>NW_026453199.1:680158-1020238 GCF_025200985.1 Drosophila gunungcola
ACCAAACGAAACCACCTCTTGATCAAGAGTCAGAACTGCGTGCTGTGATTTTTTCAACAGCCAAGTCATACAAGGATGACTCTTGATCGTGTTATTCAGGTACTCTTTTATTGTAACTAGGGGTTGGAGCTTTGCAGTAATAAGTGCCTGTTCACCCTAGTCTGGGACCGGTGACGCATCCTTAAGCCCTGTTATCCCGCCGGGCCAAAGGCAGCAGAAGGCATCACGAGCTTAGCAGGCGAGCCACATGAAATTATTGTCATTGATGATTGTTATAGTATGGGCCTCACCCAAAAAAATTATATTTATAATGATTTGCATAGGCTTCTAGATTTAATATTCATTAATTCTATTGTTCATTCCTCGGTAAGCCTTGCTGAATTTAGTATTTCTAGTTGTGATGTTCATCATAAGCCATTAAGCCCTTATATTTAATTATATAATTTCTTACGAGTTAACTTTATTCCTTAAAATTTTTTTTTTTAACATACCTGGAATGAGAAATAAAACATAATAATATTGGTTGAAACCTGGCTCAACCCCAACTTCAACTCCAATGAGTTCATCGATACTAACTTATTCCGTGTCTATCGCATGGATAGAGACTTCAGCAGAATGAAGTGCGAGAGAAGTGAAGACGTCATCGTGGCTTCTCCTGCTGCACAGCTGTACTTTCAAACGAGGACTCTCTTCTGGACCAGTTGGCTGTCGAGATAATTGAATTGTCTGGGAAGACTGTACTAGTTGCTTCTTATATTCCCTTGGAAGTGACTTTAGGCTTTATCAGGCGCATATGAATAACATTGGCATGTTGGTCTCGTTGTGACAGGAGATTTCAATTTGGGATCTGTTGTATGGGCATGTGATCCGCAATCCCATGCTTTGGTGCCAGGCAATGTACACAAGCCACATGAAATTATTGTCATTGATGATTGTTATAGTATGGGCCTCACCCAAAAAAATTATATTTATAATGATTTGCATAGGCTTCTAGATTTAATATTCATTAATTCTATTGTTTATTCCTCGGTAAGCATTGCTGAATTTATTATTTCTATTTGTGATGTTCATCATAAAAATAAATGTTCATCATAAAAAATAAAAAATTGTAAAATTCAATACTAAAGCATAAGGGTTGCTTTAGTATTGAATTTTACAATTTTTTACCAGTTGTTAACTTAATTCCTATGTATAATTTTGATCATGCCAGCTTGGTTGCCTCACGTCTATGGATTGGGCTTCCGTGCTATCAAATGCTTGCATTGAGACCAACTAAAATAAATTTCTTGTCGCTTTCCTATAGGCTTCCTTGGTATACTAAAGGCCTTCAGAAATATTAAAATTTAAAAAACACGTTCTACAAAAGGTTCATTAGATGGGGTAATCCAGTGGATGGTGATAGATATAGACAACATAAGCGGGAATTTCAGTTTCTTAATACATTTTTATATAACCAATTCCAACTCTTTGACGAATATTGCAAACTTATTTGCTTCCTGTTTTTCGGCTTTTTTTGAGCATTCTTGTTACTGGTATGACCAGCAAATTGTAAATAATTTTCCTGAAAATTGTAATATTGGTTCCCTTGAAAGAACTAAAGAAGACAATTCCGAAGCTATATCTCATTGTGATGAATTCGCTAAGCCGGACATTGATGGAGTTTCTTTATTTTTTCTTAAAAAAATGCTATCTTCTTCAACCCCCTAAGATGATCTTCTCTTCCTCGCTATCACAGGATAAATTTATATCTAGATGGAAAATTGCCAAAATTCTACGGGTTCATAAAGGGCGGAAGCAAGTCTAAGATTTCTAATTACAGGCCTATTGCTAAAATAAGCAATATTGCAAAGCTATTCAAGAGAATTGTAGTTAAAAAATTATCCTTCCTGATACGTAATTTTATTGACCCTAATCAGGGTCATGCCTGGTCGTTCTACGACCTCGAATTAAGCTATTTTCTCGAAACATTGCATACAAGCCTTTGAGTTCCATTCCAAGTGTACACAGCTTATACTGACTTCGCCAAGGCTTTTGACTAGGTTTCTCACTCTGCCTTGCCTGCAAAACTTTCCAAGCTTGTTGTTCATTGTTCTTTTCTAAATTAGATCTCATCTTATTTGGCAAACCGGTGCTATCATGTTAAAGTCAGCGGGTTTGTTTCTAACTCCTATGAAGCAACCTCTGGGCTTCCTCAAGGTAGTTCTTCTGGTCCTTTGCTTGAATTATTATATCATTATTTTCATTAATGATATTTGTTTCTGCATTCAATCTGCCAAAATTAAAATGTACATGCCAGTGAATTCCATAAATGACAATTATTTGCCACTACCTGCCTTGAACAAAATCAGTTTATGGTGTATTCAGAACAATTTATCTTAAATGTTCTTTCAACATATGTTATTAATAACCACTAACTCTTTGCACTTATCGAAATTGTGGATCTTGGGGTCCTCTTTGACAGTACATTTTTGTTGATTAATCATATAAATTATATTCTACCGAAGGCATACGCGATGTTCGGATTTGTCAAAAGAAACACTGTACTGAGCCAATTTTAAGAGCTTTGACACTGTTTAACTCCTTACCAGCGAGCATTCGATTGGGTTGGGGATCCAAGAAAGATGTGCTTAGGCATAGGGAATATTTTTTCATTCATAATTAGTTTTAGAGTTAAGTTAGCTTATAAGTTGGATAAGGATTAATCCATTGGCGAATAAATAAATAAAGAAATAAATAAACAACCGAAGTAGCTAAGAGTTCTATAGGTCTCGAGAAGTGATTACCTTGTTGGCTCGGTAGTGTCTCATAAACCACCTTTTGAATAGCTCCGAAACTTTCCTGTTATTTTACATACACAAAGGTCGATATACTGATGAGGCTGAGGGATCTCCTTTTCCTTTGCTTATCAGAACCAAATGTTATCGTTTCCACTGCAACATGTCTAAAAAACCAAGGGTGCGCGGTTTGTGATTGGTATGTTATCAAGCCTCAGGGTTCTCCTTATTTTAAAACCTTTTGTGGCACTGTCAATGATGTACTATTTTATCCATTTGTTATTCTTGAAGTTCCGGCAGGGCATTCCAAGACCTAAGTTTCTTCGTTACAATTTTAGATCCCAGTCCCCATAATTCAGAATCGTCGCTGCAGAGGGAATTCCACTTACTAATTTTAGACTTCCTGATAGCATTCCCTCTTAGCTCTATTGTACTCTTGCTCCTGGTTGGAAAAGATTCCTCTACGTTTGTTTTGAAGCATTTCTCTCTTAAAGTTTTTATTTAGTTTGTCCTCCAGTATACGTCTTGCGTGGATTTTCATTGATTAGGGCTGTTTTGTTTAACCGCGTTTCCTATTCACCTTAATGTAGCGGTTGAGCCTGTGTTTGCAACTACCATCCCCAGTCTCGCCGCCATGTCTAGAACTCTTTTTCCTTGGAGCGCCTTCAATATCGTCATGCTTGCTTTGGAAGGTCTGTATGTCATCAGAGGGTGACAAGTAAGTACTTATTACGGTGCAGTCCGCAACTAGCGCTGATAACTAACACCTTCTCTTGCCGTTTTCTCCATTGTGAAGTGGTAAGTTAAGTGTTAAGTGAGGTGTTTTCATCTTTATTTAAGGTACAGTCGTCCAGTATGTCCCCATGGGTCCATATGCAAGCAGTAAGGTCCATGCGATTGTTGACAGAAGGTCTCATGGGCTGTTGTGTTCAGATCCAGGACGGGCGTTAAGCAGGAATCATTTTAACTGCACCTGTACCGCCAAATAAACGGTAATGTGGTTTGAAAGTAATTAAAAACTTCCCAGGTTTCAACTGGATGGATGCGAAAGTAACCTTATCCGAAAGCCGTTTCTGCAAGATGTCACTCTTGCTTATTAAGGTGTCAGATTGCTGCATTCGTCAAGCCCGACGTCATTAAATTCTAAAATGTGGGCGCAATCGTTAGTCCAGTTTTATTTCCAGTGTCTTGCCGTGACTAGGGACAGCGCGTGTGTCAAGCCCGTCACTCACCTGTGGGTGACCCTGCGGGGATAATAATAATAATAATTTAATTTAATTTTAGCTTTATGTAATATTTTATCCCAGCGCTAAAAGCATATGCTTATTGTTAATCATTATACTATGAAAAAATGAAATATAACATTATAGACTTAAGACTATTACTTATAAACTATCTTACTTTAAATAATGTTATAATATTTTAATGTATATGTTTATTTTTCAAATAATATTTATTATTTGTAAGTTTCTTTAACTTTATTTTTAAATAGAGTTGCGCTCCTAATTCTTTTAATTTCGTGTGGTATACTGTTCCATAATCTGTTTATATCTATTTATATATCATATTTAAACACCCAATAATAAAAAGTGTAGGAACGAGGATGGCTTTGGCGATTTGCAGGTTTGTGTCTACTGGCAGGAATAATTTTGTTTCGCACGCCATATGCTCGCCAGGTGGCTGTTCCTATTTGCATGCTCCAAGACAATGTGTTACTGAATGTAACTCCCAAATTAACTGCATGTTCTACGTATTCAATAGGGATATTGTTTATAAATAAATTCTATAGAGTTAAAGAAAAACGGGTCTTTTGCCGATGACAATGCACTTCACATTCGGACAGGTGACTGGGTAAATCGTTTACATAGATTACGAACAACAGAGGGTCTAGTAAGGATCCCTGTGGAACTCCTCTTTACACATGCTTAAAATTGGAAATATTATTTCCCGCGGATTCGGGAATTTGAAGTCTGTTGGACTAATAAGACCTAATCAAACTGACTGAAGTGCTTGAAAAATTTAAAAGATATCTTAGTTTAGTACTAAGAATGTTGTGGTTCACAGAATCGAAGGCCTTGCTATGATCAAGAAGAGTCAGGAGAGTGACGTAATTTTGGTCGATTTGCTGGCGAATATCATTTACTATGTAAGTTATGGCCGTGATACAACTTTTTCTTTTACGAAACTCTGACTGTTTATTGTGCAGTAAAATATTGCATTCTAAGAAACATTAAATCTGTACAGACATAAGGTTTTCAACAACTTTGAAATGAAAAGGTAGGATTGAAAATGGTCTATAGTCATATAATATTTTTAAAAACTTTGGACTAAGATTGTCTAGACCTTCAGCGCTGGACTTTAGTTTAAGAATACAAGCAAGGACATCACATAGACTTACGCACATGAACCACATGTAACTATTATCACAGTGTGTTCTGGAATTCAGGTACATGTTACAAGAGGCCTCAGGTACATTGATGGATGAACAATTTTGGTTAATTTTTTCAAAATTAACCAGGTTTTTTGTGTAGCTATGCCTATTTCTAAGCTATTCAATTCTTTCCACTTATATTTCAGACAGTTCTTAAATTTCTTAAATTATTTATGAAAGTCGTCAGTACTGTGTACTGTTTTTTTTTAAAACATATCTGGAACGAGAACCAAAACTCAGTCCGTTTTCATGAGCAAATCCAACAGCGGTTATGACATACTAATATTGGTTGAAACCTGGCTCAACCCTAACTTCAACTCCAATGAGTTTTTCGAAACAAATTTATTCTATGTCTATCGCAAGGATAGAGACTTCAGCAGAATGCAGTGCGAGAGAGGTGGCTGTCACCTTCTGCTGCTGCACGGATGTACTTTTAAACGAGGACTTTCTTCTGGACCAGTTGGCTGTCGAGGTATCTGTATTGCCTGGGAAGACTGTAATAGTTGCTTCTTATATTACCCCTGGAAGTGACTTTACGCTGGTGACAGGAGATTTGGGATTTGTTGTATGGTCATGTGATCCGCAATCCCATGCTTTGGTGCCAGGCAATGTACACAAGCCACATGAAATTATTGTCATTGATGATTGTTATAGTATGGGCCTCACCTAAAAAAATTATATTTATAATGATTTGCATAGGCTTCTAGATTTAATATTCATTAATTCTATTGTTTATTCCTCGGTAAGCATTGCTGAATTTATTATTTCTATTTGTGATGTTCATCATAAAAATAAATGTTCATCATAAAAAATAAAAAATTGTAAAATTCAATACTAAAGCATAAGGGTTGCTTTAGTATTGAATTTTACAATTTTTTACCAGTTGTTAACTTAATTCCTATGTATAATTTTGATCATGCCAGCTTGGTTGCCTCACGTCTATGGATTGGGCTTCCGTGCTATCAAATGCTTGCATTGAGACCAACTAAAATAAATTTCTTGTCGCTTTCCTATAGGCTTCCTTGGTATACTAAAGGCCTTCAGAAATATTAAAATTTAAATAACACGTTCTACAAAAGGTTCATTAGATGGGGTAATCCAGTGGATGGTGATAGATATAGACAACATAAGCGGGAATTTCAGTTTCTAAATACATTTTTATATAACCAATTCCAACTCTTTGACGAATATTGCAAACTTATTTGCTTCCTGTTTCTCGGCTTTTTTTGAGCATTATTGTTACTGGTATGACCAGCAAATTGTAAATAATTTTAAAATTGTAATATTGGTTCCCTTGAAATAACTAATGAAGACAATTCCGAAGCTATATCTCATTGTGACGAATTCACTAAGCCGGACATTGATGGAGTTTCTTTATTTTTTCTTAAAAAAATGCTATCTTCTTCAACCCCCTAAGATGATCTTCTCTTCCTCGCTTATCACAGGATAAATTTATATCTAGATGGAAAATTGCCAAAATTCTACCGGTTCATAAAGGGCGGAAGCAAGTCTAAGGTTTCTAATTACAGGCCTATTGCTAAAATAAGCAATATTGCAAAGCTATTCAAGAGAATTGTAGTTAAAAAATTATCCTTCCTGATACGTAATTTTATTGACCCTAATCAGGGTCATGCCTGGTCGTTCTACGACCTCGAATTAAGCTATTTTCTCGAAACATTGCATACAAGCCTTTGAGTTCCATTCCAAGTGTACACAGCTTATACTGACTTCGCCAAGGCTTTTGACTAGGTTTCTCACTCTGCCTTGCCTGCAAAACTTTCCAAGCTTGTTGTTCATTGTTCTTTTCTAAATTGGATCTCATCTTATTTGGCAAACCGGTGCTATCATGTTAAAGTCAGCGGGTTTGTTTCTAACTCCTATGAAGCAACTTCTGGTCTTCCTCAAGGTAGTTCTTCTGGTCCTTTGCTTGAATTATTATATCATTATTTTCATTAATGATATTTGTTTCTGCATTCAATCTGCCAAAATTAAAATGTACATGCCAGTGAATTCCATAAATGACAATTATTTGCCACTACCTGCCTTGAACAAAATCAGTTTATGGTGTATTCAGAACAATTTATCTTAAATGTTCTTTCAACATATGTTATTAATAACCACTAACTCTTTGCACTTATCGAAATTGTGGATCTTGGGGTCCTCTTTGACAGTACATTTTTGTTGATTAATCATATAAATTATATTCTACCGAAGGCATACGCGATGTTCGGATTTGTCAAAAGAAACACTGTACTGAGCCAATTTTAAGAGCTTTGACACTGTTTAACTCCTTACCAGCGAGCATTCGATTGGGTTGGGGATCCAAGAAAGATGTGCTTAGGCAATTGCATAGGGAATATTTTTTCATTCATAATTAGTTTTAGAGTTAAGTTAGCTTATAAGCTGGATAAGGATTAATCCATTGGCGAATAAATAAATAAAGAAATAAATAAACAACCGAAGTAGCTAAGAGTTCTATAGGTCTCGAGAAGTGATTACCTTGTTGGCTCGGTAGTGTCTCATAAACCTCCTTTTGAATAGCTCCGAAACTTTCCTGTTATTTTACATACACAAAGGTCGATATACTGATGAGGCTGAGGGATCTCCTTTTCCTTTGCTTATCAGAACCAAATGTTATCGTTTCCACTGCAACATGTCTAACAAACCAAGGGTGCGCGGTTTGTGATTGGTATGTTATCAAGCCCCAGGGTTCTCCTAATTTTAAAACCTTTTGTGGCACTGTCAATGATGTACTATTTTATCCATTTGTTATTCTTGAAGTTCCGGCAGGGCATTCCAAGACCTAAGTTTCTTCGTTACAATTTTAGATCCCAGTCCCCATAATTCAGAATCGTCGCTGCAGAGGGAATTCCACTTACTAATTTTAGACTTCCTGATAGCATTCCCTCTTAGATCTTTTGTACTCTTGCTCCTGGTTGGAAAAGATTCCTCTACGTTTGTTTTGAGGCATTTCTCTCTTAAAGTTTTTATTTAATTTGTCCTCCAGTATACGTCTTGCGTGGATTTTCATTGATTAGGGCTGTTTTGTTTAACCGCGTTTCCTATGCACCTTAATGTAGCGGTTGAGCCTGTGTTTGCAACTACCATCCCCAGTCTCGCCGCCATGTCTAGAACTCTTTTTCCTTGGAGCGCCTTCAATATCGTCATGCTTGCTTTGGAAGGTCTGTATGTCATCAGAGGGTGACAAGTAAGTACTTATTACGGCGCAGTCCGCAACTAGCGCTGATAACTAACACATTCTCTTGCCGTTTTCTCCATTGTGAAGTGGTAAGTTAGGTGTTAAGTGAGGTGTTTTCATCTTTATTTAATGTACAGTCGTCCAGTATGTCCCCATGGGTCCATATGCAAGCAATAAGGTCCATGCGATTGTTTACAGAAGGTCTCATGGGCTGTTGTGTTCAGATCCAGGACGGGCGTTAAGCAGGAATCATTTTAACTGCACCTGTACCGCCAAATAAACGGTAATGTGGTTTGAAAGTAATTAAAAACTTCCCAGGTTTCAACTGGATGGATGCGAAAGTAACCTTATCCGAAAGCCGTTTCTGCAAGATGTCACTCTTGCTTATTAACTTGTCAGATTGCTGCATTCGTCAAGCCCGACGTCATTAAATTCTAAAATGTGGGCGCAATCATTAGTCCAGTTTTATTTCCAGTGTCTTGCCGTGACTAGGGACAGCGCGTGTGTCAAGCCCGTCACTCACCTGTGGGTGACCCTGCGGGGATAATAATAATAATAATTTAATTTAATTTTAGCTTTATGTAATATTTTATCCCAGCGCTAAAAGCATATGCTTATTGTTAATCATTATACTATGAAAAAATGAAATATAACATTATAGACTTAAGACTATTACTTATAAACTATCTTACTTTAAATAATGTTATAATATTTTAATGTATATGTTTATTTTTCAAATAATATTTATTATTTGTAAGTTTCTTTAACTTTATTTTTAAATAGAGTTGCGCTCCTAATTCTTTTAATTTCGTGTGGTATACTGTTCCATAATCTGTTTATATCTATTTATATATCATATTTAAACACCCAATAATAAATAGTGTAGGAACGAGGATGGCTTTGGCGATTTGCAGGTTTGTGTCTACTGGCAGGAATAATTTTGTTTCGCACGCCATATGCTCGCCAGGTGGCTGTTCCTATTTGCATGCTCCAAGACAATGTGTTACTGAATGTAACTGCCAAATTAACTGCATGTTCTACGTATTCAATAGGGATATTGTTTATAAATAAATTCTGTAGAGTTAAAGAAAAACGGGTCTTTTGCCGATGACAATGCACTTCACATTCGGACAGGTGACTGGGTACATAGATTACGAACAACAGAGGGCCTAGTAAGGATCCCTGTGGAACTCCTCTTTACACATGCTTAAAATTGGAAATATTATTTCCCGCGGATTCGGCTTGAAGTCTGTTGGACTAATAAGACCTAATCAAACTGACTGAAGTGCTTGAAAATTTAAAAGATATCTTAGTTTAGTACTAAGAATATTGTGGTTCACAGAATCGAAGGCCTTGCTATGATCAAGAAGAGTCAGGAGAGTGACGTAATTTTGGTCGATTTGCTGGCGAATATCATTTACTATGTAAGTTATGGCCGTGATACAACTTTTTCTTTTACGAAACTCTGACTGTTTATTGTGCAGTAAAATATTGCATTCTAGGAAACATTAAATCTGTACAGACATAAGGTTTTCAACAACTTTGAAATGAAAAGGTAGGATTGAAAATGGTCTATAGTCATATAATATTTTTAAAAACTTTGGACTAAGATTGTCTAGACCTTCAGCGCTGGACTTTAGTTTAAGAATACAAGCAAGGACATCACATAGACTTACGCACATGAACCACATGAAACTATTATCACAGTGTGTTCTGGAATTCAGGTACATGTTACAAGAGGCCTCAGGTACATTGATGGATGAAAAATGTTGGTTAATTTTTTCAAAATTGATGGTTTAACCAGGTTTTTTGTGTAGCTATGCCTATTTCTAAGCTATTCAATTCTTTCCACTTATATTTCAGACAGTTGTTAAATTTTTTAAATTATTTATGAAAGTCGTCAGTACTGTGTCGGTTTCACTGAAAGTTAGAGGTATCGCGCTGATTAATAAGTTTTTTAATTTCATGAGTAAACCAATGATTATTCCTTTGCCTTGTGATTTGTGATGGCACAAACTTCTCAAAAATAACTTTATGGTACTATTGAAAACATTCGATTAAATTTAATTCTAGTTCCAGAGCTCGATAGTCAATATTTTTATAGTCCCTATATTTAAGAGAATGTGTTGTATAGTCTAAATTAAGGTCATACGTAAAAAATTTAAGGTAAAATATGCATATATCGGTGTACCGAGTACCCACCTTCCTGGCCAAGTAGCCAATTGAAATACAATCATCCAAAAAGCGCCCCAGAGCCAGACACATGGGCAGTGCAAGTGTCAGCAGATTTCCATGGCCTGAGCGGGCAGCGAAGATCCAACCACTAGCCCTTAAGTAACATTCTTGAATATATGCTCAATTAAAACTCTTGTAATTATTATTTGATGGAGGAACTAACGATGGGTTTCGAGAATACATTTATCGTGCCTTAGGAAAAAGATAGAACTCGTTCAGTTCGTTTTGTCATTTGTCGTCGCTGTAAGGCTGTTTTACCATGCCCCCTCATCCGTATGCCGATGGATCGCCGCCGGCCACTGCAATGCGATATTTTATTGTCAATGTCGTCAGTCGAAGTTACGTCATTGTTCTTGACCCGAGTTTTTCCATTTGCGCCAGCTCCTCCTTTTATAGACGTTTACCAACCCATTATTGAGTTCTGCTTCACATTATAATTTATTGAAAAGATTTTTCATTTAAAAAGGTGCACATTTAATTGACAAATTAATGTGTAAATTTAGGTGCCAAATAGTAATAATAATAAATATATTTATATATATCAGGGCAAATTCACTTAACATTTTTGATAAATTGTTGAAATAATTTATATAAAAAAATTTTGTTAATTGACATTTTTGGGAATTTGGCAATGCTGGTCATTTTTCACGAACAGAAAAAAGAAGGTATTCGATTCATTGCGATACGAATTGCGAGGAAGAGAAGAGTGAAAACGGCACTTCCGATGTTTGACGGTGGCGCTTCTAGCAGTGTTTTCTCCTGGTGATTCCATTTACTTATAACAACTTTGGTCTTTTGCTTGTATTTAATTTTTCATTTATTATTGTTGGGTGTTGTTGATTGTTCAGACGGGTCTTATATTGGCGAAATTGAAATAATTAGTAATGAAGTAATAGTTAGTTATGCACGGGTTGATATTTTAGTGCTGGCTCCTTTGAGGCCAATTGATAGTGAAAGCTACAATTTCCTCCAGTTCGTGTCCGTGATCCCGACGAATCTGCACAGATCGCTTGTACATCCGGAGAAAATTCAAAAGCAATATAAGGATCAAGAGTCCTTATTGTCCTCCTTGTGATCTACAATTTTGACGTTGTTTACCACGTTTGCCTTATTTTCGGATGCCTTTGAGGTTGTAGATCCCTTGATATATAAATAGTGGGTTTCTAGCGGGTTCCAAATTAGATCACGCGGATAGGTCCTCCGCGATTACTGTTGTCGCCGGTAGTGGACTTAACGTGGTTCCTCGGTCGTTTCTGTCTCGACTTCCGATTCTCAATTATCTTGGACTGTGACTGCTCCATCCTAAGGTGGGGGTGACCTTTTATACCAGTGGTATTGCTTCCGGGTCATCTAGGTGTTCCCATTTAGGTACAGCATTTCCCCGTTTTCTGGCTTAACAGCCCACTTCTGGATTCTGCTAATTTTCGTATTAATTGCTGCTCACACCCATTGCCTGATGTATGTTCTTGTGAATTGCTTACTCTGATTAACTCGTTGCTGATTACTGAATTGGCCAACTTCGGTGTTTCGCCACCTGCACGTTACCGTGCCTTCTGTCTGGTTATTTAATTTTTGTTTTGTTTTATTCCTTACCCCGCCTTAGCCCGCTCCCGCTATACTCAAACACACCACTTCCCGCGTTGGCACCAGCCCAAAAACTACTAGCTGAGCTTGATTATTTAAAATCAAGCCTCAAGATTCAACGCCCACAAGTCACAACTCACTCACCACAAATTCAAATCATAAATGAAAAATCACTTATAAAACCTCCATTCTTAAAACAAGTTCCGCAACAACGAAAAACTTGCCCAGCCGATTGCCGCTGGAAAGTGTTCACTGCGAATTTACCTGTGCGAAGCCCGGCACCGGTACCGCCTGAGCCCATAGGCTCCGGACAGCTGCAGCAGAGATACAAGTGTTGGGGGCACACCGCCACCTACACCTAGAATGAAGCATCAGCGTGCAAACTCCGACGACGCCCAGTTGATACTATAAAAGGTCCCAAGGAAGGAAGAAAACATAAATTTACTACAACATTTTTTTTAACTAACATATATATCTATAAGAAGAACAAATTTTGTAAAATTAAGCGGAACCGTCTCTTCCAAATAAAAGTGTAGCCCGTAAAGCTATACAAAACCATACGAAGGAAAAAGCAAAAGTTTGTTTAGATTTAATGCAATATAAGAAAAGATTATCAAACAATGAGATATAATAAACAAAAATACATAATTATTAATGAATGAAGAACAATAGTATAAGTAAGACAGATAAAATAAAAGACAATTAATTTTGAAATACAGGAATTGGAAATACCCAACATGGGTCTTATATATACAAAAACTGTCGAATCTTCGTCAATTGATATAAATAATACAGAATCACAGAAAATTAATATGGACACTGCTATAATACTATTCATAAAATTTATTACAAATTTATGTGGAAATTTATTTTTTAAAGTATACAAACTGCACAACAAATGTATTAAAAAGAGATATCTTAGCCATGCAAATGATCCAGAACAGATCTGAATTTTTATAAGAAAAAAAAAAAAACACACGAGTATTATTTTTTATTTTTCTTAATTGCTTTGCTATTTATTTATTGAATAAGTGTATCAAATCGTATGGTAATAACCTAACTAACAGTCGTATGACTGAGTTATGGGGCCCTGAAAATTATTGCTGGGTTGGGAGGTCGTTGCCTTGTAGGCGGGTTCTGCTGAACACCCGATTTCAGCCTGTTGCGAGATGATTTGGGTGGACAGAGAGTTTTGCGTTGTAGGTCAATCAATCTTTAACTGCAAGAATGCCAAGGCCCCTGTGGATGACCTGGCTGCGAAAATACGATTGTGTCCCAGTGATAGTTCTTGGAATTTTTGATTGTGCGCGCCTTTCATGTCTATATTGCTGCTGCTCACGTTGGGCTTGGAATTGGAATTGTACAGCAGGGCCTTATAGTCCAGACGCAGGGCGATCGAGCGTTAAATATTCAGTGGAAGCTGCTGGCTTTAAGTCTTAAATGTAGTTTCTTGCATTCGATGAGTCTTCTTCAGGTTAGTCGTCTGTCTAGTTGAACGCCGGGATACGTTACTTCGTTGACTTGGGGATTTTGCGTACTATTCAATGATACTTTAGGGTATGTTTGCTGTTCAGATTAAACGTAATGTGTTAACGTTTTTGTTCATTTATTTTAATACGCCAGTCAGAGAGCTAGTTGTGTTGTTGCTCTGTTTGGGTGCCTAGAGCGACTTAGTTGTTAGCTGCTCATTCGTAGGAGTATCCACTGTATATAGGACGAACATTGTAGGTCCAAGTGCGCTCCCTTGCGGGACTCCAGTCGTCAGATGTGGTATGGTATGGTATGGTATGGTATGGTATGGTATGGTATGGTATGGTATTATGCGTGTTAAAAGACATTTTTTCAATAGTTTAGACAGACACGATAATAAACTAATTGGTCTGTAGGACGGTATCATTATGATAGTAGATTGAAAGCGTTTAAAAATAACCTCGATATCAGAGTTTGGAAGTTCAATTATCATTTTTGGGGTTATAGGGTCACCGCCCGGGGCCTTTTCGGTTTAAGTTCCCCGATGACTTTCGCGATCTCCTTTGGCTGAAACAGTGTTGGTTTGGAATTAGTTACAGATTCGGTTTGTGGTAACTCAAATGGAAGAGGCCTTGAAGAAGGCAAAGGAGCCGAGTTGTTCTGCGCGAGGAGCTCAGACCGGACCAATGAGGAGATACTAGCCTTCATTGGTTTCCAAAACCGTGTGGAGACGGACGCCTGGAAGGTCATCTCCAGGAAGAACGACGGAGCTGGTGCACTCCTGGTCGTAGGGATGGACCAGACCGGAAGGGATGAGATAGTGGAGCGTGACCACAAGCTCAACTTCCGGTTTGGCCACGTCACCGTGAGCGGTCTGAAAAAGACTAAGAAAGCTCCGGAAGAGACGCCCAATAACGGCATCTGTAAGGCTGTCGAGGATACCCTCGAACCACTGAACGTGGAGCCGAAGTTGCAGAGTATGGAGCAGGATGGACAATCCATCACCAGCATGGACATTGGGGACGACCAAGGGGATGGACACCCTATGTCATCCCAAGAGCTGGCCCAGGAGCTCCTCCTGGACGACAGCTGCAAAGAAGCCGAGGTTACCGTGATAGATGGTGGTGGAGAGACTTGCTCTCTCTCTTCACCAGACATCACGGAGCACCAAACCTCGGAGTGATGGCTGCAACAAGCAGCACTCGGCTAGCCCAGGTAAACACCCATCGGGCCAAAGCAGCATCTGCTGTCTTGGCGAGGATGTTCACCTCCCAACACCTCGGGCTAGCCCTTGTACAGGAGCCATGGTGGCACCATGGCATAAAAAGCCTGTACACGAAAGACACTAAGGTAATATGCGATCCAGGAGGATTACCTCCCAGATCATGCATCGTTATAAGGAAAGATATCAATTATAGTATCTTTTCAGAGTTCATAAGCAGAGACTGCGTCGCCGTACCCATCAACGGCACAGAAGCTGCACCGAAGCTAGCTACTTTGCCGGGGAGGAGGCCTGTCCACCGCCAGGAATACCCGGGCTCGTGGACCACTGCCGGACGAACAAGATTCCCCTCATCATAGGATGTGATGCCAACGCGCATCACGTGATCTGGGGTAGCACGGATGTCAACAACAGAGGTGAGTAATTACTAGAATTTATTATAATAATAATAACCTGGAGATCTGTAATGTCGGCGCCAGGCCGACATTTGTTACTAGGGACGGTAAGAGGTGCTAGACATAACTCTAGCAACCAATTCATTTAAACCCCACATTAGGAACTGGCATGTGTCACCAGAAGAATCCATGTCCGACCACAGGACAATTTTGTTTGAGGTAGCCTTCAACACAAAAAGATATAACCCTAAAAGAAACCCCAGAAAAACAAACTGGGACAAATTCAGGTCAACTCTAGAGCTCAATCTTTCCAACGAACCGTCAGGATACCCTAGACATCCCTCGGAATTAGATAGAGCGGTAGACTACCTAGGCCACAAAATAGTGAATGCCTTTGAAGACAGTTGTCCTCTAGGCAGACAGAAGCGGGAAACAGACGCACCATGGTGGAATGCTAGTCTTGAACGACTACGAGTAACCACTCGGAAGCTCTTCAACAAACCAAAAACTGATAGGAACTGGGAACTATACAGGCAAAGCCTGACGCTCTACAACAAAGAGATCAGGAAGGCCAAACGGAAAAACTATAGGAACTTCTATGAGGCAATAAGTAACGTCAACGAGGGCGCGAGACTGCACAAAGCAATGGCTAAAAGTGCAACGGATAGTAATTTAGCCCTGAGGAAAGGGAATAACACCTTCACCTCGGATCGGGAGAAATTAGAATTGCTATTTGAAACGCATTTCCGGGGGGTACTCCCACTACGGGAAACATAAGGCGTGATCAACATAGAACTTCTAGGACAGTAGCTAGTGACTGGGCAGCAGCCAAGTCTATAGTTAGGCCCGAGAAACTCAAATGGGCTATTGGAACCTTCCAACCATTTAAATCACCGGGATTAGACATGATCTCTCCAGCTTTCTTATAGCAGGGGCAGGAACTACTCCTAACCCGCCTAAGAAGACTAATGGTGAGCAGCCTAGCCCTTGAGTACATCCCAAGTGCATGGTGCAGCGCTAGGGTGGTCTTCATCCCCAAGATCGGGAAGAAAGACATCACCAGCCCAAAGTCCTTCAGACCTATCAGCTTAACTTCGTTTTGTCTTAAAACGTTGGAAAAACTGGTAGACTACAATATCAGAAGAACAGCTCTCACAGACTGTCCGCTGCAAAACACACAGCATGCATACAGAGCAGGCCGTTCAACAGACACTGCACTTTATCAACTATGCCGCACCCTAGAAGGGGCAATTGATAGCAAAGAAATAGCTTTATGTGTCTTTCTAGACATAGAGGGAGCCTTCGACAACACATCACATGATGCAGTTCGAGCTGCCCTGTCCAGAAGGAACATAGATGTTACTACGAGCAAATGGATTGGCAACCTAGGGAGGTTGGACTCAACTTAAATCCTGCTAAGACAGTCATCGTTCCCTTCACAAGGAAGTACAAATGAGAATGAGACAAATCTCACTGCTAGGAACTCCTATAGAAACTAACCGAGAGGTTAAATATCTAGGAATCACCTTGGATAGTAAGCTGAACTTCGCTTCCCATGTCCAAAAGACATTGGAAAACTGTTACAGAGCACTCTATACCTGTCGGAAAATTGCTGGGAAATCCTGGGGAACCAGGCCTCAGATAATACGATGGCTATACTTAATGATCGTGAGACCAATCCTCACTTACGGAGCACTTGCATGGGGCAAACAAGCTAAGCTCACCAGCATGCAAAACCAGCTAGGAAAGCTGCAAAAACTTGCCTGCGTATGCATGACAGGGGCAATAAGGACCTGTCCCACAACTGCCTTAGAAATTCTAATGGAGCTAACACCACTCCACTGTGTGATTGAAATCCAACGCAAAGCTACACTCCTGAGAATAAGCACTGAGGGCACATGTAGTGGTTGCATTCTAAATAACAGGGATGCGACTAATCTGTTAGGTGAGGTGCCCCTAATACTCCACCCTAGGGATGAAATGACAGCCGAACTAATCTTCGAGCAGAACTTCACAGCACACCTAGGCAATAAGAAAGATTGGACCACATTGTCTGAAGTGCACCCGTTGGCTAAACACACCATTGCATGGTACACAGATGGATCCCTGACACAACAAGGCACGGGCCTTGGAGTGGTAGGGCCTCGCATAAAATACCACGAATCCCTTGGCCAATACACCAGCATATTCCAGGCTGAGGTATGTGCCATTGGACGTTGTGCAGAGCTCAACATACAGCGTGGATACAAGGAAAAGGACATATCGATCCTTTTGGACAGCCGAGCAGCAATTACTGCTTTACATAGTAACAAAATCACCTCGAAGCTAGTCCTAGAGGTGAAGAGTAAGCTAAATATATTGGGCAGCCGAAACAGGCTGGCCCTCAGATGGATTCCGGGACATAAGGATATATCCGGAAATGAACTTGCCGATAAAATGGCAAAACTAGGAGCCGAACAGCCCCTGATAGGCCCAGAGCCCTACTGTGGCATAGGGAGGCACACCATAAAAGAATACCTTAGGAAAGAGGAAGGCGCCATGAGACAAGAACACTGGAGAAATACCCCAGGCCTAATGCAAGCCAAAACTCAAATAAACAACTACAACAAGAAGAGGTTTAAGGAACTTATTCAACTAGGGAAAAATGCACTTAGGATTGTTACCGGATTACTAACCGGGCACTGTAGACTGAAAAGTCACCTAGGTAAGATGGGAATAACCAGCAGTAGAACTTGCAGATTCTGCGACATAGAAGACGAAACCTCTAAACACATCATCGCAGACTGTCCGGCGTTAGAAAGTATAAGATGTAAAATCTTAGGAACAAGAACTCTTACACCTGAACTCCTAAGAAGAATCAACCCATTAAAACTCCTCGACTTTATTCGAGGAAGTGGGTTGATATCTGAGCTGTAGGCTCATCTTACAGGTCGCGGTACACTGAACACCCCGATATTAATAATAATAATAACATATTTTTAGGGCGATATTATCGATTGTTTAGACTATTTCCAACGAAAATATTGAGTGGGACACTATCGATGTTGACATGTGTTGTACATTCGCGGGATGGTCCAGTAATAGCCTCTTCCAATAGAGACCCCTCCACCATCCTCTGAACGGATGGCGTTTGCATCCGTGGGAAACAGTTGGGATTTTTGACTAATTTTAATCTTTTTGAAAAAAGTGAAACTCCGGTTTCCACAGAGCACATCCACATTCCGATTTCAGGTGATCCTAACCGCTATAGCTCATCAAAACATAAACAAAGATGGTTGACCTGTTGACATTGTCTCCGTTTTGACGATGCACAGCTGTTCAGATCAGCTGAAATCAGAAGGTGGATGTGCTCTGTGGAAATCGGAGTTTCACATTTGTTGAAAATTCCAACCGTTTCCAACGGATGAACTGTGTGCAAAGCGGGCATAAGGTGTTGCCGTGCCAAATATTTTCCGTTTGTTCCTTGACGGTGGAATTATCGTTTCTAACCTATTTTCTTGCCGATATTTAGCCGATGTTCTTTTCAGTGCAACTCAGAACTCTTGGCGACAATGAATTTAAATTGATAGGCCATCTTTGTTTCTGTGAAAATTTAATTCTCTTTTATTTGTGTTAAGAAACGCGAAACTTGTGACTGCAGTAGGTTCGAGACGATTTATTTTGCGAAACTTGTGAAAACACGTTTGCGAAAGTACGACGACGAAAAGGAGTGGTTAAGATGACGTTCGATTGATCACTAAATTTAATATTTCAATAATTTCTCTTAGAACCTAACTTATGCTAGGGTGGCGAGAGACGGGGCGAATTCGCAAGAGCGAACGGACGAAAGCTTTATTGGCTCCCGCTCTCGCCCTACATCTAGTGATTTCAAATCAAGCGCCAAGTGCGCAAACACCCCCCCTCTGAAGGGACGACGTCCTTCAGCCCAGAACGGGCAACAGGGCCAGTCGGTGGACTGCTCGCCGATACACCCCCTCCTGCGTCCTGAGAGACGAGACAACTCGCCATCGTAGCCAGCAGGTCAGGCTGATCTGGTCCGGGAGCGCCGCTGATGGTGGGGCCAGAAGAGGGCCGCCGATGAGCAGATGACCGGGGGTCAGGGCTTCGCCGTCGTTCGGGTCGCTGCTTAGAGCTCCGAGGGGCCTGGAGTTGAGCACGGCCTCCACGCTGGTGAGCAGAGTTCCGAGCTCCTCCGCGGTCAAAAGGTCTTGGCCTACCGTCCGAAGGAACAGGTGCGTTGTAGCCTTCACACCTGCCTCCCATAATCCGACGAAGTGCGGTGCTCTGGGTGGTATGAACGCAAACTCGCATCCTTTTTTTTGATGCGAATGTTTCGATACCGCCCCCCTGCTCCTCCAGACGTGCTCGGAACTCTCTCATGTGGCGATCTGCGCCGACGAAGTTGGTGGCGTTGTCACACCACACCTTCTCTGGAATCCCGCGACGACTTACGAACCTTTGAAATGCCAACAAGACACTAATTCTTAGTGGACCGCTTTGGACGCAAAACAGACGAACAAGGCCACGTACGACTGGTACGGTGGCTTACCACGGATACGATACGTTGTGCTGAAGGAACCACAAAAATCAACGAAATTGTCGATATGTACTGAAGCCAAATGTCGTTAAAAGACGATTTTGCATGTCGGAAATGATGCTCAGAGCCAAACAAAAATTCATTTTAGCATGGGACTGTCAGTGGTGATACAAAAGTGATTCATTATGGGAAGGTAAATTAGGGTGTCAAAAAAGTCTTGCGTTATTTTCGCTAGGTTTCGTTGAAAGTGCGTACTTCTAGTTAAGTTTATCGCATAAGGTCATGCTATAGCTTGTTGGAAAGGTAAATACGCGCTAATAAAGGCGCTCTTTGTTGTTTGGTTGAGTCGTTCATGAGTAATAGCGTCGCAAACATAGAGCAAAATTAAGAGAAAGTCCGGCACATTTGACAGTACTACTACGACAAAGGCAAAAATGCATCTCAAGCCGGCAAAAATACTTGTGCAGTTTTTATTTCCACAGCACGATAGTTTCAACGCTTTCGTTTTGGTGGTCAGATGCGCCACGCACCGGAAGGCCTGTCGTCGAAAATTGCGACAAAATCGCTGAATTGGTGAAGAGAGACCGGCATAGAAGCCCAAAGTCTGGGCATGAGATATAAACCATGTGAAGAAGCTTGCATGCACAAAGAAGCTCGATTTATTGGTGCCACACGAGTTCATGCAGAAAAAAAAGTTTGACCGTATCGACGCCTGCGAATGAAGCGGTTGGTGACTGGGGATGATAAACGTGAAGCGCAAACTGTCGTGGTGAAACGGCCCAGACGGTAGCCAAGCCCGGACTGACGGCCAGGAAGGTTCTGCTGTGTGTTTGGTGGGATTGGCAGGGTTATGGTTAAACGCTCAATTGGGACCTGTACCGCCAGCAATGGGACCGCTTAACCCATTCGACCCCGAAGCTGCCTGTGAGCAATTTCAAAAGTTTAACGGCTATCGGTAGTCGGTGCTTTTGTTTTTGTCTGCTTATTCTTCGAGATAACGGTGCTTTGATGTGTATACTTAGAATGTAAGCAAAAAAATTCTAGTTTGCGCATCATTTGACGAAATTATTTGGAATGTGCTGGACGTGCCTCGCGTAAAAAGTGATTGTTGTATTGTGAGGTATATTGAAAAGAAAGTGATTTACTTTTTAATTACGCATTAAAAGTTGAAGAATGTGAGTGAAATTTGTTAATAAATGAATTCTTTAATGCATGTTGTAGTTCAATCTAATTGATTTCTATTAAAAAACAGCTGAGGAATTTTCAAAGTAATAAAGTTGCTTGTGAGCAACCTTGGGCCATTGCACCACCAAAATATGAGACCAAAAGAAAAAGGTTTATCAAATGATGATATTGAGAGAATTGTCAACTTCGATTGGGATGTCTCCAGTGACGAAGAAAGTGGTGATGAAATGGAAGACATCTCTGGAATGTTGGAGAATAATTTAAAAAGTATATTGGAAAGGGGAGAATCAATAGAATTTGAGCATATTGAAAATTTGATTGATGAAAAAGCATTCAAGAAAATAGTGTTGTGGCTGATAATTGCTTTGAAAAAGTTGATCCCAAAACACTTAAGTGGAGAAATAGGCCATTTCAAGCTCCAGGGTGTATTTGGGAAGAAGATAGTAATCGCCAAATCGATGAAGTGAAGACCCCTGTAGAGTATTTCTGCAGCTTTTTTCACAATAATGTTATTGATTTAATTACAAATCAAACTAATTTGTATGGGTTGCAAGAGCACGGCATAGAGCTGCAATGTACTGGAGATCAAATAAAAGGTATATCGGAATTTTATTGTACTTGGGTGTCATAAAAGTACCTCAATTTAAAATGGCTTGGTCAAAAGAATACAAGCTTTCTGCTATATCGGATGCAATGCCACGAGGAAAGTTTGAAAAAATCAAACAATGTTTACATTTCAACGATAATACAAAACAACTAAAAAAAGGTGATTTGAACTATGATAAACTGTACAAAATACGCCCTTTACTTGACATTCTCAAAAAAAGTTTTGGTAAACTACCCCAAGAAGAACATCAAAGCGTTGATGAGCAAATCATTGCGTACAAAGGTATTCAGATTTAAATTTTATTAAAATTTAATTTTAATTTTAATTCAATTTTAATTTTTTGTCAGGCCAATCGTCTTATAAGCAATACAACCCAGCTAAGCCTCACAAATGGGGTTTAAAAATGTTTACGCGCGCTGGAACATCTGGATTAGTTTATGACTTCACACTGTATGTTGGCGAAGGCACTTGCCCAAACTTTGGATTGGGAATATCTTCAGATGTGGTATTATACTTATCAAAAGGTCTTCCCAAAGGCAAACCTTTCAAGCTGTATTTTGACAATTGGTTTACGTCAGTTAGTCTCTTGGTTGCATTGAAGGAAAATGGCATATTTGCAACCGGAACTATCCGCAAAAACCGCATAAGCAGCTGTAGACTTCTTTCAGATGCAGAATTGAAAAAACGTGGAGAGGATCATTTGATACAAAATATGAAGTAAACAATAATCTGATATGCGTCAAATGGTTTGATAATAAGTCGGTTCAACTACTATCTTCGTATGAAGACCATCAGCCAGTTGGAATGTGCAAACGATGGAGTCCTAAAGAAAAAGTTTACATTGATGTTGTAAGGCCTGCTATCGTAGGCTCTTATAACAAGGGTATGGGAGGAGTAGACTTAGCGGACATGCTTATGGAGCTATATAAAATAAACCACCGTTCAAGAAAGTGGTACATTAGAATTTTTTATTGGTGCTTGGGAACATCAATGACAAATGCATGGCTGCTGTATAGAAAAAATTTTCATTTTCTAAACCCAAATCAAAAGTATATACCGCTCATCAAATTTCAAATGGAAGTTGCTCATGAGCTGCTACAATGTACTTACTCTACTTCATTTGAAAAAAAGAGGGGTCGGCCATCAAATATGCAAAGAGAAAACTCAATAATATCTTTGGGTTCTCCAACTAGCAGTGTGTCTTCCAATCAATCCAAAAAATACAAGTTTCAGCCAAATCCTACAAATTCTATGCGTTACGATTGCATGGAACATTGGGTGGTATTTACTGAAAAAGGGCGTTGCAGACTGTGTAAGACAGGAACCCCAATGTCAAAATGTATTAAATGTAAAGTACACCTATGCTGTAACAACCATTAAAATTGTTTTATGTCTTACCATACTTAAAAATTGAAAATAAACAAAAATAACCATCAACTAAAAATGTATTCTTTAATATACACTATGGCCCAACGTTGCCCACAAGCAACATCCGGTAGCGCCCAAACTAGTGGGGGTGGGGAGTTCAAACTTTACTCAAATACTGCTTGGCCCAATACAAACAGAATACAAAAAAAAAAATATTTTTTTTTCGACAGGGAAAAAGTTGGGGTCGAAAGGGTTAAAGGCAGCATTTATGCAAAACATCCATCTTTGATCAACAGAGACCGAGTTGTCTTCCATCAGTACAATGCCAGGCAATACACATTTTGATGACGCTCCAGAACCTCCGGGAGCTCATATCGGAGGTTCTTTTGCATAACCACCTGTTTCCGGGAGCTCATATCGGAGGTTCTTTTGCATAACCACCTGTTTCCGTTCATGCCGAACGAGCTTGATAATCGGAGTTTGAACACAGAAAATACCTGTGAAAATTTGTTCTACAAATTTTTGGCAATAGGCAAGCTAACTTCTATAAGAGGCGCATTTTGAAATTAGCATTTGGTTGATACAAGTCATTAAACAAAACGGCGCATATTTCACCTTAATAGCAAGATTGTAACCAATTTTATAAATGATTGAGAATTAAACAAAAATACCGCTGAACATTTTGACACCCTTGTATTTAGTGGGGTCTAAAAGGTTTTAATTATGACCTGATGTAGTCAAGTGAGACGAGCATAGATGACAACAATTGTTTCGTTTGAAGATAGTTTTTGCCGAAAAACAACCAGAGCAAGCGACCAGACACGAGTACATAATTTTTCATCATGTAGTCATGATATTCATATTTCTACACCGGTTGAAAAAACAATTTGGATCAACTCTGTGGCCAACTTTCCAGTTATTGATTTCGAAATCACAGCCGTATAGTCCAGACATTGCCCCTTCTTTTTAGCACTTATATAAAAATCCCTATCGGTAAATCGGTTCCCTTTAAAACAAGGTATCAAACATTGGATAAAATATTTTGGCACGGAATTTTTTTTAACGTTGTCGATCGGACGACTATATCATACAGCTTCAGGGTTGGGATGTACATAGATAGTTGTACCTAGGTATGCACCTAGATAATTGATATCCATCACAAGACTGCGATATTATTAAAACAGCGGATTGCCGGAGTTATCTTCCGTTCTTAATTTAATTAATTATTTTTTTCAGTTTTGTATATCAGCTGTATTATAGTTTTCTGATCTGGCCGTTCCAATACACAACTTGCAATAAGAATGGGTCTTCTGGGAAAATGTTATTAAGATGGATTTTAATCTGAGACACTATTAGATCGACTGGTAATGCTGTCTCCTTTACTTCGTTGCAAACATCTGACTGAAGTTTTAATACCGCCCTGCACACAGGTAAAAATGTTTGGATAAACATCCGAAAAGTCCTAACGCTCGATCATTTTTAAATTTTCAGGATCCATGTATTTTGGGGTACTGGTTTCGAAAAAAAGTCAAAGTTGGCGACAATTGCCATACTTAACAAAAGTTGGAGATCAAGTTGCAACCAAATTTGTATGTTTAGCTGCTTATTGCGTAAAGCTGATACTTTACGAAAAAAAATCCAAAAACGGTTGCCTTCAATCCGCCCTTTTTTAAGTGACCGCTCAATAATCTGGACCGGTCTGGCATCACCAAACTCTTATCGATATTTAACAACACCAGGGACCGAAATGATTAATAGTTTTATTGAAACAATTAGTTAATGCTTATTTTTTGAGCTTTACTTTTTACTCAAAAATTAGTTATTTTTAAAGTTTTATATAAATATAAAAAAAAATAAAACAATTATTTATTGAGTTTTATTTTCAGTTCTATAAATAATAATTAACACTTGACTTGTAAATTTTATTTTTTGATGAAAAAATAAAAATTATTCCTTGAGTTTTTTTGGATTGAAAATAAAGCTCGAACTCGATTTTTTTTTTTGTTGACCAACAGTTTTTTATTCAAATGGATTTTGCTGAAAAATTCTTAAAAATTTATCGATAGTTCCAATTTATTCACGTTTTTCTTTGGGTGGATTTAATTTTTATTTTTAGTGACGTAAATATCACTTCAAGGAAGGATACAATATTTGAATATTATTAATAGTAAACTAAGCAATCATTAAGTTTACCATATTGATATTTTAAAATGTTGATCCAAGTTTAAATAACAAATAAAAAATTGTAGAAACTAGTTATTTTTTTAAACGAGTTGTATAAGTAACCTTTGAACACGTACCCCTGCTTTTTACTTATCGACACAGTTTATCATTTAAATTTGTTGTGATCCGTTTAAAAATGTTAATATTTAAAGCTTAAGGTTTTCCGACAGATGGGAAGCATTTTGCTTTTTGTTTGCGATCCGAGAACCAAACTGCATAGCTCTTTTCCTCAGGAAGACTACTTCTCGCAGTCCGATTTGATAGCCATACAGTCTCAGAAGCAACTTATCACCAACACCTTCAGGAAAGCTAAAGCAACATTTTTGGTACGCTTCTAAAGACCTTATAAATTTAACAAAGTTCTCCTCGATAAATGGCGATCTAGCCGTTTTGCCATTATCGGCAATAACTCGGTCATCTCTTGCTAAGTTCCGGGCCGGAATACGTTGCCAGTCTACCTCAAGTTCAATTTCCACGGCCATATAATGTTCCATATCGCTGCCCAGGCAACGCCTGAATGTATTGCGGTGCCGAGCATACCCACCAAATAATTCATCTGCCCCACTACCAATAAGAGCGACTCTGGCAGTTGAGCTAGTGCAATGCGAAGCAAACCAGAAGACGCATCCGAGACTCTCATCTAAAACTGTTTCAAGAGGATATATGAGATGTTTGATATGTGTATTAAGATGTTGCTGTAATTCACTACGGGTTACATTGACTTTCAGCAGATTCCAGCATCGCTTGGGACAAAGTTTCTTTAATTCTTCGATAGCCAACAATGAAGTTCTTCGATCCGGCACATCCCAAAGGATTTCAGATATATTTTGACCCTCAATGCTTTCGAAAGCTACATTAATCAGTTCGATCGGTTCATTGTCCGATACAAACTGATTAGCCAGCAAGGCCAAGATGGTACAGTCGATTCCACCCGAAAACAAAATACAAATTTTTGCATGGTTACATTTAGTTTTAAGACCCAATTTTGTTAAGCAGAGTCGGCAAGCTGGAGCGGTGTTTCTAACACGATTTCGTACCGAATCGCAAAGCAATTGATGGAGCGTGGTAAGAGATTCTTTTATTTGTGGTTGACTTATTATGTTATTATAAAGGTCCACATGGTTATCGATATAAGGAAATTTATAGAACTCGTAATCAAATCTAAGCTTACTTTTTAACATCCACTCTGGCGAAATTGGACTTTCCACTGTAGTTTTCCAGCCAACAGCAATGTCAAGATTAAGTAAAAGCTGATTATTATACTCATTAAGAGGCTGCCATGGATGCAATATGCACGCTGTTAAATCATTCACTTTGATTCGATATATACCCAAGGGGGGCAGTTCCAATGATATTTTTTCACTTTCAGAATAGTGTGAAGTACTTAATAAATTTAATCCTTTCGAAATACGTTCAATAATTAATGAATTTCTTCCCAGTGTGTCGCGAGAGAAGTAGAGTGTTTGATCTCGTTTGTCATAAATAATTAAGCAATGAGGTCCCTCCCACTGCTTTAGTAGATTCAGTAGATTCTTTTCACTACGACATTCAGAAAACCTTTTCGCTATCCAAGACGTGTCTGACATAGATTCAGGCTTCGGTAAATTGTAAAAATCTCCGTTATATAAAAAAATGAAGTTGTCTGCCACCACTGGTTGCTTTTGTACTTTTTCCCCTTGTTGCCATAATACGCTGCCGGCAAGAATTATGTGTCCATCATCATAATTTAGCACCAACTCGTCTTGAACGTCTGGACCACGGTTTCTTAGAATTTCTGTCAGTGGGCTTTCAATATTATTCGAGTATAATTTAGCATCTTGCAAAATTGAGCAAAAAATTCCACACATTGATCTAAATTAATCTTTAACCAAAGAACAGTGTAATAGCGGCTACGACCGTCACTATAGCAACGGTCGGTTTGCGGAAATAATGAGACGGTGGCAAATCGAACACGCAATTCTCTAATACACTCTTTCCACACAGGCCATCCGTTGGAAACGGTTTGAATTTTCAACTTATGTGAAACACCGATTTCAACAGAGCAAATCCACCCTATGATTTCAGCTGATCTGAAATTGGCAGAACTCGCCATTTTTGTATTCATTCGGTGTATTGACATACTTATGATAAATTTTCTATTTTGTTAATTACTTTTTATATATTGAGTACACAAATACTTATGCAAAATATAATATGTTTAAATATATACAATTTCTTTAGCAAAGTAACATATTTTTAGGGCGATATTATCGATTGTTTAGACTATTTCCAACGAAAATATTGACACTATCGATGTTGCCATGTGTTGTACATTCGCGGGATGTTCAGTAATAGCCTCTTCCAATAGAGACCCCTCCACCATCCTCTGACTAATTTTAATCTTTTTGAAAAAAGTGAAACTCCGGTTTCCACAGAGCACATCCACATTCCGATTTCAGCTGATCTGAACAGCTGTGCATCGTCAAAACGTAGACAATGTCAACAGTTCAACCATCTTTGTTTATGTTTTGATGATCTATAGCGGTTAGGACCACCTGAAATCGGAAGGTGGATGTGCTCTGTGGAAATCGGAGTTTCACATTTGTTGAAAATTCCAACCGTTTCCAACGGATGAACTGTGTGCAAAGCGGGCATAAGGTGTTGCCGTGCCAAATATTTTCCGTTTGTTCCTTGACGGTGGAATTATCGTTCCTAACCTATTTTCTTGCCGATATTTAGCCGATGTTTTTTTCAGTGCAACTCAGAACTCTTGGCGACAATGAATTTAAATTGATAGGCCATCTTTGTTTCTGTGAAAATTTAATACTCTTTTATTTGTGTTAAGAAACGCGAAACTTGTGACTGCAGTAGGTTCGAGACGATTTATTTTGCGAAACTTGTGAAAACACGTTTGCGAAAGTACGACGACGAAAAGGAGTGGTTAAGATGACGTTCGATTGATCACTATATTTAATATTTCAATAATTTCTCTTAGAACCTAACTTATGCTACGGTAGCGAGAGACGGGGCGAATTCGCAAGAGCGAACGGACGAAAGCTTTATTGGCTCCCGCTCAGGCTGATCTGGTCCGGGAGCGCCGCTGATGGTGGGGCCAGAAGAGGGCCGCCGATGAGCAGATGACCGGGGGTCAGGGCTTCGCCGTCGTTCGGGTCGCTGCTTAGAGCTCCGAGGGGCCTGGAGTTAAGCACGGCCTCCACGCTGGTGAGCAGAGTTCCGAGCTCCTCCGCGGTCAAAAGGTCTTGGCCTACCGTCCGAAGGAACAGGTGCTTTGCAGCCTTCACACCTGCCTCGCATAGTCCGACGAAGTGCGGTGCTCTGGGCGGTATGAACGCAAACTCGCATCCTTTTTTTTAATGCGAATGTTTCGATACCGCCCCCCTGCTCCTCCAGACGTGCTCGGAACTCTCTCATGTGGCGATCTGCGCCGACGAAGTTGGTAGCGTTGTCACACCACCCTTCTCCGGAATCCCGCGACGACTTACGAACCTTTGAAATGCCAACAAGACACTAATTCTTAGTGGACCGCTTTGGACGCAAAACAGACGAACAAGGCCACGTACGACTTGTACGGTGACTTACCACGGATACGATACGTTGTGCTGAAGGAACCACAAAAATCAACGCCACAAATATTGAACAGGCGGAGAGCTCGAAGTCTATCTGCTGGCAATTTTCCCATTATTTGCGACTTACAGCGAAAGCAGCGCATGCACGACCGAACTGTTCGTCGGCAGACTTCTTGAGCATTAACTAGCCAGATTTTCTCGCGCAGACGACTTACGAGAGCTCGTGGGCCAGCGTGACAGTTCGTGACAGATCTGACGAACTGTGAGCTTTTAGACACCAACAACGGGAATTTGGCTTCGTACGGGATAAGAGCATTCAATAACCGACCCCTAACTCGTAGCAATGTCGAGGAGCACCAATCTAATTTATTTTCCTGAAGAAAAGGGTTTAACTTTTGAATATTCTTTGCTACCGGTTTATTTTTCCGAATTTTACTTATGTCGTCCCTGAATTCGTGAAATTGGATAACTTCGACAATTTTCTCAAAAGCGAAATCCAGTTCTCTTGGCGAAATACTTTTTTCAAAGGGCTTCGACACCTTTTTCACCTTTGAATAAAACGAAAAACCCACACGAACACTCTCAGAAGCTTCAGGTGCGACGAAAAGGACTCTATTTTCTGAAGCACAAAATTTGGCTCTGGGCTGACTACGAGAGCTATTGCCGATTTGCGTAGCTCCATCGACATTACATCAGCCGGCAGTTTGAAATGTTTATTTACAGGCCAATTTTTTCTGAGTCTAGCAAGAACGAAGGGCCACCGAACCAAATGGAGGTTGTAAGCTCCTCTACGTCATATCCTCGGGACACTATGTCTGCTGGGTTGACTTTCGTGGGAACGTGTCTAAAAACTGCTTTCTCCGACCACTCCTGAATTTCTGCAACCCGGTTCGAAAAAAAAACCGACAACGACTAGGGGTGGGTTTTAATCCAGTGTAAAGTGATTTCGGAGTCTGCCCACAGGAAAACATTCTCAATTGGACAATTTAGCAATGACCTGACACGATTATAGAGATCTGCTAAAAGGTGAGCTGCACACAGCTCGAGGCGAGGCAAAGTTTTCGTCTTGAAGGGAGCTACTCTTGATTTGGCGGTCAATAAAGACACCTTCAAACCTTCAGCAGTTTGAGTCCGAACGTAGATGCACGCTCCATACGCTCGCATGGAAGCGTCAGCGAAAGCATGTATTTGAATCGGGACTTGAGGATCTGTGTTGACGATTCGCGATACCTTAATTTTAGGCAGCTGCAGAAGCGTCGCTTTAAACGTCTCCCACGATGTAAGCGACTGCATCGGTAGCGACTCGTCCCAATCTAATTTTCGAAGCCACAGTTCCTTCAACAACATCATTGCCTTTGTGACCAAAGGACACAAGAGGCCAAGTGGGTCGAAAAGTCGAGCAGTCACCGACAAAATATTTCGCTTTGTCGCGTGAAGATCCAGGAAAGAGTCATCCAACCGAAAATGAAACTAATCTTAAACCGGTAACCAAACCACGCCAAGGGTCTTAGTTACATCTGAGTCTGCCATAAGTGGCATGACAGCGCTACCAGATACGGATAACTCTGGGCAGTTTGAAAACCACTTTGCCAATTCAAAGCCTGCCTCTTGCAAGACCTGAGAAACTTCGTCTCGAAGGCTTTGCAGGTCCTCAACGCATCCGGCGCCAGTCAACAAATCGTCAACATAAAAATCATTCTGAATAACCTTTGCGGCTTTTGGATGAGTTGCTTGCGCCATCTCTCCTAGCCGCATTAAACACCGAATCGCCAAAAAGGGGGCTGGCGAAGTTCCATATGTAACGGTGTTCAACTTAAAGATTTTCAGGGACTCAGAATGATCTCGTCTCCATACTATGAGCTGGAAGTTTCGGTCAGCTTCGTCCACCATCACTTGGCGATACATCTTTTTGACGTCGGCCGCAAGGGCAAACTTATGCAATCTAAACCGAAGCAGAGTCGAGTACAGCTCCTCTTGAATAGTTGGGCCTACCATCAAGATGTCATTCAACGCTACCTGCGTAGAAGTACGGCTCGATGCATCGAAAACTACTCTCAACTTAGTTGAAGTACTTTGTGGCCGTAAAACGCATTGGTGCGGAATGAAATAGTGCGGAGTATTCGGAATTTTGTCATTGGTGGAGGACATGTGGCCCAGTGAAACATACTCCTCCATGAATTCAATATACATCTTCTTCAGCGAAGGGTCCTTTGACAATTTCCTTTCTAGCGACAAAAATCTACGTTTCGCAACTTCGTATGACGAACCAAGATTATTTGGGTCAGATTTAAACGGCAAACGAACCGAAAATCTACCGGACGACAATCTTTGAGTATTTTTCTCAAAGTGTTGTTGACAGAGTTGTTGCTCAGGAGTATGGACTTTAGCCTTGGGCGGCAAGTCCTCCACAGACTAAAATTTCTGCAGGGTTGTGTCAATTGACTTTAACGCTTTCTCCTGGCAGCTGAGATGTACCATTTTTTCAGCGTTTTTATTATTTTCAGAGGCACATCTGCCTGACACTATCCAGCCGAGAACTGTCTTTTGTAGGATGGGGAATTCAGGCCCCTGCTTTATCTGGCCAATAGATAAAAGTTCAAAGAAAGAATCAGCGCCGATAAGCATATCTATTTTTTGGGGCTTGAAGAAGAATGGATCTGCCAACTGAATATTTTCAGGCACCCTCCACCCGCTGGTGTTCACCGCTTGATCCGGATGATAACCAGAAATATTTTTCATAATCCAAAAATCGGACGACAATTGGCTGTTCCCTACTCGCGACTTCACAATCGTGTGTATTTTTTTTGTGGCTTGGGCATTAGTTCCACCAATGCCTCGCAAGCTCATGCACACGTCCTCTCTTGTAATTTTGAGCCTCTGAGCGGGCTCGTCGGTTACAAAGTTTATTTGTGAACCAGAGTCGAGCAACGCTCGAGCTAATACAAACTCGCCGCTTTTTGTTTGGACGCTCACAACAGCAGTTGCAAGAATGACTCGATCCGATGCATTCGCATGCAAAACATGCGAAGTGGATGGAGACTCCTGCATGAGCGTGGGCTGAGAAGGAGGTGGCAACGCGAGATTTGTGTTTGGGGCATATATATGTAGCAAAGTGTGATGTGAGGAATTGCACACTCTACATCTGTTCGATTTGCATTTTTTGACAGTGTGACCCTTTCTTAAACAGTTAATGCATAAGGGTGCTCTTTTAGCGAAATCGAATCTTTGCTGAACTGTCAGGGCTGCGAAGGAAGCGCAGTTTCCAATCTGATGTTCAGCTGAGTTGCAATACATGCATTGAACAGAGTCGTTCCTGGCAGCGACAAACGAAAAACTCCTATTTCCATTCTTCTTAGAATTGGATTGGGTCTGCTGAACAGTTTTGGGCTTGGAAGCCTCTTCTGCTATCATGTGTTGGTATTCGCTCCAAAGTGGAAGCGAAGTATAATCTAACTGTTCTTCCCATTTTCTTTTAGTTCCTGCATCGACCTTGCTCACTACCAGATGTATTAAAATGGCATTAGTAATGCGTCTATCATCCCCAATAGACAGCAAGGAGTCATAGAAGGCTGTGAGCAAAAAATTCCACACATTGATCTAAATTAATCTTTAACCAAAGAACAGTGTAATAGCGGCTACGACCGTCTCTATAGCAACGGTCGGTTTGCGGAAATAATGAGACGGTGGCAAATCGAACACGCAATTCTCTAATACACTCTTTCCACACAGGCCATCCGTTGGAAACGGTTTGAATTTTCAACTTATGTGAAACACCGATTTCAACAGAGCAAATCCACCCTATGATTTCAGCTGATCTGAAATTGGCAGAACTCGCCATTTTTGTATTCATTCGGTGTATTGACATACTTATGATCAATTTTCTTTTTTGTTAATTACTTTTTATATATTGAGTACACAAATACTTATGCAAAATATAATATGTTTAAATATATACAATTTCTTTAGCAAAGTAACATATTTTTAGGGCGATATTATCGATTGTTTAGACTATTTCCAACGAAAATATTGACACTATCGATGTTGCCATGTGTTGTACATTCGCGGGATGTTCAGTAATAGCCTCTTCCAATAGAGACCCCTCCACCATCCTCTGACTAATTTTAATCTTTTTGAAAAAAGTGAAACTCCGGTTTCCACAGAGCACATCCACATTCCGATTTCAGCTGATCTGAACAGCTGTGCATCGTCAAAACGTAGACAATGTCAACAGTTCAACCATCTTTGTTTATGTTTTGATGATCTATAGCGGTTAGGACCACCTGAAATCGGAAGGTGGATGTGCTCTGTGGAAATAGGAGTTTCACATTTGTTGAAAATTCCAACCGTTTCCAACGGATGAACTGTGTGCAAAGCGGGCATAAGGTGTTGCCGTGCCAAATATTTTCCGTTTGTTCCTTGACGGTGGAATTATCGTTCCTAACCTATTTTCTTGCCGATATTTAGCCGATGTTTTTTTCAGTGCAACTCAGAACTCTTGGCGACAATGAATTTAAATTGAAAGGCCATCTTTGTTTCTGTGAAAATTTAATACTCTTTTATTTGTGTTAAGAAACGCGAAACTTGTGACTGCAGTAGGTTCGAGACGATTTATTTTGCGAAACTTGTGAAAACACGTTTGCGAAAGTACGACGACGAAAAGGAGTGGTTAAGATGACGTTCGATTGATCACTATATTTAATATTTCAATAATTTCTCTTAGAACCTAACTTATGCTACGGTAGCGAGAGACGGGGCGAATTCGCAAGAGCGAACGGACGAAAGCTTTATTGGCTCCCGCTCAGGCTGATCTGGTCCGGGAGCGCCGCTGATGGTGGGGCCAGAAGAGGGCCGCCGATGAGCAGATGACCGGGGGTCAGGGCTTCGCCGTCGTTCGGGTCGCTGCTTAGAGCTCCGAGGGGCCTGGAGTTAAGCACGGCCTCCACGCTGGTGAGCAGAGTTCCGAGCTCCTCCGCGGTCAAAAGGTCTTGGCCTACCGTCCGAAGGAACAGGTGCTTTGCAGCCTTCACACCTGCCTCGCATAGTCCGACGAAGTGCGGTGCTCTGGGCGGTATGAACGCAAACTCGCATCCTTTTTTTTGATGCGAATGTTTCGATACCGCCCCCCTGCTCCTCCAGACGTGCTCGGAACTCTCTCATGTGGCGATCTGCGCCGACGAAGTTGGTGGCGTTGTCACACCACCCTTCTCCGGAATCCCGCGACGACTTACGAACCTTTGAAATGCCAACAAGACACTAATTCTTAGTGGACCGCTTTGGACGCAAAACAGACGAACAAGGCCACGTACGACTTGTACGGTGACTTACCACGGATACGATACGTTGTACTGAAGGAACCACAAAAATCAACGCCACAAATATTGAACAGGCGGAGAGCTCGAAGTCTATCTGCTGGCAATTTTCCCATTATTTGCGACTTACAGCGAAAGCAGCGCATGCACGACCGAACTGTTCGTCGGCAGACTTCTTGAGCATTAACTAGCCAGATTTTCTCGCGCAGACGACTTACGAGAGCTCGTGGGCCAGCGTGACAGTTCGTGACAGATCTGACGAACTGTGAGCTTTTAGACACCAACAACGGGAATTTGGCTTCGTACGGGATAAGAGCATTCAATAACCGACCCCTAACTCGTAGCAATGTCGAGGAGCACCAATCTAATTTATTTTCCTGAAGAAAAGGGTTTAACTTTTGAATATTCTTTGCTACCGGTTTATTTTTCCGAATTTTACTTATGTCGTCCCTGAATTCGTGAAATTGGATAACTTCGACAATTTTCTCAAAAGCGAAATCCAGTTCTCTTGGCGAAATACTTTTTTCAAAGGGCTTCGACACCTTTCTGCACCTTTGAATAAAACGAAAAACCCACACGAACACTCTCAGAAGCTTCAGGTGCGACGAAAAGGACTCTATTTTCTGAAGCACAAAATTTGGCTCTGGGCTGACTACGAGAGCTATTGCCGATTTGCGTAGCTCCATCGACATTACATCAGCCGGCAGTTTGAAATGTTTATTTACAGGCCAATTTTTTCTGAGTCTAGCAAGAACGAAGGGCCACCGAACCAAATGGAGGTTGTAAGCTCCTCTACGTCATATCCTCGGGACACTATGTCTGCTGGGTTGACTTTCGTGGGAACGTGTCTAAAAACTGCTTTCTCCGACCACTCCTGAATTTCTGCAACCCGGTTCGAAACAAAAACCGACAACGACTAGGGGTGGGTTTTAATCCAGTGTAAAGTGATTTCGGAGTCTGCCCACAGGAAAACATTCTCAATTGGACAATTTAGCAATGACCTGACACGATTATAGAGATCTGCTAAAAGGTGAGCTGCACACAGCTCGAGGCGAGGCAAAGTTTTCGTCTTGAAGGGAGCTACTCTTGATTTGGCGGTCAATAAAGACACCTTCAAACCTTCAGCAGTTTGAGTCCGAACGTAGATGCACGCTCCATACGCTCGCATGGAAGCGTCAGCGAAAGCATGTATTTGAATCGGGACTTGAGGATCTGTGTTGACGATTCGCGATACCTTAATTTTAGGCAGCTGCAGAAGCGTCGCTTTAAACGTCTCCCACGATGTAAGCGACTGCATCGGTAGCGACTCGTCCCAATCTAATTTTCGAAGCCACAGTTCCTTCAACAACATCATTGCCTTTGTGACCAAAGGACACAAGAGGCCAAGTGGGTCGAAAAGTCGAGCAGTCACCGACAAAATATTTCGCTTTGTCGCGTGAAGATCCAGGAAAGAGTCATCCAACCGAAAATGAAACTAATCTTAAACCGGTAACCAAACCACGCCAAGGGTCTTAGTTACATCTGAGTCTGCCATAAGTGGCATGACAGCGCTACCAGATACGGATAACTCTGGGCAGTTTGAAAACCACTTTGCCAATTCAAAGCCTGCCTCTTGCAAGACCTGAGAAACTTCGTCTCGAAGGCTTTGCAGGTCCTCAACGCATCCGGCGCCAGTCAACAAATCGTCAACATAAAAATCATTCTGAATAACCTTTGCGGCTTTTGGATGAGTTGCTTGCGCCATCTCTCCTAGCCGCATTAAACACCGAATCGCCAAAAAGGGGGCTGGCGAAGTTCCATATGTAACGGTGTTCAACTTAAAGATTTTCAGGGACTCAGAATGATCTCGTCTCCATACTATGAGCTGGAAGTTTCGGTCAGCTTCGTCCACCATCACTTGGCGATACATCTTTTTGACGTCGGCCGCAAGGGCAAACTTATGCAATCTAAACCGAAGCAGAGTCGAGTACAGCTCCTCTTGTATAGTTGGGCCTACCATCAAGATGTCATTCAACGCTACCTGCGTAGAAGTACGGCTCGATGCATCGAAAACTACTCTCAACTTAGTTGAAGTACTTTGTGGCCGTAAAACGCATTGGTGCGGAATGAAATAGTGCGGAGTATTCGGAATTTTGTCATTGGTGGAGGACATGTGGCCCAGTGAAACATACTCCTCCATGAATTCAATATACATCTTCTTCAGCGAAGGGTCCTTTGACAATTTCCTTTCTAGCGACAAAAATCTACGTTTCGCAACTTCGTATGACGAACCAAGATTATTTGGGTCAGATTTATACGGCAAACGAACCGAAAATCTACCGGACGACAATCTTTGAGTATTTTTCTCAAAGTGTTGTTGACAGAGTTGTTGCTCAGGAGTATGGACTTTAGCCTTGGGCGGCAAGTCCTCCACAGACTAAAATTTCTGCAGGGTTGTGTCAATTGACTTTAACGCTTTCTCCTGGCAGCTGAGATGTACCATTTTTTCAGCGTTTTTATTATTTTCAGAGGCACATCTGCCTGACACTATCCAGCCGAGAACTGTCTTTTGTAGGATGGGGAATTCAGGCCCCTGCTTTATCTGGCCAATAGATAAAAGTTCAAAGAATGTTTCAGAGCCGATAAGCATATCTATTTTTTGGGGCTTGAAGAAGAATGGATCTGCCAACTGAATATTTTCAGGCACCCTCCACCCGCTGGTGTTCACCGCTTGATCCGGATGATAACCAGAAATATTTTTCATAATCCAAAAATCGGACGACAATTGGCTGTTCCCTACTCGCGACTTCACAATCGTGTGTATTTTTTTTGTGGCTTGGGCATTAGTTCCACCAATGCCTCGCAAGCTCATGCACACGTCCTCTCTTGTAATTTTGAGCCTCTGAGCGAGCTCGTCGGTTACAAAGTTTATTGTGAACCAGAGTCGAGCAACGCTCGAGCTAATACAAACTCGCCGCTTTTTGTTTGGACGCTCACAACAGCAGTTGCAAGAATGACTCGATCCGATGCATTCGCATGCAAAACATGCGAAGTGGATGGAGACTCCTGCATGAGCGTGGGCTGAGAAGGAGGTGGCAACGCGAGATTTGTGTTTGGGGCATATATATGTAGCAAAGTGTGATGTGAGGAATTGCACACTCTACATCTGTTCGATTTGCATTTTTTGACAGTGTGACCCTTTCTTAAACAGTTAATGCATAAGGGTGCTCTTTTAGCGAAATCGAATCTTTGCTGAACTGTCAGGGCTGCGAAGGAAGCGCAGTTTCCAATCTGATGTTCAGCTGAGTTGCAATACATGCATTGAACAGAGTCGTTCCTGGCAGCGACAAACGAAAAACTCCTATTTCCATTCTTCTTAGGGTTAGATTGGGTCTGCTGAACAGTTTTGGGCTTGGAAGCCTCTTCTGCTATCATGTGTTGGTATTCGCTCCAAAGTGGAAGCGAAGTATAATCTAACTGTTCTTCCCATTTTCTTTTAGTTCCTGCATCGACCTTGCTCACTACCAGATGTATTAAAATGGCATTAGTAATGCGTCTATCATCCCCAATAGACAGCAAGGAGTCATAGAAGGCTGTGACCGTGTCGATGAGGGTTCTCAAGGCTGTAGCAGAAGGCTGGGAAATTTTTTTGCAAATTAAAAAGTGTCGATATGTTGCTGAAAAATTAAAAGTCTATACAATAAACGGATCATTATAATTAAATAAGAGTGTAATAATAAAACCAAGAAAAATTATAACACAAAATTTATTTACTTCAATTTTTAAATAAGTATGATGTTCTAAAAGAATGTAAACTAAGTTAAATGTCATTTATTATTTATTTATTAATTTTGCAACCTAGCACTACCAGTAATGAAACTCTTAGTTTGATGTGCTAGTCACGTGGTGTTTTGATACGGTGTTACAATATTCTTATTCTAAATTACAATTTCTTTTAATATAATATTAATTTAGACTTAAATTTGCGTTAAAATTGAGTTAAATTGAGTTAAATTCGATAAAAAATTTTCTCTAACGATAGATATTAGCAACATAGCCAGGAGCAGTCCTATCACAAAATCATAAGCCAATATGATATGCTAGTAGAACATTGAACGAACACGAAGTAAATTACTCTACAATAGAAAAAGAACTTTAAGCCCTCGTATAGGCTACAAAATATTTCAGATCATACTTGTTTGGCAGACCTTTCGAAACCTTAAGTAATCACAAACTCTTAGTTTGGCTAAGTAACATAAAAGAACCAAACAAGAATTGAAAATTAAATTAAATTAATTCGATTATCAAATAAAATATTTGACAGGAAAAGAAAATTATGTAGGCGATGCATTATCAAGAGTTAAAATAGAAGAAAATATATTTCAATATATTTCCAAAAATATCATGTTAGGAGAAACTGTTAACAGTGTAGAAGCAACAGTACATAGTGCACATGAAAATAATCAAAATTAGATTTTAATAACTGAAAGACCAATTAATTATTTTTATCGGCATATTGAATTTATATTTAAAACTATTTAATGAAAAGAAATTAAAAATGGATAAAGATCATCTACACCCAGGAATTGAAAAACTTCTAATTGTTTCAGAAAAGAATATTATTTCCCAGATTATCAAAAATTAAACTTAAATTTAAACTTTTTTCTTATCGAAAATTTGCCGTTATTTATCCGTAAATTATTCGTAAAAAAAAAATTTGACGATCATTTTTTTTATTATGTAAAAGCGATTTAGTCTCTGATCAGCTTTTGTTGCGAGCAGACGCGTTTTTCATTTCGTTATGACTCCATTTACGTACTCTGAGTGCAATGTTACCGTTACGCATGCGCAATTTCGAGGTTTTGAGGCGGTTCGATGTTCATCGCTTTGTCATCGCACTTTCAACACTTCTTGTGTTAATGAAGCAAATATAATTGCTTACCATTATGCCGAATCTATTATGGCAATGTGATAGCTGCGTAGTGAGCAATGATGCGCACTCAAAAACAGACGAGATCATTGAAGAACTTCGTGAACTTAAAAGCCTATACTTGCACTTAAATACAAAGTTTCAAATCGCTTTTCCTGAATCTGTGGTTGCCCTGGCTAATGTTAACACCAACAAGCGGAAGAAGGAAAAAGTTGCCAATAAACCTCCGGCTTCATCTACTTCCCATCAAACCAATCCCGTTGTGTCAGACCATAACCCTCCCAATGAGGGCTTTACGGTTGTCTCCAAGAAAAATAAAAAGAATCGTAACAACAAGAAGCGTATTATTGGTTCGGCGCTCGCTTGTGATCAACTTGCAGTATTGCCCAGCAAAAGATTTTTGCATATTGGCAAATTCGCTGTAAATACAAAGCCAGAGGCGCTGTGCAAGTTTGTTTCTGACAAGTTAAATGTAAATACGGACAGCATATCATGCTATTCATTAACAAAAAAAGATGTAGATCTTAGCACCCTGAAGTTCATTAACTTTAAGCTTGAAGTGCTTTCTGGCCACAGTCAGTTAAGGTGAGCCAATTCATTCACAGGGATAGAGAGCACTTGGTGTCTACCGTGGTGGACACATTGGGTGGAGAACAATTGCGTACTGGCAATCGACGTCACTGGCACTGATGTTATTAGCGGTTCACTTTTGTTTCTCCTCTATTGCCTCTCTTTGATAATGAGCTTTCTGCATCGCGCTCCCAAGGTCACTCACCGACTCTGAAAGTATCAGCAAGAAGGTTTTCTACGATTTTGCGAATGGATTGCAACTAATACAGTAATAATAATATCTTCCTACCAACACATATCCGGACTGTGTACGGCTCTGAATGGCTTTTTTGGACTTGCGACGCAAAGGCTGCCTGTTATGAAGCTATGGCAACGGTTTCAGAGAATTCATCAGACAAAAGAATAGGAAGTAATTGGCTTAAAATTTATTTTTAAAACATATCTGGAATGAGAACCAAAACTCAGTCCGTCTTCATGAGCACTTCCAACAGCGGTTATGACATAATAATATTGGTTGAAACCTTGCTCAACCCCAACTTCAACTCCAAATGGTTCTTCGATAAAAACTTATTCCATGTCTATCGCAAGGATAAAGACTTCTGCAGAATGAAGTGCGAGAGAGGTGGAAGCGTCATTGTGGCTGTCCGCCGTACCGTCTCCTGCTGCACAGCTGTACTTTCAAACGAGGACTCTCTTCTGGACCAGTTGGCTGTCGAGATAATTGAATTGTCTGGGAAGACTGTAATAGTTGCTTCTTATATTCCCCCTGGAAGTGACTTTACGCGTTATCAGGCGCATATGAATATCATCGCCAGCTTACATGCCAGCATAGATGACTCTGTTGGTCTCGTTGTGACAGGAGATTTCAATTTGGGATCTGTTGTATGGGCATGTGATCCGGAATCCCATGCTATGGTGCCTGGCAATGTACACCAGCCACATGAAATTATTGTCATCGATAATTGTTATAGTATGGGCCTCACCCAGATAAATTATATTTTTAATGATTTGCATAGGCTATTAGATTTAATATTCATCAATTCTATTGTTCATTCCTCGGTAAGCCTTGCTGAATTTAGTATTTCTAGTTGTGATGTTCATCATAAGCCCTTATGCTTTAATATTGAATTTTATAATTTCTTACCAGTTAACTTTATTCCTATGTATAATTTTGATGATGCCAGCTTGGTTGCCGTAAGTGATTGCCTTGGTATTCACGGTTCTTTTCTAAATTGGATCTCTTCTTATTTGGCAAAGCGATCCTATCATGTTGAAGTCAGCGGGTTTGTTTCTAACTTCTATGGAGCAACCTCTGGTCTTCCTCAAGGCAGCTTTCTTGGTCCTTTGTTTTTTATTATTTTCATTAATGACATTTGTTTCTGCAATCAATCTGCCAAGTATCTTCTTTATGCGGATGACCTTAAAATGTACATGCCAGTGAATTCCTTAAATGCCAGTTATTTGCTGCAATCGGACTTTAACAATATCAGTTTATGGTGTATTCAGAACAATTTGCCTCTCAACCTGTTCGCTATAGTAAATGTATCTTAAATATTCTTTATACTAATTTTATTAATAACCAATCACTCTCTGCACTTACTGAGATTATGGATCTTGGGGTCCTCTTCGACAGTAAATTTTTGTTTATTAACCATATAAACCCTATTCTGCCGAAGGCATATGCAATTTTCGGATTTGTCAAAAGAAACACTATACTTTTTAAGGACCCATACTCACGACTGACAGTGTTCTCAGCATTTGTGCGTTCAAGAGTGGAATATGCTTCCTTTATTTGGAACCCTTCAGGTGTTGTTCATATCAATAGAATTGAGAATGCGCAGAATAAGCAAATCCTAGGAACTTTAAGACTTTTTAACTCTTTGCCACTAAGTATTCGATTGGTTTGGGGATCCAAGAAGGATGTGCTTAGGCAATTACTTAGGGAATATTTTTAAATTAATATTTAGTTTTAAAGGTAAGTTAGCTGATAGCCAGATAAGGATTTAAGGATTGACGAGTAAATAAATAAATAAATTCTGCTTAACTGGATTACACAACGAACTGCAGTATACAATCGCATCGCTATTACCGTTTCTGGATGACCATGCACTTTGCGAGTTGGCGGCAGTCTTCAAAATTATACACTTTCATACGACGCTCAACACCCAAAAATTTTGTGCAAGCACCATCCAAGCACCATCAAAATGGCTATTATTCGAAGCTTTCATGAACGGCAGCTGCATGCTGGACTTCGTGCCTTGCTTTCCGATTTGCGCTTGCAGTTTTGGCCCATTGCAGGGTTGAAGAGCGTCGTAAGAGTTATCAATAAATGCATCGAATGCCACCGGGCTAGGCTAAAATTGATTGAACATGTCATGGGTAGACTCCCGAAGTCACGACTTGCAGGATTCCGAGCATTAGAAGTTAATGGAGTATACTGCTGCGGTCCCTTTTACTACAGGTCCTCTGTTCGCAGCAGGCCTCCAGTAAAGTGCTTCATCTCAGTTTTATTTTCTTTACAACCAAGGCTGTGCAATTAGAGCTTGTAACAACCAGCTCGTTTCTCGGTGCGCTAAAGCGAGGCAAAGCTTAATCAAATTTGGCGCGCTCCCAAGGTCACTCACTGAAAGTATCTGCAAGTAGGTTTTCTACAATTTTGCGAATGGATTGCAACTAATACAGTAATAATAATATCTTCCTACCAACACATATCCGGACTGAAATATTGTGTACGGCTCTGAATGGCTTTTTTGGACTTGCGACGCAAAGGCTGCCTGTGGATTTTACTATACCACTTCATGACCTTCGTTATGAAGCTATGGCAACGGTTTTAAAGTTAAGTTAGCTGATAGCCAGATAAGGATTTATCCATCCATTGACGAGTAAATAAATAAATAAATTCTGCTTAACTGGATTACACAACGAACTGCAGTATACAATCGCATCGCTATTACCGTTTCTGGATGACCATGCACTTTGCGAGTTGGCGGCAGTCTTCAAAATTATACACTTTCATACGACGCTCAACACCCAAAAATTTTGTGCAAGCACCATCCAAGCACCATCAAAATGGCTATCATTCGAAGCTTCCATGAACGGCAGCTGCATGCTGGACTTCGTGCCTTGCTTTCCGATTTGCACTTGCAGTTTTGGCCCATTGCAGGGTTGAAGAGCGTCGTAAGAGTTATCAATAAATGCATCGAATGCCACCGGGCTAGGCTAAAATTGATTGAACATGTCATGGGTAGACTCCCGAAGTCACGACTTGCAGGATTCCGAGCATTAGAAGTTAATAGAGTAGACTGCTGCGGTCCCTTTTACTACAGGTCCTCTGTTCGCAGCAGGCCTCCAGTAAAGTGCTTCATTTCAGTTTTTATTTTCTTTACAACCAAGGCTGTGCAATTAGAGCTTGTAACAACCAGCTCGTTTCTCGGTGCGCTAAAGCGATTCATTGCTACGCGAGGCAAAGCTTAATCAAATTTGGCGCGCTCCCAAGGTCACTCACCGATTCTGAAAGTATCTGCAAGTAGGTTTTCTACGATTTTGCGAATGGATTGCAACTTATACAGTAATAATAATATCTTCCTACCAACACATATCCGGACTGAAATATTGTGTACGGCTCTGAATGGCTTTTTTGGACTTGCGACGCAAAGGCTGCCTGTGGATTTTACTATACCACTTCATGACCTTCGTTATGAAGCTATGGCAACGGTTTCAGAGAATTCATCAGACAAAAGAATAGGAAGTAATTGCCCTAAAATTTATTTTCAAAAAATATCTGGAATGAGAACCAAAACTCAGTCCGTCTTCATGAGCACTTCCAACAGCGGTTATGACATAATAATATTGGTTGAAACCTGGCTCATCCTCAACTTCAACTCCAATGAGTTATTCGATAAAAACTTATTCCATGTCTATCGGAAGGATAGAGACTTCTGCAGAATGAAGTGCGAGAGAGGTGGAAGCGTCATTGTGGCTGTCCGCCGTACCGTCTCCTGCTGCACAGCTGTACTTTCAAACGAGGACTCTCTTCTGGACCAGTTGGCTGTCGAGATAATTGAATTGTCTGGGAAGACTGTAATAGTTGCTTCTTATATTCCCCCTGGAAGTGACTTTAGGCTTTATCAGGCGCATATGAATTACATTGCCAGCTTACACGCCAGCATAGATGACTCTGTTGGTCTTGTTGTGACAGGAGATTTTAATTTGGGATCTGTTGTATGGTCTTGTGATCCGCAATATAATTTTTATAATTTCTTACCAGTTATTAACTTTATTCCTAAGTATAATTTTGATGATGCCAGCTTGGTTGCCGTAAGTGATTGCCTCACGTCAATGGATTGGGTTTCCTTGCTATCAAATGCTTGCATTGGGACCAACTACAATAACTTTCTTGTCGCTTTAAAAAATACTCTTGACAGCACCTGTTCAACCAAGGTACGGGGTTCCTATAAGCTTCTTGGTATACTAAAGGTCTCCAGAAATATAAAAATCTAAGAAACAAGTTCTACAAAAGGTTCATTAGATGGGGTAATCCAGTGGATTGTGATAGATATAGACAACATAAGCAAGAATTTGAGTTTCTTAATAAATTTCTATATAATCAATACATTTCCGACATTGAAAATAGCTTAAAGTCAAATCCAAATGTGTTCTGGCGTTTTATTAATTCAAAGAAATCTTATTCTTCTATACCGTCAACTATGTCATATAACAATACTACCGCTAATTCTGGGACAAATATTGCTTCCTTTTTTTCGGCCAATATTGAGCCTGCTTGTGACTGGAATGACCAGCAAATTCTAAATAATACTCCAGAAATTTGTAATATTGGTTTCCTTGAAATAAATGATGAGGATATTTCCGAATCTATTACTCATTTTGACGACTCCGTTAAGCTTCACATTTATTTCTAGATGGAAAATTGCCAAAATTCTACCGGTTCATAAAGGCGGAAACAAGTATGAGGTTTCTAATTACAGGCCTATTGCTAATATAAGCAATATTGCAAGGCTATTCGAGAAAACTATAATAAAAAAATTATCCTTCAAACGTATCAGTACTTATATTGACCGTAATCAGCACGGGTTTATGCCCGGTCGTTCTACGACCTCGGATTTAGCTATTTTCTCGAAACATTGCATACAAGCCTTTGAGTTCCATTCGCAAGTGTACACAGCATATACTGACTTCGCCAAGGCTTTTGACAAGGTTTCCCACTCTGCCTTGCAAGCAAAACTTTTTAAGCTTAGTATTCATTGTTTCTAAACTCCAATTGAACGTAGAGGGGTGGCCGAGTCCTATGGAGGGTCCTGAAAGTGCACAGGTCCTGTAGTTGAAATGACGAGTCGTAGGTGTTTCGATGGTAGGGATGTGGGCGCAACCACTTTTATTCGCTATGTAAATCGAACTGACTATTCTAACTTATTCTAATGCTCTTCATAGCGCAGTGGAGACTTCATGGAGACTTCGTGGTGGGGAAAAGGGAAGCTGCGTGAGAGCGGAGAGCAGATGGGGAGAGCGGGAAGCCGGGAATACCGGGTGCTCCTTCGTGGCCTGAACATTCCGCCCCCCTTGCAATCGCTAGCGTTGCAAAAGAAGATGGCTTCTAAGGTTGGTGGCAGGCGCCGGAAATGATCCACCCAAAAACCGTCTTCTGGGCGACCGGCAGTCCTTCGTCGACCATCAGGAACCCCGACTGGATCACCTTGGGGTACACGTCCGCCCCAAGAATGACAGAAATTGTGGCGGGAAGATAGAACCGCTCATCCGCGAGCTGTATGCCCTTAAATTTGGTATGGACGGCGTCGTTGAGTGTCCGAGTCGGTGTGCGAATGCCCACCTTGGGCTCGACTTTGAACACCACCTCCATCTTGGTCGTCCCGCATTTGGACTGTATCGTCGCGTTGCACACCTTGTCGTCACCAACACTGTTCGTTGGCAACCGAAATGCGGCGGCCCGAGAAGCGTCGATGCAGCTCACTGGTGTGCAAGGGTCGATTAAAGCTGCGGTCTCGAAAGTCTTGCTTCCGGTCTTCACCATCACCGAAGCAGTCGGAAGGACGTTGACGCTGTGACGTTGTAGCAGCGATGAAAGCGACGGAGCTGGTGTAGGGGAGGCTGAGCGCTGCCTTGACGCAGGCGTCGGGCGATTTGGCGGATTTTGCCGGCGCGAACGCTGCCCAGAATGAGACCGCTCATGCATATGCAGCAGCGTTGGCACTTCTTGCATTTTCCACTACGACAGTCAGCTTTCGAGTGGTCGTGGGCAAGACAGTTCGAGCAATACTTGTTTACCAAGACTGCACGAAGCCGCTTCTCAGCGCTCAGCTTCAGAAACCTGCTACACTTCCGTAGAGGATGGACTCCCTTGCAGACTCGGCAACGGTAGGATTTAATTTCTTCGGTGCGTGTTCGGGGAGCCATTTTTCTGATCTAGATCATGGATGAATGAAGGTGAATAAAGGGAAATCATATTAGGAATTGTGGATAATAACTTAGGACTAAAAAATGTGGGCCAATTTATTGTGGAAGTTTTGAAGGCTCCACAGGCAGAAGTACGACTTTGGTTATTGGACGTTTGACAACCCCGCGTGCCGTGCGGATGTCTACTACACGGATATTGCCATCGGCTCCTGGGAAGACAGAGTCAATTCTGCCGAGCCGCCACTCGTTGGAAGGCAAATTCTCGTCCTTTATGACAACCATGTCGCCGACGTGAAGATTCTTCGCGGGGCCTGCCACTTATTGCGCTTGTGGAGTTCTTTAAGGTATTCTTCCTTCCATCGCATACGAAACTGCTGATGGAGAGCCTTTAGATGCTGCCAGCGGTTGATCATAGACCTGGTGTCCCCTTTGACTTCTGGTTCCACGGTAGACAGGAGAGGTCCTCCAACAAGAAAATGACCTGGTGTCAGGGCCAATAGTTCGGTAGGGTCTTCGGACATAGGGGAGAGTGGCCTGGAATTTAGGCAAGCTTCAATTTTTGCCAGAAGCGTCGAAAGCTCTTCGAAAGTATATTTTCGAGTGGCTGTGGACTTATAGAACAGTGCTTTAAAGCTTTTAACACCAGCTTCCCATAGGCCTCCCATGTGAGGGGCTTCCGGAGGTATAAATTGCCAGGTGAGCTGCTGATGACCATAGGCATCTGTCACAGACTCTTTTACAGCCTGAAGGAAGTCGCTAGAAAGCAAGGCGCCAGCGCCAACGAAGGTTTTTCCGTTGTCAGACTGGACTTGTCGAGGACACCCTCTCCGGGAAACGAAGCGAGCGAAAGCGGCGAGGAACTTTTCGGTCGTGAGATCAGAGGTAGGCTCTAAGTGGATGGCCTTGGTGGAAAAACAAACGAACACTAACACATATCATTTTGTTATAAGACATGCTCTTCCGGTATAATTTTTAATTTCGAATGGGCCGGCGAAGTCCATTCCCGTGTACGTAAATGGTCGGGAGACCGACGCACGGTTTTTCGGCAAAGTGCCCATCAACTGTGTTTGTAGCCTTTTCTTGTGGATCACGCATACCTTGCAGGAGTTTACTATTGCCTTTACTAAGTTCTTTAGTTTTGGTATTCAGTATCTTGACCGAATGAGGCGTACCATCAACTGGTTGCCGCCATGGAGGGTTATGCGATGAGTGAACTGGACAAGTAGGCGAGAAAGTGGGCAGCTATATGGAAGGATAACTGGATGCCGTTCATCATATTGAAGGCTGTCGGAGACCGTCACGCGACCGCACGCTCTTACAGACCATGTTGATCTATGAACGGGTTCATGCTCAGGATAGAACTTGAAGAAGGCACAGAGCGCTTTTCACTAAAACAGTGATAATCATGGGAGAAGTCTCTGCGCTGAGTATTCAAAATAAGTAGTCGTTCGGCGGCGGAAATTTCCGCAGCTAGCAGGTGTTGCTTGTTTTTTGCATCGCTGGATGAAACGATTGACATAAGCGAGAACCCGCAGTGCTTTGTCGAACTTGGAAAAACGGTCAAGGAAATCTTCAGACGGAATAGTTGCGACGTGGGACTTAAGGGGACGTTTCTCTAGCTCGGTCGCTGGGGAATTGTCGCCCTGACCATGCGGGACCATGCCACCAAAGAGCATTGTCGACCAATTCCTGAAGTGCTACCCCTCTACTGGCCAGGTCTGCGGGATTGTGTTCGGATTGAACATGCGACCACTTCTCGGCCTTTGTAGACTGTGTATCTTGGTCACCCTATTGGCAACAAAAGTAGTCCACTGGCAAGCTGGCTTGTTTAACCATGCGAGCACAATGGTGGAGTCTGTCCAGCAGAAGAGTTCGGATGTGAGTATTGGCATACTCGGCAGAAAACTTGCTGCCATTTCAGCAAATAACAAGGCCCCGCAAAGCTCTAATCTGGGAAGCGATACCGTTTTTACCGGCGCAACTCGCGTCTTTGCAGTGAGAAGGTGCACCATAGTCGTATGCCCCACTTCCACTCGTACATAGATCGCAGCACCGTATGCCGTTTGAGACTCGTCACAAAAACCGTGATGCTCGACTCTGAATTCTGGTCGGAAGGAGACCCACCTTAGAATGCGGATTCGATTTAAGGCAGAATAGCTTTGTAGAAAGCTATGCCATCTCAGACACAGATCATTTGGAAGTTCGTCCCACCCCAGGTCCTGCAGCCAAATCTCCTGCATAAAGATTTTCGCACACACTACGAAGCGCGCGAGCCACCCTGCAGGGTCAAACAATTTGGCAATTTGTGACAGAACCTGGCGTTTTGTAAGGGACGATTCATCGGATAGTTCGGGCGGAATAAAGAAATATTCATCAGATGTGGCTTTCCAACGGACACCGAGCGTTTTTGCCGTGCTTTCGGCATCGATCTCCAGAAAATCGGAGCGCAGGAGATGGTCACTCGGAATGTGAGGCAAAATATCCTTATGATTGGACGTCCATTTTCTCAATGGAAACCCAGCGAAGTTGAGGGCACTTTGTAGCTCTTAAATCGAGAGCCGAGCGTCTTCTTTAGAGTCGGCGCCAGCTAGGACATCATCTACATACATAAAATGACGAATGACATCACTCGCTTTAGGATGGCTGTGTTGTACGTCAGTTGCCAGTTATTGAAGCACGCGAATGGCCAGGTACGGAGTGCAATTGACTCCAAAGGTGACCGTTTTCAACTCGAACTCTCGGATGTCCCCATCAGGATTACGGAACAATATCCGCTGGAAAGGCGTGTGCTTCGGATCTACCCAGATCTGTAGCGGCGCCTGAAGAACGTTTGTTTGTCTTGGCTTGAAAATTATTTTTGTATCTAGCGACTTTTGGAGGGTAGCCAGATGTCTAGCCAAATTTAGTGTCGGAAATTAGTGTTTAGCAAAAAAAATACTAATTAGTATTTTTGCGGGTGATGCCAGATAGTTCCACGATCAGCTGTTGCTGAGAAGCTTGTCCCAAGCCGAAATGGCGGATTTTTCAGCTGTCAGAAATTTCTAGAAAAGGCCGCAACCGACGCCGCCTGATTTTTGAACTTCCTTCTTAATTAAACCGGCGTGGCAGTCAGACGTGTGCAATTTTATCCGTTCCCAATCGGAAAAGTGGAAAAAAAAAATATATACACGCGGTAATTCGGAGTTCTCAAAGTGATTTTATTTAACGCAACAATTCGAGCAAAAAAGTGAGTTGTGTGGGTTTTCTCGCTAAATATTTTCAAGTGCTGAATTTTCGATTTCTTTTAAAAGGCTGAAATTTTACGGTTCTCGATACGGCCGCCACCGCCTTTACTAAGTTCTTTAGTTTTGGTATTTAGTATCTTGACCGAATGAGGCGTACCATCAACTGGTTGCCGCCATGGAGGGTTATGCGATGAGTGAACTGGACAAGTAGGCGAGAAAGTGGGCAGCTATATGGAAGGATAACTGGATGCCGTTCATCATATTGAAGGCTGTCGGAGGCCGTCACGCGACAGCACGCTCTTACAGACCATGTTGATCTATGAACGGGTTCATGCTCAGGATAGAACTTGAAGAAGGCACAGAGCGCTTTTCACTAAAACAGTGATAATCATGGGAGAAGTCTCTGCGCTGAGTATTCAAAATAAGTAGTCGTTCGGCGGCGGAAATTTCCGCAGCTAGCAGGTGTTGCTTGTTTTTTGCATCGCTGGATGAAACGATTGACATAAGCGAGAACCCGCAGTGCTTTGTCGAACTTGGAAAAACGGTCAAGGAAATCTTCAGACGGAATAGTTGCGACGTGGGACTTAAGGGGACGTTTCTCTAGCTCGGTCGCTGGTAACACGCGGTAATTCGGAGTTCTCAAAGTGATTTTTTTTAACGCAACAATTCGAGCAAAAAAGTGAGTTGTGTGGGTTTTCTCGCTAAATATTTTCAAGTGCTGAATTTTCGATTTCTTTTAAAAGGCTGAAATTTTACGGTTCTCGATACGGCCGCCACCGCCGCCACGTGCAAGAGGCCCAGTTAACTTTCGCCAACGTTCCGGGGAGCACCCACATCGGCCGGCAGTCCAAATCTGTTCCGCGGAGCAGAGAGAGAGAGAGAGCTCGAAGTCTATCTGCTGGCAAGTTTCCCATAATTTGCGGCTTACAGCGAAAGCAGCGCATGCACGACAGAAGGTATGACACAGAGGATCTGACGAACTGTGAGATTTTAGACAGCAACAATAACCGACCCCCAACTCGTAGCAATGTCGAGGAGCACCAATCTAATTTATTTTCCTTTTGAATATTCGTTGCTACCGCTTTATTTTTTTTCGAATTTTACTTATGTCGCCCCTGAATTCGTGAAATTGGATAGCTTCGACAATTTTCTTGAAAGCGAAATCCAGTTCTCTTGGCGAAATACTTTTTTCAAAGGGCTTCGACTGCTTTCTGCACCTTTGAATAAAACGAAAAACCCACACGAACACTCTCAGAAGCTTCAGGTGCGACGAAAAGGACTGACTACGAGAGCTATTGCCGATTTGCGTAGCTCCATCGACATTACATCAGCCGGCAGTTCGAAATGTTTATTTACAGGCCAATTATTTTCTGAGTCTAGCAAGAACGAAGGCCCACCGAACCAAATGGACGTTGTAAGCTCCTCGTGGGAACGTGTCTCAAAATTGCTTTCTCCGACCACTCCTAAATTTCTGCAACCCGGTTCGAAACAAAAACCGACAACGACGAGGGATGGGTTTTAATCCAGTGTAAAGTGATCTCGGAGTCTGTCCACAGGAAAACATTCTCAATGGGACAATTTAGCAATGGCCTGACACGATTATAGAGATCTGCTAAAAGGTGGGCTGCACACAGCTCAAGGCGAGGCAATGTTTTCGTCTTGAGGGGAGCTACTTTCGATTTGGCGGTCAATAAAGACACTTTCAAAACTTCAGCAGTTTGACTCCGAACGTAGATGCACGCTCCATACGCTCGCATGGAAGCGTCAGCGAAACCATGCATTTGAATCGGGACTTGTGGATCTGTGTTGGCGAATCGCGATACCATCTTTGCCTTTGTGACCAAAGGACTCAAGAGGCCAAGTGGGTCGAAAAGTCGAGCAGTGACCGATAAAATATTTCGTTTTGTCGCGCGAAGATCCAGGAAAGAGTCATCCAACCGAAATTGAAAGTAAACTTTAACCGGTAACCGAACCACGCCAAGGGTCTTAGTTACGTCTGAGTCTGCCATAAGTGGCATTACAGCGCTATCAGATGCGGATAGCTCTGGGCAGTTTGAAAACCACTTTGCCAATTCAAAGCCTGCCTCTTGCAAGACCTGAGAATCTTCGTCTCGAAGGCTTTGCAGGTCCTCAACGCATCCGGCGCCAGTCATCAAATCGTCAATATAAAAATCATTCTGAATAACCTTTGCGGCTTTTGGATGAGTTGCTTGCGCGATCTCTCCTAGCCGCATTAAACACCGAATCGCCAAAAACTGTGCTGGCGAAGTTCCATATGTAACGGTGTTTAACTTAAAGATTTTCAGGGACTCAGAAGGATCTCGTCTCCTTACTAAGAGCTGGAAGTTTCGGTCAGCTTCGTCCACCATCACTTGGCGATACATCTTTTTGACGTCGGCCGCAAGGGCAAACTTATGCATTCTTAACCGAAACAGAGTCGAGTACAGCTCCTCTTGGATAGTTGGGCCTACCATCAAGATGTCATTCAACGCTACCTGCGTGGAAGTACGGCTCGATGCATCGAAAACTACTCTCAACTTAGTTGAAGTACTTTTTGGGCGTAGAACGCATTGGTGCGGAATGAAATAGTGCGTAGTATTCGGAATTTTGTCATTGGTGGAGGACATGTGGCCCATTGAAAAAAATTTTTTCCATGAATTCAAGATACATCTTCTTCAGCGAAGGGTCCTTTGTCAATTTCCTTTCTAGCGACAGAAATTTACGTTTCGCAACTTCGTATGACGAACCAAGAGTATTTGGGTCATATTTGAACGGCAAACAAACCGAAATTCTACCGGACGACAATCTTTGAGTATTTTTCTCAAAGTGTTGTTGACAGAGTTGTTGCTCAGGAGTATGGACTTTAGCCATGGGCGGCAAGTCCTCCACAGACCAAAATTTATGCAGGGTTGTCTCAATTGACTCCAACGCATCCTCTTTTATATTATTTTCAGAGTCACATCTCCCTGACACTATCCAGCCGAAAACTGTCTTTTGTAAGATTGGGAGTTCAGGCCCCTGCCTTTTCTGGCCAATAGATAAAAGTTCAAAGAAAGAATCAGCGCCGATAAGCATATCTATTTTTTGGGGCTTGAAGAAGAATGGATCTGCCAACTGAATATTTTCAGGCACCCTACACCCGCTGGTGTTCACCGCTTTATCCGGATGATAACCAGACATATTTTTCATAATCCAAAAATCGGACGACAAATGGCTGTTCCCTACTCGCGACATAACAAGCGTGTGTATGTTTTTTGTGGCCTGGGCATTAGTTCCACCAATGCCTCGCAAGCTCATGTACACGTCCTCTCTTGTAATTTTGAGCCTCTGAGCGAGCTCTTCGGTCACAAAGTTTATTTGTGAACCAGAGTCGAGCAACGCTCGGCTAATACAAACTCGCCACTTTTGGTTTGGACGCTCACAACAGCAGTTGCAAGAACGACTCGATTCTTAAGCAGTTAATGCATTAGGGTGCTCTTTTAACGAAATCGAATCTTTGCTGAACTGTTAGGGCTGCGAAGGAAGCGCAGTTTCCAATCTGATGTTCAGCTGAGTTGCAATACACGCATTGAACAGAGTCGTTCCTGGCAGCGACAAACGAAAAGCTCCTATTTCCATTCTTCTTAGGGTTAGATTGGGTCTGCTGAACAGTTTTGGGTTTGGAAGCCTCTTCCGCTACCATGTGTTGGTATCGCCTGTTGAGGGCCGCCTCACATTCGCTCCAAAGTGGAAGCAAAGTATCATCTAACTGTTCTTCCCAGTTTCTTTTAGTTCCTGCATCGACATTGCTCATTACCAGATGTATTAAAATAGCATTAGTAATTAGTAATAATCATCCCCAATAGACAGCAAGGAGTCATAGAAGGCTGTGACCGTGTCGATGATGGTTCTCAAGGCTGTAGCTGAAGGCTGGGACATTTTTTGAAAATTATAAAAAGTCGATATGTTGTCAAAAAAAAAAGACAATCATTATCGTACACCCGCTTCAGGCTAGCAGGGCTTTGGGATAATTTTCCGCAGTAACTTGAAAGGCCCTAACTGTTCCTAAAGCCTCTCCAACTAAACACGAAATCAAATGATTGAATTTTTCAATATCGTGTAAAGTGTCATCTTTGTTTCGAAAAGGCTTAAAAAATTTTTAAATTCGGAGTGTTTTCCGCTAAAAGTTGGGAGAGAAACGCTCGGCAGGCGGCATTGAGGCCGGCGATTTCTCTAAATTATTTTGTTTGCCCTTGTTCAGGCCACGAAGGAGCACCAGGTATTTCCGGCTTTCCGCTCTCCCCATCTGCTCTCCGCTCTCACGCAGCTTCCCTTTTCCCCACCACGAAGTCTCCATGAAGTCTCCACTGCGCTATGAAGAGCATTAGAATAAGTTAGAATAGTCAGTTCGATTTACATAGCGAATAAAAGTGGTTGCGCCCACACCCCTACCATCGAAACACCTACGACTCGTCATTTCAACTACAGGACCTGTGCACCTTTCAGGACCCTCCATAGGACTCGGCCACCCCTCTACGTTCAGCACTTATTTAAAATTGAAATCAGCAAAGACTTTGTCATTACGGCCCTCTCTTCCAACTCTTCGCGGTATACACCTTTTGTGTCTTTTACTTCTATTTGGTTTTGCAAAAGTTAAGCATTTTCAATGTGCGTACTTAGAATCTAATCGACACTCAAGCTCAACCGGATTTACTGATAATTTAGCTTCTCTTAAATGGCGATAAGTTCGGTTGCCATTGAGTTTATATGCATTTATTTTGTTGGTATCGAAGAGGTGTTAAATATTTATTTCTATTAAATTATTTATTTGTACCGATCGCACACAGTGTAGGGGAGCTAAGTGTCAAGAGAATTACAGCGAAAAATATCTAAATAGGGTTTTTATATATTTTTTATATAAACTCTGCGACAGTAATATGCCGCACGCACGCAACGTAGGGGAGCTAACGCTCAAGCTCAAGCGTACCGAAAAAACGAACAAACGTTCAAGCAGACCGAAAATTGCACTGCTGCAGCGATCGAGAACGAAAACGACCAAAGATAACTCGAAATAGCGGCAGCGGTGTCGGTGTGCGTGTGAATGTGTACGCGGCTAGCGGCTCTTCCTAGGCAAATGCTAACGGAGAATGATGCACTGACCGATAATTAAGGGCAACCAATATATAAGCCTGATGCCGAAAGGCGCGCAAAAATTATGAATAGCGCGGGAAAATTGGAAAAGCGCGAGAAAATTCTGAGAAGCGCGGGAAAACGTTCAGACAAACTGCAGCGAAAGTTTTTGCCGCTAAATTTTGAGAACTACACTTTTCCCAAATTGCACTTTTATTTATACCCTAAATTAATGCTCACTACGACGAAAATTGGGGAAATTAAGTTCGCACTAATTAGGTCGACGACGAGTATTTTTTTTTCTTTTTTATGGGCCAAAGCGATTCACATATAATTCGAAATATTATGTTTATTGCAGAATTTTGGTTGTTAGTACATGCAAATTTTTATTTTTTGGTCAGAATGCTCACTATCCACCGATTTTAACACGAATGCAAAAAGTTGAAAGTTTGGCCAAAACACAATTGACAAAACGCCACAGATTACTTTCAACTTTTAGCACTCTATACCTTGCTGTCCGACTTGATAATTGCAACTTCCTTTTTTACTTCCATTTGGCGGCAGCAGCAAATTAAGCAATTAAATTTGCCGAAACGTCTTGGGCAACTCAAGGAACGGCATAAAATTTCCAGCGGTGAAATATTTGTGAATTTAATTTTTTTTGGCCGAACCGACACGAATAAATTGCTTTTGTGTTTTTGGTAATCGTTATAGTTTTTCAACGAAAAAAATTAAGACAACTCGCGAACTCTACTGCTATCACTTCGGGGTCACAAAAAAGAACACTCCCCCAGACAGCATTTTGAATACAGATAGATATATGCCATTAATAAAAAGTTTAAAAACATTGAACAACCAATGCAAAACAGTTTGATAGAGTTAAAGACCCCCTTTCAAAAAATTCTGTTCAGTCACTGTGCGGCTAAGACTGTCGCTCCACCCACCGAGCAAAGCAAATTTACATATGCGGAGAAGCAGACTACCGCGCAGACACTCCGCTCATAGAACAGGAGCAAGATCGCCCACCCCTTAGCCGATTGGTTGAGTAGGTGGAGTGGGTGAGAAAGGTGCTCACAAATTATGGCCAAGAGAGGCCTAGTGCGGAGAACGTACAGAATAAGAGGCAGCGATCTTTTGAATTGCCTGGACCTGCGGCAAAGAGATCGAAGGTCCAACCAAACCTGTCTTTTCCGGACATCTCGCGCGACAGGATTTTGATTGGGCTGGTGGACGAGGGAAATCCCTGAGGCCGGATCTCCAAAAATCAATGGAAGGCAGTTTAGGAGAAGCTGACCATCTTGTGTATGGCACTGCTCCGAGACTTCCCCCAGCCAACACCATGTTGCAAGGTGGTTCTAAGGCAGCGTCAAAGTGGTGGCCTGGCTCCGATAGTCAGCGGTCGGCTGACCTATACAAGAAGGCGACAGCGCAGCTCGGCGAGGTGTACAAAGGGGATTGGCGTGACGTCCCCAGTAGGCCCCGAGCGAGGATCTGGCTGCCGTCCTCCATAAAGACGCCGGAAGATATCTTCTTCATGTTGCAGAGGTGCAACCCAAACCTCCTCACGCACGACTGGAAGGTCGCAAAGATGGAGCAGCATGAGGGGCCTGTGAGTCAGGCCATCGTCGTGCTAAACAAGGAATCAGTTTTACCAATAGAGGCTGCTCACGAGGAACTGAATTTCGGTTTCATCGCGATCAGAGTGAAGGTCTACAAGGGAGACTCGAGCGCGAAGGAGGACCCGGTCGGCAACCCAGCCGAGCAGGTCTTTCCGGAAGAACTTGAGGCTCCCTGGGACGAAGAGCCGGAGGACGGCTATTCCACCGACGCATCGTTAAGCAGAGTGATGCAGGCGATGAAGCCGGCTGTTGGAGACGACGACCTCAGTGACGATGAGGAAGCCGTCGTCACGGTGGTGGAGGGAAACGTTGCAGATGTCATTAAGACTACTGCAAGTAAACCTCCACCACAGTAAGGCAACGACTGCTGCTCCGCCTGGTTGACGGCTTTGGGATAATTTTCCGCAGTAACTTGAAAGGCCCTAACTGTTCCTAAAGCGTCTCCAACTAAACACGAAATCAAATGATTGAATTTTTCAATATCGTGTAAAGTGTCATCTTTGTTTCGAAAAGGCTTATAAAATTTTTAAATTCGGAGTGTTTTCCGCTAAAAGTTGGGAGAGCAACGCTCGGCAGGCGGCATTGAGGCCGGCGATTTCTCTAAATTATTTTGTTTGCCCTTGTTCAGGCCACGAAGGAGCACCCGGTATTCCCGGCTTTCCGCTCTCCCCATCTGCTCTCCGCTCTCACGCAGCTTCCCTTTTCCCCACCACGAAGTCTCCATGAAGTCTCCACTCCGCTATGAAGAGCATTAGAATAAGTTAGAATAGTCAGTTCGATTTACATAGCGAATAAAAGTGGTTGCGCCCACACCCCTACCATCGAAACACCTACGACTCGTCATTTCAACTACAGGACCTGTGCACCTTTCAGGACCCTCCATAGGACTCGGCCACCCCTCTACGTTCAGCACTTATTTAAAATTGAAATCAGCAAAGACTTTGTCATTACGGCCCTCTCTTCCAACTCTTCGCGGTATACACCTTTTGTGTCTTTTACTTCTATTTGGTTTTGCAAAAGTTAAGCATTTTCAATGTGCGTACTTAGAATCTAATCGACACTCAAGCTCAACCGGATTTACTGATAATTTAGCTTCTCTTAAATGGCGATAAGTTCGGTTGCCATTGAGTTTATATGCATTTATTTTGTTGGTATCGAAGAGGTGTTAAATATTTATTTCTATTAAATTATTTATTTGTACCGATCGCACACAGTGTAGGGGAGCTAAGTGCCAAGAGAATTACAGCGAAAAATATCTAAATAGGGTTTTTATATATTTTTTATATAAACTCTGTGACAGTAATATGCCGCACGCACGCAACGTAGGGGAGCTAACGCTCAAGCTCAAGCGTACCGAAAAAAACGAACAAACGTTCAAGCAGACCGAAAATTGCACTGCTGCAGCGATCGAGAACGAAAACGACCAAAGATAACTCGAAATAGCGGCAGCGGTGTCGGTGTGCGTGTGAATGTGTACGCGGCTAGCGGCTCTTCCTAGGCAAATGCTAACGGAGAATGATGCACTGACCGATAATTAAGGGCAACCAATATATAAGCCTGATGCCGAAAGGCGCGCAAAAATTATGAATAGCGCGGGAAAATTGGAAAAGCGCGAGAAAATTCTGAGAAGCGCGGGAAAACGTTCAGACAAACTGCAGCGAAAGTTTTTGCCGCTAAATTTTGAGAACTACACTTTTCCCAAATTGCACTTTTATTTATACCCTAAATTAATGCTCACTACGACGAAAATTGGGGAAATTAAGTTCGCACTAATTAGGTCGACGACGAGTATTTTTTTTTCTTTTTTATGGGCCAAAGCGATTCACATATAATTCGAAATATTATGTTTATTGCAGAATTTTGGTTGTTAGTACATGCAAATTTTTATTTTTTGGTCAGAATGCTCACTATCTACCGATTTTAACACGAATGCAAAAAGTTGAAAGTTTGGCCAAAACACAATTGACAAAACGCCACAGATTACTTTCAACTTTTAGCACTCTATACCTTGCTGTCCGACTTGATAATTGCAACTTCCTTTTTTTCTTCCATTTGGCGACAGCAGCAAATTAAGCAATTAAATTTGCCGAAACGTCTTGGGCAACTCAAGGAACGGCATAAAATTTCCAGCGGTGAAATATTAGTGAATTTAATTTTTTTTGGCCGAACCGACACGAATAAATTGCTTTTGTGTTTTTGGTAATCGTTATAGTTTTTCAACGAAAAAAAATTAAGACAACTCGCGAACTCTACTGCTATCACTTCGGGGTCACAAAAAAGAACACTCCCCCAGACAGCATTTTGAATACAGATAGATATATGCCATTAATAAAAAGTTCAAAAACATTGAACAACCAATGCAAAACAGTTTGATAGAGTTAAAGACCCCCTTTCAAAAAATTCTGTTCAGTCACTGTGCGGCTAAGACTGTCGCTCCACCCACCGAGCAAAGCAAATTTACATATGCGGAGAAGCAGACTACCGCGCAGACACTCCGCTCATAGAACAGGAGCAAGATCGCCCACCCCTTAGCCGATTGGTTGAGTAGGTGGAGTGGGTGAGAAAGGTGCTCACAAATTATGGCCAAGAGAGGCCTAGTGCGGAGAACGTACAGAATAAGAGGCAGCGATCTTTTGAATTGCCTGGACCTGCGGCAAAGAGATCGAAGGTCCAACCAAACCTGTCTTTTCCGGACATCTCGCGCGACAGGATTTTGATTGGGCTGGTGGACGAGGGAAATCCCTGAGGCCGGATCTCCAAAAATCAATGGAAGGCAGTTTAGGAGAAGCTGACCATCTTGTGTATGGCACTGCTCCGAGACTTCCCCCAGCCAACACCATGTTGCAAGGTGGTTCTAAGGCAGCGTCAAAGTGGTGGCCTGGCTCCGATAGTCAGCGGTCGGCTGACCTATACAAGAAGGCGACAGCGCAGCTCGGCGAGGTGTACAAAGGGGATTGGCGTGACGTCCCCAGTAGGCCCCGAGCGAGGATCTGGCTGCCGTCCTCCATAAAGACGCCGGAAGATATCTTCTTCATGTTGCAGAGGTGCAACCCAAACCTCCTCACGCACGACTGGAAGGTCGCAAAGATGGAGCAGCATGAGGGGCCGGTGAGTCAGGCCATCGTCGTGCTAAACAAGGAATCAGTTTTACCAATAGAGGCTGCTCACGAGGAACTGAATTTCGGTTTCATCGCGATCAGAGTGAAGGTCTACAAGGGAGACTCGAGCGCGAAGGAGGACCCGGTCGGCAACCCAGCCGAGCAGGTCTTTCCGGAAGAACTTGAGGCTCCCTGGGACGAAGAGCCGGAGGACGGCTATTCCACCGACGCATCGTTAAGCAGAGTGATGCAGGCGATGAAGCCGGCTGTTGGAGACGACGACCTCAGTGACGATGAGGAAGCCGTCGTCACGGTGGTGGAGGGAAACGTTGCAGATGTCATTAAGACTACTGCAAGTAAACCTCCACCACAGTAAGGCAACGACTGCTGCTCCGCCTGGTTGACGGTGGGGCAGACCTAGTGCTGGTACAGGGCCTTGGGTCGTTGGAGGCAAGGTCTCTGGACTAGGCTTTAAGGTATTTAAGTTACTACTTGAGGAGGTAAAATTCAAAATTAGCATATGGCCTTCGAAAAGGAGGACACCCCAGACGAGCTAGTCCGACAACTGGTCGAAGAGAGCGAGGCGCTCAACATCGGCCTGGTTATCATCACAAAAAATAGCCAAACGGTTATTGACCTCACCTTGGTGTCAGGCAGTCTGCTAAAAAAGTCAGAAATTGGGAAGTCTCAAGCGAGCAATCCTTTTCAGACCTTTACTACTCTTTAGACCTTCTACTTCAGCTGAATTCGACAACCTTAGACGAATAAACTGGCGCACTTATAGAGAAGCCCTACTAGGTATTCTTCCAATAGAACCCCCAAGTGACAATAGTGATCTACCCAGTTTAGATAGTAGGGACCTTCACAGAAGCCTGCAATATGGCCTTCGAATCAGCCTACGCTAAAAGCAAACCGAGGGGATCCAGAAACTTTCAGAACTCAGATCAAGCTGCAGAACCCTTTTTAACAGGGCGAAAGCGGGGAATTAAGTTCTAAAATGGCAACAATATAAGTTTGAACTAGCCTCCTACAAGAAGGCCATAAGAAAAGGAAAACGATCAGCTTGGCAGACCTTCTGCTCAAACAAAGAGGAAACAACCGATTCAGATTCGGATTAGGAAAAACCAGATGACTCATGGTCAGACTCTAGTGAGGAGACCCTAATCCTACTTCTAGACTCCCACTTACCGGGAAGTCTCCCGGTAGAACGACTTCCAGATAATCAGTCTGGTTCAAGCATCGACCTGGAAACGCTTCTTTCTAAACGTAACATAAGATGGGCCATAAATAGTTTCAAGCCCTTCAAATCAGCAGGACCTGATCATCTCTCCCCTGCGCACATCCAAAATGTACCATACTTAACATAGGAACATTGCCATCAACATGGAGGGAAACAAAGGTAGTCTTTATACCCAAAGCGGGCAAAGCGTAGCACACGACGAAGAAAAATTTCAGGCCTATAGGTCTGAAATCCTTTCTACTTAAGAGTTTTGAACGACTGATTGGACTGCACATCAAGCCAGTCATGGACTCAAATCAATTATCAGCAGCACAACATGCTCACTCAAAGGGCAAGTCCACCGAATCAGCTCTACACACGGCAGTCAGACAAATCAAAATGTCACTCAACCACAAGAAATACGCACTAGTTGCATTCCTGGATATAGAGGGCGCTTTCAAAAATGTTCTCCCTGCAGCCATAACCGAACCCCTCAATGACCTGGGTGTTGAGTTTCAAGTCGTGGAGCTAATCCATAAATTGCTGATGAGCAGAATGGTAACCTCAATCATAGGAACCTCAACACAAACAAGGTTCGTGAACAGGGGAACCCCGCAGGGTGGCGTACTCTCCCCTCTACTATGGAACATCGCAGTGAATAAGCTGCTGTGTAACATGGAAGGGGGTGGATGTAAGGTTGTAGCATATGCGGACGACGTAACCAATTTTTTCTCAGGGAAGTTCCCTCAGACACTATGCGATCTAATGACCATCAAACTTAAAATACTATATGACTGGACAACAGAAAGAGGTTTAGGGGTAAAACCCTCGAAAACGGAGCTGGTGCTGTTCACTAACAGATACAAGGTTCCTCAACTAAACGCGCGAACATTAAATAACTGCTCTCTCTCTTTCAATGATAACGCTAGATCCTTGGGGTTAGTACTAGATAAGCGTCTAACATGGAGACTGAACAGCCAAGAGAGATCGAGAATTGCCCTCTATTCCTGCAAAAAAGCCATTGGAACGAAATGGGGCATGTCCCCAAAAATTTTATTAAATTAAAATTAAATTAAATAATCAAGCCGGAGGAGGAATATACTCCGACCAACTTAACATCAGGAAATCCTTCAGACTTCCGGATCACTGCAGTGTCTTCCAAGGGGAAGTATATGCTATAAATGTTGCTTTGTTGCTCCTAAACGTTGCAAACTGTCAAAATAAATGGGTAAACATCTATAGTGATAGTCAAGCGGCTATCAGGTCGATTACCTCGACCAATACGAACTCTCAATCTATATCAAACTGCCGCAAATCTCTACATGAGATGGCTTTGCAGTTTAAAGTATACCTAATATGGGTCCCAGGTCATCGAAACATTGCAGGCAATTGTATTGCAGATGAGTTGGCCAGGCATGGCACTACCTTTCCTCTCCTTCCGCACAAGGAGAACATTGGTATGCCGATGGCCACCTGCTAGCTAAACATTAAAAACAAATATAAAGAACTTGCGAGCCAGACATGGCCAATTATTAATGCAAAGAGAACTTCTGAACATTTAAAGCTAAACCGTACCGAGTGCGGAATGCTAATACGAGTGCTTACAGGCCATTGGTTGGTCGGCACACATGCAAGCAGACTGGGCGCGCCCCAAACGATTTCTGTAGAAGCTGCAGGGACGAGGAGGAGGAGGAAACGGTGGACCTGTTCTGTTCCTGCCCGGCCCTATGCAGATCTAGACTGCATCACTTGGGGAATCCCTTCATGAGCAGTCTATCTGAACTGGCGAGAATAAACCTAAAGCGATTAATATAATTCATAAAAGCAACCGGATGGGAGCTATGCTAGGTCAATAATATAGGAAAAAGGATACAGATCCACGGGGTATCACAATGGACCTTCTAGGTCTAAGTGTGTCAATAATTTGATAGTTGCTCTAACCTAACCTACATGGTTCCATTCGATATTCGTTAGTTTCCGAATTTCATCCGTTATTGGTCTAACAAATTTGACCTTGCTGTCACTATTGTTTTTCCAAGCTAAATTAATAGTGGAATCGCTACAAGAGTAGATTTCTACTGTATTATCAATGGAATTATTAATTTTTTTGATCAATCCACTGAGTAAGTGAGTTGCACATAACTCTAGTATGGAAATAGTTTTTATATTTTTAAATGGATTAACATTACTTTTGGAAGCTATTATATCCACCGAGTTTCACACTTACGCATTCACTACTGCTGCATATGCCTTTTGGAAGCGTCAGCAAATCTATGAAGCTGTATTACAAAACAATTTTCGGAACAAATCCATCTTGGGATTTGAATTTTTTCTTAATATAACAAATTTTCTCTATAATTCTTCCAACAATCTTTGTCTTCCTTGGACTATTCTTGATGCCACTCACTTTCATTCACATTCACATTCCTGAAATAGTGACAGGAGCCGGCCATCTTAAGGGATCATATATCTTTGATACTGTCGATAACACTATCCTCTTGTTTGGATTCTTTGATTTCCCGAAATTTACTTTAAATTTAAATAAATCCCTTTTAGGTTCCCATTAAAGCCCCAGAGTCTCAACGCTTTTATTTTCCTCAATAGCAAGCAGTTTGTTATCTCCTGTGTCCTTAACAGTTTGCGTTATTTACAATGGTTGGAAATCCATTTCCTAAAACTAAATCCTAATTTTGTAGTTCTTGTGAAATATGTTTAATTAAATTGTTGGCATCTTCTACAGAATCTGGCCCTGTCATTAGGTCATCCATAAAGAAATCACTTCCAATTATTTCAATGTTTTACAAAAAAAAAAATACAAAATAAGCGAAAAGACGCTAAAACAGAACTAAAAAATTATTCAACTAAAAAAAATGATATATATACAACAAGTGCATAATTTTTTTTATAAGAGTGCCAAGCTAAAAAAAGCTTAATGAGCGACGAACAAAATAAAGATGAGACGGGTACTTCTCGTATATATCAACTCCCGATCCCGGTCTTGCTCTCCCTCTCTACTTACTCTTACACCTTCTTCTAAGGCGTGGAATCGACCACTGGAGCACCAACAATATGCAGCGGTAAAACGAATTACAACAGATTTGCCCTCCTAGCTGAAATTCAACCAGAACTAAATCAAGTGACTCAACCGAAACCGAATCCTCCACTAATTTACATTAGGGAGAAAAGCTTGAACGCCCTGGTCAACAAAATTGTTGCGCTGGGTATATTCACGAAATCAAACTTCAGACCAAATCTGAAGAACATTTCCGAGTTGTGTCCAAATACCTTGAGGAAGCAAAGAAAAACTACTTCACATACCAACTAAAAAGCAGCAAGGACTCGCAAGTTGGATTAAAAGGAATCGAGCCCGATGTAACCCCTAATGAAGTTATGGATGCCCTCAAAGAAAACGGGTTTTCTGCAAGGAACGTTAGCAACAAAAACAGAAAGCCACAACCTTCAAGGAAGAGCTGGAGCCAGATAGCAGAGTCTTAAAGAAAAATGAAGTGCATCCTATCTATAACCTGCAATACCTATTGCACCGTTGGAGGAGCCACATAGCGGAACGGCCCAGTGCAATGCACAAACTGTCAGGAGTATGGACACACCAGAACATACTGCTTACTCCGATCAGTCTGTGTGGAGAATTTCACAATTCCGCAAACTGCCCTGCCAACAAGGCTGACCCCCAAAAAAGAAATGTGGAAACTGCGAAGGAAATCACACGGCTAACTACTTAGGCTGTGTGGTCTACAACGAGTTCAGTCGGTGTAGTTTGTGGAGACTTTCACAATTCCGCAAACTGCCCTGCCAACAAGGAAGACCCCCAAAAGAAGAAATGTGGAAACTGCGGAGGCTGTGTGGTGTAGAAGGAGTTGAAAACCGCATGCGACGAGTGACAACCACGCGCCATCAAAATCCTCAAAACTTGTACACTTACTCAAAAATGACGCCGCAAGTTTTTTTCGGCACGGCTGCAATATCCTCATTTGGTCAGCTTAATACCCAGAAGTGCATCTCTTCGATGTCCTTCGATCAGGAACGAAAAACCTACTCCAGTCTAATATAGGAAACCTTCAGCAGATCTCAGGACAATCACAGTTACCATGCAACAAAGTATGTTCGAATATATGTCCTTCATGAAAACGACCACGCAAACACTGGCTCAAAAGCAGAACATGGTCTTACGGTTGCTTGCAGCTAAGCAATCCAAATGATTGATGTCAAATCTACGAATAACATAATATGGAACGCCAATGGCGTATCCCGGCACAAACTTGAAAAAAACACAGTTCCGGAATGTAAATCATATCGACATTATGCTTATGGTAGAGACGCACCTCACAAGCAAATACAACTTTCTACCGCACAGATCATCCAGATGGTAAAGCTCCCGTCGGAACCGGAATCCTCAACAGGGAACGCTTCAAGCTCCGTTTTCACCAACGGTTTGCAACTAACTACTTGCAGGCCACGTCTAGCCAGGTAACGGAAACCTATCTATAGCCACTGTACACTGCCCGCCTCGCTTTACAATTTCTGAAGCACAATTCATGGATTTTTACAACTTACTTGGAGATCGCTTCATAGCTGCAGGAGACTATAATGATAAAGATACGCACCGGAGATCACGACTCGTGACTCTCAAAGGAAGGCAATTGTATAATGCAATCATAATACTGAGCAACAATTTGGACTGTTTCCCTTTGTAGCCCAGAACAGTCCCTAAATTATTAGATTTTGCGGTTACAAAAAACATTCCACGCAACATCTCTCATCTGACCATTCGCCAGTGCTTATAACTCTTCATCAAAGCCCAGAAACCACAGACCACCCCACAGGCTGACATCGCACAGAACCCACTGGTTAAAATATAAAAAGTATGTTAGTTCTCACATTGAACTAAACCCGCAGCTCAAAGCGGACATCGACTGTTCTACCGATGCTCTTGATGCTCCGATGCTCGTGGCAGCAGCCACTATTTCAACACCAAAATGGATGGACGTGCAATCCAACCATTTCAAAACAAATCAACAAATTGAACAGCTTGTACTGGAAAAGAGGCGACTGCGACGTGCTTGGCAAACCAACAGATCGCCATCCTCAAAACAACGTCTTTAGGAAGCCACACGCACACTAAACCGAGACCTGAAGAAAAACGCTGCAAACGCACATCTACGGTACATCAAATAACTTTCGCCAACGAATACAAAATATCCTCTGTGGAGAGCTCACCCAAACCTGAACTCTCCAATCGAAACAGTCACCCCGATAAAAAATTCATCAGGTAGCTGAGCCCACAGCGGCGAAGATAGAGCCAAAGCTTTTGCTTCACATCTCCGAAAAGTCTTCCAGCCGAACTCAGCCATTGGTCTATTTGCGTTACCGCAAACCGAATCTGAAAAAAATTCCATACCAACGCAGTTTCAGCCAAAGGAGATCGCGAAGGTCATAGGGGAACTGAAAACGAAAAAGAACCTGGGCGGTGACCTTATAACCCCAAAAATCATAATTGAACTTCCAAACTCTGCTATCGAGGTTATTTGTAAACCCTTCAATGGGATAATACGTCTCGGTTACTACCCTAGAAAATGGAAAAAAAATCTAATATTATAATGATACCGAAACCCAGAAAAGACCACACATTCGCACAGCCTTCGAGCATCGGGAATACTGTAGCGCAATATACCTCGATGTATCTCAAGCTTTCGATAGAGTCGAATCTCTACAACAAAGACTTCGCAGTAAGGTGCAACCCAACAACATCTGATAACTACATTATCGAAGCTGGAGTCCCGCAAGGAAGCGCACTTGGACCTACTCTGTTCGTCCTATGTACAGCGGATATTCCTACGAATGAGCAGCTAACAACATCTACGTTCGCTGACGACACTGCAATTTTAAGTCGCAAGCAACAACACAACTAGCCAATCACCTCATCGTAGTAGAAAGCTGTCTATCTGACGAGCATATTAAAATAAATGAACAAAAATACAAACTCATTACGTTTACTCTGAACAGGCAAACTTGCCTTCCACTATCACTGAATAGTACGCAGATTTTCCAAGTCAACGAAGTAACGTATCTTGGCGTTCACCTAGACAGTCGACTAACCTAGAGAAGACACATCGAATGCAAGAAACTACATTTAAAACTAAAATCGAGCAGCTTCCACTGGATCTTAAACGCTCTATTGCCCCTGCGTCTGGAATACAATTCCTCTCTCAAGCCCATCTGGACATATGGCTCGCAGCTATGTGGGAACGCGAGCAGCAGCAATATAGACATCATACAGCGCGCATAATAAAAAATCCTGAGAACTATCACTGGGACACCATGGTATTTTCGCAACCAAAACATCCACAGGATCCACGGCATTCTTGTAGTAAGAGATGAAATAGACAAACACAAAGCGACCTTCAATGAAAAACTCTCTGTGCACCCATATTATCTCGCAAGAGGCTTGACTCGGGCTTCCAGCCGAACCCGCCTACAACGCATTGACCTTCCAACCCAGCAATAATTTTCAGGGCCCCATAACTAACCATAATTAACCTTTTTTGTTTTGAATTATTGTTTGGTGAAGCACGCTGTGATGATCTCACTTGCAAATGAAGCTTTGACATTTTTTATTAAATGAGTGTTTTAGACATTTAAAATACAAATGTGGCTTTTTTACTTTTTTCCATTCTTTCTGATGGATTTAAGGACTTGAATTTTTGACAACGAGAAATAAAATGTCCCGTACTTTTACACATGGGACAATTATTAGTAGACAATTCTTTCTGTTGTAACTAAACATTTTTTAACAGGCTTTTCATGCCTGAACTGAACTTATCGAACTTAACCGTTGCTCTAAGAACTCAAAGAAGTCAGATAGCGTTGAATTTCTTTATTTTTTTTAACGTGGCTCTCATATAATTGTAGAGCTTCTTTGCTAAATTTCCTGAGCATTATGTGTGCAAAAACTATATCAACCTCGGACAATTGTGCTATAATTTTATCATGTGAATTGACTCATTTATTGTGTCAATAAACATTCTTAGATGCCTAACTGAGTCAACATCCAAAACATGATGGTCAAGAAAGCTTCCAATCTTTTGGATTCTCCAAAGAGGTAGCGGTGGCAAATCCTCAATTTGTGATTTGTAACGACTACCTTACTTGGCACAATTTCCTCGAGTTTTTTATTCATATCTTTTGTCACTGTCAAAATGTCAAACTCTAATTCGTCATAATTTCTTTCTGTCACATCAGTCTGGTCGACATTTTAAACCCCAACTAGTTTTCCCAATAGAATTCTATTTTTGCCTTATTATTAATTTGACAGTTCATAATTATGCTCTTAATTTTATTAAAATCGGAAAACGATAGTATATAGCTGCCACAGGAACTAGCGAATATCAAAGCTGCAAATCATCATAGCTTCAATATTTTTAAACATATACGCAAGTAAATCATAATTTTAATGTTTTCAAAAATATTTATTTTTTGCAATAGCTGCCAGGGTATATGAACTTCGGCTTGCCGAAGTTTGCTTCCTTTCTTGTTTTTATTTAAAACTTGTCGATTTCTCGACCACTGTTTACAAAAGATGTTGTATTATTTTTTGAGTTTTAAAATATTTGCTTTTTTTATACCCTTGCAGAGGGTATTATAATTTCAGCCATAAGTTTGCATCGCAGTGAGTGAGACGTTTCCGAGCCAATAAAGTATATATACTCTTGATCAGCATCACTGGGAGAGTCGATCTAGCCATGTCTGTCTGTCCGTCCCACTGTCCGTCCGTTTCTAGGCAAACTAGTCTCTCAGTTTTAAAGCTATCTGCATGAAACTTTCCTAAAAGTTGTCTTTCTGTTGCAGGTAGTATATAAGTCGGAACGAGTTGGATCGGACGACTATAGCATAAAGATTCCATAGGAACAATCGGAAAAATAAATAAAAAAAAATAAAACTTTGCTGTTTCTTAATATTTTTTTTAGTTCTTCTACAAATAGTAATGGTTAAATATTTCAGAATCACGGTTCAAATTTCATCAAAATCGGACGACTATAACATAATGCTCCCATGGGAACAATAAAAATATTAAAATAATTTTTTATTTTAAATTAAACTTTTTTATTTAGTTTATTTTTTTTAGAAATTCTTTCTTCTTGACTATTTATTAATTCGACAGTACAGAATTACGCGTTTAATTTTATTAAAATTGGAAAACGATATCATATAGCTGCCATAGGAACTCATATAATTGAGCTGCAAACCATCATAGCTCATAGTAAATCATAATTTTAATGTCTTCAAGAAACCCGCATAAATATTATTGTTAAGATGTCTACATAGCTGGCAGAACTAGAAACAAACATTTAAGCTAAGACCCCGTAACCAATTTTCTGAATACGCAAATAAAATTTATAATTTGGATTTTAAATCTGTAATAAAGCGCAGAACTCTGACAATGCTCCACAAAATTATCCACACTAGGGACCGTCGTGCCTGTTTTCAGAGTTAAGTTTTAGTGCATCTCAAAAAAGTAATAATCTAGTTGTAAGCCGGACCAATTGTAAGCCGGACCAAGTTGTCCCGTTCAGCAAATCACTTTTTTGTAAATTCTGCTCGTCTCTGGAATCAACTCCCGCACCCCATAAAATCAATAAAAAGGCGGCCAAAGGCGGGTAGTAATTAGAATTATTCCTTTGGTAATAATAGTTCCGATGGGTATTTCCCGAATTCCTGCGACTATCATGACACACAGGTTAATAGCTCTCAAAAAGATCTGCATCCCAATGTCGTAATACCGTTCCCGTTGCAATAAATAATTTATCAGGAAGTTTCTTTCTATACATCTTTTAGTGGTTTTATTTGATGATGCTGTATAAAGTGATCTATCAGTTGGATCTGTCTCTAATCATAATTTATTAATCATATTTTGAGATTAAATTAATCATATTTTCAGATTTTCTTAATTTGTCTATGATCTTACTGATACTGATACTTTTTTTTTATTATTTCACTTTTAATAATTTTTAGAAGCGAGATTGACAGAATTGAATTTTATTTTGGTTTTAAAAAAGTTTTGCAATATTTCACTTTTTCGAAGTGTGATTAACCGAATTGGATTTTCAATTGTTTACTCACGACGATTTGCACATACATTTTTTGGCGGATTTCATTTGTGTGTTCAGTCTTACCAGTCAGGATGTACTAGTTGTAGTGTACTTAATTTTACTTAAACCGATACAATTTTGTTTTATGTTTGGAAGAACACCGACCTGATAGTTACAAGTCTCAAACTGAACTCGCTCCATAGCTCCTACATCATCTACGATCATACCTCGGTTCTGAGCTTTGGACGTTTTTTAATGAGTGACTTTAATGTTTATTGAGTGGCTTTCGTAATTGTACTTTGGACCGTTCATTGTTCTCAATTGTTGAACTTTACGAGTTCAGATATGCAAAAGTCACATGGATAAATATGCACCCACACATATATTTCCTTAAATGTATATAAAAAGTAGACGCGCATTCCAATGTGCTTCTTCTTTCTCGCCTGTTCGTTGTTCTTCTGCTTTCTCGATATTCTCGTGCAATTCTTTTCTGGCATCGAGAGCGTGCGGTTCATAAAATCTATGTGTGCAATATTATTTGTTCATTGCGGCTTGTCTGGTTAATACTTGGTTAATCACTTAAGTATCCTGAAACGTGGGAACGTGCCGATAGTCAGAACAGCGGCTCAGTCTGGAGTTCTTAATAACATGTAAATTTTCCATTGGCTTCTTTACAATTAGGTATGGATTCCAATATCTCTGAGGGTGTCTTAATGTTAAAACGCGTAGTTGCGTATGTATGTGTGGGCATGTACAAGTTAACTATGGCCAGCCTAACCAAACCCAGTCGGAAAAAACACGCTTCCAGGATGTGTTCTTTTACGCCTCCTTTGCATGCAAAAAACGCATTCCAGATCCCTAAAAGCTCCCTTTCATTTTTGTTCGAGACGGGACAAAAAGCAAGCCTTCTTTTAGAACCGATCTAAGAGCGAGTCTTAATGCGTTCCATTGGAAGGTAGTTTCAACTTCGGAAACGCTCGGCTTTCCCTTCCATTTGTACTTTACGAAGGAAGCATTCTACAGCGCACTGTTAGAATGAACTTAGAAACGTTCCTCGGGATCCTTCCTGGATAACTTCCAAAGCAAGCATTGCGTAACACATCTAGTATGATAACAAAACATGCCTTCTAATAGTCTTACCCAAGAAAGCATATATTATCGTTCCCAAAAAAGCTAATGGGAACCGTTTCTTATTTCAATTTTTATTTATTTATTTTTTTTTTATAAATGTTTGATTTAAAATTTATTGTAATTAATTATAATTACTATAATTACTCCGGGTGGTTTTTTCTTCTCTTATCCTTTCTGCTATACTTTTAGCCTTGTAAGTTTTGTTCTAAGCCCTAGTGAAGGCCAGTCAAAGGTCATTTATGTGGTCGGTGAAGCGGTAGCCGTCCCTCCTTTGTGACACGTTTCTCATTATTATAATGATGAGAAAATATAATATAAAATATAATAATGAGAAGGAAATATGTAATTTTTTAAAAATATGATTGTAAGTTTGTAAAACATTTACCGAATAATGTTTCATTAAAATGAATGTAGGACGCAAAACCTTCCCTGTGCCTAGTACCGTCATAATTAAGCTCCATTATCAAACTTGGACTTAATATCCTACTGAAGATCTAGATTTTCCGAATTCAAAAATTTTTAAAAGTGCATCAAGTTGATCTCTTGTAACATTATTATTATGGTACCATTCTAATAATTTTTCACGGAGATTCATAGGTATCATATTCAAAAGAATAGTTTGATGCACCTTTATCCGATTTGGGTTCACATAAATTTGGGCATTCATTTCCAGAATTATTTTTTGTACGAAAAGTAAGAGCTCTAGCAGCCGATTGATGAAGCTCTACCTTTTGTTTTTTCGTTAAACGGTGAATATTTAACCGCGACATTCCCCTCATTTTAAATTATATTAGTTTTATTTAATTTGTAAAATATTTTTTTTCAATTAAATTATTAAATTTTTTATTTATGTAATGTCCACCCTAAAAAACACAACTTGTATGTAGATGTAAGTCCACCCTAGGTAAAAGTAAAAGGAAGAAAGAAAAAAGAGAGGAAACAAATAAACGAAACGAGTTCACAAAAAAAAAAATTTTAATTTATGAAATATGTATATATAAATTACCTTTTGTTTTGAAATAGTTTTTCTGGAATTAAACGAAAATAATATTTAAAACGCATTAATTAGACTAAAACTCAAGTTTTTTTTGTAGTGTACGCTCAAAAAAATAATTATTTTTATTTGTTTGATTAACAGACACACACAGTTTTAGGAACAATTTGCTTACATGTGTTTTGACCGTACACTGTTTTTAAGACTGTTAATAAGTGTTTACAAATTTAACATTTTTTTGGCACAGGTACACATCACTTATTGTTTTAATTAATCCATTGTTTGGTTCATGTTATTTTATTAACAGTATTGGAACACCCATTTAGTTTGTTTATAACAACACTATACTTACTTGAAAATTAAAACCGCAAAGAAAATATTAATTTCACAAATCACAGAGGCACCAGCTATTTCAATTGAAAATCAAAATGCAAGTGGCGAGAAATGCAAAAGAAACTAAAAAGACCGCGCGCATTCTTGCAGTTTCCCTTTTGTTCTTGTCGTTTGCTTTTTTGAGTACCGTTTTGTTCGGTTACTCCTTGTGAATACAGTGGCGGAGGAAACTATAGCGCCGGCAATGTAAAATAATAATTCAAAACAAAATCACGCTTTGAAAAGAAATCATGTAATCGTGTATATATTATTACCTAAAATTAAAATATATAAAAAACTGATACAAATAAATAATAAATAAATAACAACATAAAATATATTAAATATTATTATTAATAGAATTAAATATTAATATTTTTTGCAGAATTAATTTTAGGAAAAGTTTAACAAGTCATATACCACCAACATAACAAAGCGTTTAGATATTGTTTTTAAAGATAAAAAGTGAATATATTTACTCCGCTGCTGTTTCCCATTTTTTTGTCCATTCTGAAACAAGACTTCTTTTTGCGTTCTTTCGTAAGCGAGGTTTTCAGTGAAAAACACGATCTTAAAAATATCGGACGATCGGCAGCGTTCGGGTTTTAGCTTTTTGTTTACATTGCAAAAGAAGGCTTTTTTATGCATTATAGTAGAATGGACGATTTCACAAAAACTCTTTAGAATGCATAAACAATGCTTCTTTATAGCTTCTTACATTCTTTTTCGCTTGCAAAACATGCATGAAAGAAGCTTTTGTTATTGGAATGCGTCCTCTAACTTCCGACTGGGAAGTCGTTGACCACAGTTTACGTAAACAACATAGCTCCGGCCAAATTGCTGACCATGAGCCGGATGCTCGTGCGCAGACGGCAAACACTGAATATTTGCGTGGCCGCTGCGAGCCTCTGTTAGCTTAAAGTCAATCCCTTAAGTTCAGTTCTGATTTAAATTCAATAAAGAGCACATCGCTCATAAAACAAACTCCGGCAACCGCCGTTAAACAGTTTATCATTTGAACACTGACTGAGTCCCTAGGCCAGCGGTGAACGGAGGGCAGTTACCCTCCCAACATAATCTTCCTAAATCATCATTTGGGAAGTCTTAGACCAACAACCAGCATCCTGCAGTCAGCAGCCAACAACCAACAAACAGCAGCCTGCAGCCAGCAGTCAGCAGCCAACAACCAACAACCAGCAGCCTTCAGTCAGCAGCCAACAACCAACAACCAGCAGCCTGCAGCCAGCAACCAGCAACCTACAGGCAGCAATGGACATGACGTCTACCAACACCGAGAGGACAGGAGAAGCTACCGTTCATCTCACTAATATACTAATTGGCGCTCAACTAGTGGTAACTTGTTATTCACCGGATAAATAAAAAATTTGGAAGTTTAAAAGAACCGAACACACAATTCACAAAACATGTAAGTGGGCCCTTCGGCTAAATCTTTTATGTCTTCCACCAAAAATGTATGTAACTGTAAAGTCTCAGGAAAGACAAGCATTAAATTCCGTCCCTGTATCAACAAAGCAAAAAATTTAAAATACATAAATAAATAATTTAACAATTTATTCTGTCGGGTGGAGGAAATTTACCCAAATATTCCAGTAAACATTTTATTTCAAGAAAAACTATTACTTTTGGTGTGATTTGCAAAATCACACAAAATATAAAAACTATAATTTTCAATGCGAAATTATTTAACAACATAATAAATTTATTAGTTAAAATTATGCCCCATAATTTTTCTCTCTGTGTAACGGCGCACCGCTATTTCGCCTGCCATTTCAGTGATTTTTTTTCACTGTGTACTAAATATAATTTTATGCAGCGGCCGCACATTCTGTCACCCTGCAGACATTGTTGGTGTTTTTATTGTCTTGCATATTGAATGGAAATACGACCCCCAAAGTCTTTCGACTTTGTCTTTGTTTGTGCAGCGCTTTGGCTTATGCGCCCGAATTTCTCTGCGATTAAATCCAGCTGCCCATGCGTAATCCGTTTCTCGAATATAGAAAGAATAAGCAATACTCGAGCGACTCAGAGTCCGAGAGTGAGATACAGCTCCACACCTCTACCCCAATACTCAGGCCCCCAACCCCCTACAGAAATGGATCCCGAGCAGCTCCGAGCGTTTATACAGGCCGTCGTTAGCAATACCCTTGCAGAACAGACCGCCGAAAGCCAGCTGAGGGAGCAAGCCCTTAGGAAGCGAATTGAGGAATTGGCCGGGCGAGTGGCGGCAGTCAGCACCACGTCAGACACCCAGACCCCTCAGATAAGAACATATAAAGCCATAGAGATAGAGGACACCGTTCAATGTAACGACCCTCTGGACGCCGCACTATGGGGCAAACGACTACTTTTTGTGACATTAATTAATAACTTGAAAACGAAGAAATTTTCTCGGGTTTTGTTTTTTAAATTAAGTTCTATGATACGAAAAGCAAGGTTTTATAAAAAAAATGGGCGGGCTTACGCCTTTTTTTAAAGGTTTTTTTTTATTGCTAAATACTAAAAATACACGTTTGGAAAAAAAATGGGCGTGGTCTTTCCTTTTTTTTAGGATATAACAGGTTTTTTTCTTTTGAGAGAAGTTATTTTTAGAGTAAACGCAGTAATTTTATTGAAAAGAATTTAAAAAACTGTGTAATAAAGAAATCTATAATTTCGTTTTAATAATTAATTAAAATTTTCAAAATATGGGCAAGGTCGGGCTGAGCGCGCTTTCGAGCAGTTGCACTTGCAGCTTAAATTAGTAATCTAACATTTGAATGCGAGCTAAGGCCTTTAGTTGAATAGATTTAAGTTGTTTATGCACTTTGCCCACTTCTGTGTTATATTGTAGCAAAGGCTTTGACTTTTTTTTAACCAAAATGGCCTTAACTAGCTTTGAACGAGGTCCACGTTGAAAATTTTAATACTATTTTGTATTAACAACGCGAAAACTTGTGAACGCAGTAGTTCGAGACGATTTTAATTGCGAAACTTGTGAAAACTATGTCGAAGGCGGGACGAAAAGGAGTGGCTACGATGACGTTCGATGGATCACTAACAATTATATTTCAATAATTTCTCTTAGAACCTAACTTATGCTACGGTGGCGAGAGACGGGGCGAATTCGCAAGAGCGAACAGACGAAAGCTTTTTTGGCTCCCGCTCTCGCCCTACAACTAGTGATTTAAATACAAGCGCAAACACCGCCCCCTCTGAAGGGACGACGTCCTTCAGCCCAGAACGGGCAACAGGGCCAGTCGGTGGACAGCTCGCCGATATTCGCAGTCCTGCGTCCTGACGTCCGCCACGCGAACCTTGCTATCGGCGCCGGCGTGCACCGTTACCACTCGTCCGATCCTCCACTGCTGGGGCGGAAGATTGTCTTCTGCGACGACGACGAGCGCTCCCACGACGAGGTTGGGCTCCCCCTGGTGCCACTTGGACCGCTGCTGGAGGCTGGAGATGTACTCCCGGGACCATCGCTGCCAAAACCTGTGCCTGAGAGACGAGACACCTCGCCATCGTCGCAAGCAGGTCAGGCTGATCTGGTCCGGGAGCGCCGCTGATGGTGGGGCCAGAAGAGGGCCGCCGATGAGCAGATGCCCGGGGGTCAGGGCCTTGCCGTCGTTCGGGTCGCTGCTTAGAGCGCCGAGGGCCCTGGAGTTGAGCACGGCCTCCACGCTGGTGAGCAGAGTTCCGAGCTCCTCCGCGGTCAAGAGGTCTTGGCCTACCGTCCGAAGGAACAGGTGCTTTGCAGACTTCACACCTGCCTCCCATAGTCCACCGAAGTGCGGTGCTCTGGGCGGTATGAACGCAAACTCGCATCCTTTTTTTGATGCGAATGTTTCGATACCGCCCCCCTGCTCCTCCAGACGGGCTCGGAACTCTCTCATGTGGCGATCTGCGCCGACGAAATTGGTGGCGTTGTCGCACCACACCTTCTCCGGAATCCCACGACGACTCACGAACCTTTGAAATGCCAACAAGAAAGCATCAGTGGTTAGGTCAGACACTAATTCTAAGTGGACCGCTTTGGACGCAAAACAGACGAACAAGGCCACGTACGACTTGTACGGTGGCTTACCACGGATACGATACGTTGTGCTGAAGGGACCACAAAAATCAACGCCACAGATATTGAACGGGCGGAGAGCTCGAAGTCTATCTGCTGGCAAGTTTCCCATAATTTGCGTCAAAAGTTGCGGCTTACAGCGAAAGCAGCGCATGCACGACCGAACTGTTCGTCGGCAGACTTCTTGAGCATTAACTAGCCAGATTTTCTCGCGCAGACGACTTACGAGAGCTCGTGGGCCAGCGTGACAGTTCGTAACGTGCAGGTATGACACATAGGATCTGACGAACTGTGAGCTTTTAGACAGCAACAACGGGAATTTGGCTTCGTACGGGATAGGAGCATTCAATAACCGACCCCCAACTCGTAGCAATGTCGAGGAGCACCAATCTAATTTATTTTCCTGAAGAAAAGGGTTTAACTTTTGAATATTCTTTGCTACCGGTTTATTCTTCCGAATTTTACTTATGTCGTCCCTGAACTCGTGAAATTGGACAACTTCGACAATTTTATCAAAAGCGAAATCCAGTTCTCTTGGCGAAATACTTTTTTCAAAGGGCTTCGACACCTTTCTGCACCTTTGAATAAAACGAAAAACCCACACGAAAACTCTCAGAAGCTTCAGGTGCGACGAAAAGGACTCTATTTTCTGAAGCACATAATTTGGCTCTGGGCTGACTACGAGAGCTATTGCCGATTTGCGTAGCTCCATCGACATTACATCAGCCGGCAGTTCGAAATGTTTATTTATTTAGCAATGGCAATGGCAATGGACATCCTGAAGGGGGAAAACGGAACAGTTAGTAGTCACAGGTCACGAAACATTCAGGTTCAGTTCTCTGAGGCGCAACAACAAGCGTTCCAGAAACTACGAAATATCTTGGCATCCGACGACGTGATGCTAAGGTACCCCGATGCCGGATGCCCTCTCCAGACAGCAACTTAACGTTGTGGAGGCGGAAGAAGCTTATTCGTGTGCGGCCACTATCCACAGTGAAGTGTCGCTCCCACACACCATCGAAGCAACGGATAAGCCATTGAATTGCTTTCAGAACCAGATAACTCTGCAGGAAGCACGCTTTCCGTCTAAAAGCAGCCTACCCCATTCCCTCTAGAACAATTGAGGACCTGAATCCAGCACTGTTGCAGCTAATGAACTATTTTCCAAAAGCCAAAACGATCTATTGCGACAATGAACCTTCATTGAAATCGCATACGATCTCGACCATGCTGAATAACCACTTTGGGGTTGGTATCGCAAATGCACCACCCTTACACAGTTTTTCTAACGGACAGGTTGAACGCTTTCACAGCACCCTGCTAGAGCTCGCTAGATCCATTAAGATTGACAAAGGTATAACAGATAACATAGAGTTGATTTAACTAGCCACTGCCAAGTACAACAAATCAATTCACTCGGTCATTAACAAAAGACCAGCTGATGTTGTACAGACGAACTCGGAGGACTTACAGATGAAAATCCGAGAAAAAATAAAAAGCGCCCAAGACGCGGTAAGAAGCCGGGAGAACGCATCCAGGCAGAATAGGGTCTTCGAGGTTGGGGAAAAGGTATTGGTGAAATCCAACAGAAGGCTAGGAAATAAACTTACACCCTTGTGTGAGGAGAGAGCCGTAGAAGCGGACCTGGGGACCACGGTCCTCATTAAGGGGAGGGTGGTCCACAGGGAAAATCTTCTTCGATGTCCTTCTTTATTAATTTTTATTACACTTTTAAGCCACTTGGCATAAATTCTTACTCCAATAGCTATAAGTTTCATTGCCACCGGCATAGTTTTTGGTTTAAGTTTATTTCATTGGTGGTGGGATACATCTCTATGAGCAAAAAAATAGCTAAAGTTCAATTCCTCAGGTTCGGACTCATATTTTATCTCTTTCTATCCTTGGCGTCGGCTCACATAACTGATTATTCGCAGGCCAAGTATATTCCCATCATTGACGGCCAAATACAAGTGTGGGAGGAGTTCGCGTTCGTCACTCAAACAGCGAACCTCTCGGAATATGCGCGCGTAGTGGAGGAAACAGACTATATGATCAGCATGTTTCCACTGTCCCATATGAAGAAGCTTCGAAGCGTAGATACCGCCCACCTCCAGGACTTGTTGGAGTCGCTGGGCATTCATCATCAAGTAGCTAGGAGTTTAGATTTCTTAGGATCAGTGCTAAAGGTAGTAGCACAGACACCGGACCCCTGCGATTTTGAAAAAATCAGATTTACCGAAATGAAATTAGTTGAGTCAAGTAATAGGCAAATTCAAATAAACACTAAAATTCAAAATCAAATTAATCAGCTAACCTCGACCGTTAATCAAATTCTGAGCTCTGCCAAAAAATCACAAGTAGATACTGGACACTTATATGAGACACTACTTGCTGATGATGGAATTACAGAATTTAATGCTTGCAATAACGCTTGCCAAAACTAATATTGTTAGTCCCAATATTTTAGACCACGAATACTTAAAATCAGTTTGGCTTGAGGAACCGACCAACACTCCCATAGAGGATATTTTGTCTGTTTCGTCAGTGAAGATTCTACAGTCCGTTAACGTTTTACACTTCATCATAAAATTTCCTAAAATAAAATTAGCATGTAAGAAGATAACCATTTTTCCTGCAGATACTAGACAACATTATAGCGGAATGCGGCGGAGAAATTCACGCCATTAAAAAGTGCTCCATGTCACCGGGAGCCTTATTCTGCCGTTTGGCGTCAGAGAGTTCATGCGCCAAAGAACTGCATGCAGGTGGGGTGGCGCATTGCCAAACACAACAGAGCGACCTGCACCCAATCACATCCGTGGATGAAGGGTCATAATCATCAACGACAGGTCAGCCAAGTTTCGGGTGGACAATGGGACAGAAGTTTGGATACATGGCACACACCTCATCACCTTCGACAAGCAGGCCATCATAAACGAAACCCTCTTCATCAACCAAGAAAACTCCGGGGGCAGCAAGATCCCCCCTATTGAACATCACTGCCAACTAAGATATTCTTAGCCTGCCGTATCTTCACCGCTTGAGTGATCGAAACTTGGAGTTTATCAAGGAGTTCAGAAATGAGATCGACAACAACCAAATGCATCTCGCAGCAATTATTGTAGGACCAATATGCTTCGCGCTCATCTGCATTGGCCTCACTTACCAGCAACTTTTTAGAGAAAAAAGATCCTCAATCCAAATAAGAGAAGTAATTGCAGAATTAGGATCGGTCGAGGGCGGCCTTAACTTAGAAGGGGGAGTAGTTAACTGTGGCCAGGCAAACCAAAGTCGTTGACCACAGTTTACGTAAACAACATCGCTCCGGCCAAATTGCTGACCATGCAATGAGCCGGATGCTCGGGCGCAGACGGCAAACACTGAATATTTGCGTGGCCGCTGCGAGCCTCTGTTAGCTTAAAGTCAATTCCTTAAGTTCAGTTCTGATTTAAATTCAATAAAGAGCACATCGCTCATAAAACAAACTCCGGCAACCGCCGTTAAACAATTTATCATTTGAACACTGACTGAGTCTCTTAGTGGTGGTGAACGGAGGGCAGTTACCCTCCCAACATAATCTTCCTAAATCATCATTTGGGAAGTCTTAGACCAACAACCAGCAGCCTTCAGTCAGCAGCCAACAACCAACAACCAGCAGCCTGCAGCCAGCAACCAGCAACCTACAGGCAGCAATGGACATGACGTCTACCAACACCGAGAGGACAGGAGAAGCTACCGTTCATCTCACTAATATACTAATTGGCGCTCAACTAGTGGTAACTTGTTATTCACCGGATAAATAAAAAATTTGGAAGTTTAAAAGAAACGAACACACAATTCACAAAACATGTAAGTGGGCCCTTCGGCTAAATCTTTTATGTCTTCCACCAAAAATGTATGTAACTGTAAAGTCTCAGGAAAGACAAGCATTAAATTCCGTCCCTGTATCAACAAAGCAAAAAATTTAAAATACATAAATAAATAATTTAACAATTTATTCTGTCGGGTGGAGGAAATTTACCCAAATATTCCAGTAAACATTTTATTTCAAGAAAAACTATTACTTTTGGTGTGATTTGCAAAATCACACAAAATATAAAAACTATAATTTTCAATGCGAAATTATTTAACAACATAATAAATTTATTAGTTAAAATTATGCCCCATAATTTTTCTCTCTGTGTAACGGCGCACCGCTATTTCGCCTGCCATTTCAGTGATTTTTTTTCACTTTGTACTAAATATAATTTTATGCAGCGGCCGCACATTCTGTCACCCTGCAGACATTGTTGGTGTTTTTATTGTCTTGCATATTGAATGGAAATACGACCCCCAAAGTCTTTCGACTTTGTCTTTGTTTGTGCAGCGCTTTGGCTTATGCGCCCGAATTTCTCTGCGATTAAATCCAGCTGCCCATGCGTAATCCGTTTCTCGAATATAGAAAGAATAAGCAATACTCGAGCGACTCAGAGTCCGAGAGTGAGATACAGCTCCACACCTCTACCCCAATACTCAGGCCCCCAACCCCCTACAGAAATGGATCCCGAGCAGCTCCGAGCGTTTATACAGGCCGTCGTTAGCAATACCCTTGCAGAACAGACCGCCGAAAGCCAGCTGAGGGAGCAAGCCCTTAGGAAGCGAATTGAGGAATTGGCCGGGCGAGTGGCGGCAGTCAGCACCACGTCAGACACCCAGACCCCTCAGATAAGAACATATAAAGCCATAGAGATAGAGGACACCGTTCAATGTAACGATCCTCTGGACGCCGCACTATGGGGCAAACGACTACTTTTTGTGACATTAATTAATAACTTGAAAACGAAGAAATTTTCTCGGGTTTTGTTTTTTAAATTAAGTCTATGATACGAAAAGCAAGGTTTTATAAAAAAATGGGCGGGCTTACGCCTTTTTTTAAAGATTTTTTTTTATTGCTAAATACTAAAAATACACGTTTGGAAAAAAAATGGGCGTGGTCTTTCCTTTTTTTTAGGATATAACAGGTTTTTTTCTTTTGAGAGAAGTTATTTTTAGAGTAAACGCAGTAATTTTATTGAAAAGAATTTAAAAAACTGTGTAATAAAGAAATCTATAATTTCGTTTTAATAATTAATTAAAATTTTCAAAATATGGGCAAGGTCGGGCTGAGCGCGCTTTCGAGCAGTTGCACTTGCAGCTTAAATTAGTAATCTAACATTTGAATGCGAGCTAAGGCCTTTAGTTGAATAGATTTAAGTTGTTTATGCACTTTGCCCACTTCTGTGTTATATTGTAGCAAAGGCTTTGACTTTTTTTTAACCAAAATGGCCTTAACTAGCTTTGAACGAGGTCCACGTTGAAAATTTTAATACTATTTTGTATTAACAACGCGAAAGCTTGTGAACGCAGTAGTTCGAGACGATTTTAATTGCGAAACTTGTGAAAACTATGTCGAAAGCGGGACGAAAAGGAGTGGCTACGATGACGTTCGATGGATCACTAACAATTATATTTCAATAATTTCTCTTAGAACCTAACTTATGCTACGGTGGCGAGAGACGGGGCGAATTCGCAAGAGCGAACAGACGAAAGCTTTTTTGGCTCCCGCTCTCGCCCTACAACTAGTGATTTAAATACAAGCGCAAACACCGCCCCCTCTGAAGGGACGACGTCCTTCAGCCCAGAACGGGCAACAGGGCCAGTCGGTGGACAGCTCGCCGATATTCGCCGTCCTGCGTCCTGACGTCCGCCACGCGAACCTTGCTATCGGCGCCGGCGTGCACCGTTACCACTCGTCCGATCCTCCACTGCTGGGGCGGAAGATTGTCTTCTGCGACGACGACGAGCGCTCCCACGACGGGGTTGGGCTCCCCCTGGTGCCACTTGGACCGCTGCTGGAGGCTGGAGATGTACTCCCGGGACCATCGCTGCCAAAACCTGTGCCTGAGAGACGAGACACCTCGCCATCGTCGCAAGCAGGTCAGGCTGATCTGGTCCGGGAGCGCCGCTGATGGTGGGGCCAGAAGAGGGCCGCCGATGAGCAGATGCCCGGGGGTCAGGGCCTTGCCGTCGTTCGGGTCGCTGCTTGGAGTTGAGCACGGCCTCCACGCTGGTGAGCAGAGTTCCGAGCTCCTCCGCGGTCAAGAGGTCTTGGCCTACCGTCCGAAGGAACAGGTGCTTTGCAGACTTCACACCTGCCTCCCATAGTCCGCCGAAGTGCGGTGCTCTGGGCGGTATGAACGCAAACTCGCATCCTTTTTTTGATGCGAATGTTTCGATACCGCCCCCCTGCTCCTCCAGACGGGCTCGGAACTCTCTCATGTGGCGATCTGCGCCGACGAAATTGGTGGCGTTGTCGCACCACACCTTCTCCGGAATCCCGCGACGACTCACGAACCTTTGAAATGCCAACAAGAAAGCATCAGTGGTTAGGTCAGACACTAATTCTAAGTGGACCGCTTTGGACGCAAAACAGACGAACAAGGCCACGTACGACTTGTACGGTGGCTTACCACGGATACGATACGTTGTGCTGAAGGGACCACAAAAATCAACGCCACAGATATTGAACGGGCGGAGAGCTCGAAGTCTATCTGCTGGCAAGTTTCCCATAATTTGCGTCAAAAGTTGCGGCTTACAGCGAAAGCAGCGCATGCACGACCGAACTGTTCGTCGGCAGACTTCTTGAGCATTAACTAGCCAGATTTTCTCGCGCAGACGACTTACGAGAGCTCGTGGGCCAGCGTGACAGTTCGTAACGTGCAGGTATGACACATAGGATCTGACGAACTGTGAGCTTTTAGACAGCAACAACGGGAATTTGGCTTCGTACGGGATAGGAGCATTCAATAACCGACCCCCAACTCGTAGCAATGTCGAGGAGCACCAATCTAATTTATTTTCCTGAAGAAAAGGGTTTAACTTTTGAATATTCGTTGCTACCGGTTTATTCTTCCGAATTTTACTTATGTCGTCCCTGAACTCGTGAAATTGGACAACTTCGACAATTTTATCAAAAGCGAAATCCAGTTCTCTTGGCGAAATACTTTTTTCAAAGGGCTTCGACACCTTTCTGCACCTTTGAATAAAACGAAAAACCCACACGAAAACTCTCAGAAGCTTCAGGTGCGACGAAAAGGACTCTATTTACTGACCTCGGAGTCTGTCCACAGGAAAACACTCTCAATGGGAGAATTTAGCAATGGCCTGACACGATTATAGAGATCTGCTAAAAGGTGAGCTGCACACAGCTCAAGGCGAGGCAAAGTTTTCGTCTTGAGGGGAGCTACTTTCGATTTGGCGGTCAATAAAGACACTTTCAAACCTTCAGCAGTTTGAGTCCGAACGTAGATGCAGGCTCCATACGCTCGCATGGAAGCGTCAGCGAAACCATGTATTTGAATCGGGACTTGTGGATCTGTGTTGACGAATCGCGATACCTTAATTTTAGGCAGCTGCAGAAGCGTCGCTTTAAACGTCTCCCACGACGTGAGCAACTGCATCGGTAGCGACTCGTCCCAATCTAATTTTCGAAGCCACAGTTCCTGCAACAACACAAGACACAAGAGGCCAAGTGGGTCGAAAAGTCGAGCAGTCACCGACAAAATATTTCGTTTTGTCGCGCGAAGATCCAGGAAAGAGTCATCCAACCGAAATTGAAAGTAATCTTTAACCGGTAACCAAACCAAGCCAAGGGTCTTGGTTACGTCTGAGTCTGCCATAAGTGGCATTACAGCGCTATCAGATGCGGATAACTCTGGGCAGTTTGAAAACCACTTTGCCAATTCAAAGCCTGCCTCTTGCAAGACCTGAGAAACTTCGTCTCGAAGGCTTTGCAGGTCCTCAACGCATCCGGCGCCAGTCAACAAATCGTCAACATAAAAATCATTCTGAATAACCTTTGCGGCTTTTGGATGAGTTGCTTGCGCCATCTCTCCTAGCCGCATTAAACACCGAATCGCCAAAAAGGGGGCTGGCGAAGTTCCATATGTAACGGTGTTCAACTTAAAGATTTTCAGGGACTCAGAAGGATCTCGTCTCCATACTATGAGCTGGAAGTTACGATCAGCTTCGTCCCCCATCACTTGGCGATACATCTTTTTGACGTCGGCCGCAAGGGCAAACTTATGCAATCTAAACCGAAGCAGAGTCGAATACAGCTCCTCTTGAATAGGGCCTACCATCAAGATGTCATTCAACGCTACCTGCGTAGAAGTACGGCTCGATGCATCGAAAACTACTCTCAACTTAGTTGAAGTACTTTGTGGCAGTAAAACGCATTGGTGCGGAATGAAATAGTGCGGAGTATTCGGAATTTTGTCATTGGTGGAGGACATGTGGCCCAGTGAAACATATTCCTCCATGAATTCAATATACATCTTATTCAGCGGAGGGTCCTTTGACAATTTCCTTTCTAGCGACAAAAATCTACGTTTCGCAACTTCGTATGACGAACCAAGATTATTTGGGTCAGATTTAAACGGCAAACGAACCGAAAATCTACCGGACGACAATCTTTGAGTATTTTTCTCAAAGTATTGTTGACAGAGTTGTTGCTCAGGAGTATGGACTTTAGCCTTGGGCGGCAAGTCCTCCACAGACCAAAATTTCTGCAGGGTTGTGTCAATTGACTCCAACGCTTCCTCCTGGCAGCTGAGATGTACCATTTTTTCAGCGTTTTTATTATTTTCAGAGGCACATCTGCCTGACACTATCCAGCCGAGAACTGTCTTTTGTAGGATGGGGAATTCAGGCCCCTGCTTTATCTGGCCAATAGATAAAAGTTCAAAGAATGTTTCAGCGCCGATAAGCATATCTATTTTTTGGGGCTTGAAGAAGAATGGATCTGCCAACTGAATATTTTCAGGCACCCTCCACCCGCTGGTGTTCACCGCTTGATCCGGATGATAACCAGATATATTTTTCATAATCCAAAAATCGGACGACAATTGGCTGTTCCCTACTCGCGACTTCACAATCGTGTGTATTTTTTTTGTGGCTTGGGCATTAGTTCCTCCAATGCCTCGCAAGCTCATGCACACGTCCTCTCTTGTAATTTTGAGCCTCTGAGCGAGCTCGTCGGTTACAAAGTTTATTTGTGAACCAGAGTCGACCAACGCTCGAGCTAATACAAACTCGCCGCTTTTTGTTTGGACGCTCACAACAGCAGTTGCAAGAATGACTCGATCCGATGCATTCGCATGCAAAACATGCGAAGTGGATGGAGACTCCTGCATGAGCGTGGGCTGAGAAGGAGGTGGCAACGCGAGATTTGTGTTTGGGGCATATATATGTAGCAAAGTGTGATGTGAGGAATTGCACACTCTACATCTGATCGATTTGCATTTTTTGACAGTATGACCCTTTCTTAAACAGTTAATGCATAAGGGTGCTCTTTTAGCGAAATCGAATCTTTGCTGAACTGTCAGGGCTGCGAAGGAAGCGCAGTTTCCAATCTGATGTTCAGCTGAGTTGCAATACATGCATTGAACAGAGTCGTTCCTGGCAGCGACAAACGAAAAACTCCTATTTCCATTCTTCTTAGGGTTAGATTGGGTCTGCTGAACAGTTTTGGGCTTGGAAGCCTCTTCTGCTACCATGTGTTGGTATCGCCTGTTGAGGGCCGCCTCACATTCGCTCCAAAGTGGAAGCGAAGTATAATCTAACTGTCCTTCCCATTTTCTTTTAGTTCCTGCATCGACCTTGCTCATTACCAGATGTATTAAAATGGCATTAGTAATGCGTCTGTCATCCCAATAGACAGCAAGGAGTCATACAAGGCTGTGACCGTGTCGATGAGGGTTCTCAAGGCTGTAGCTGAAGGCTGGGAAATTTTTTGCAAATTAAAAAGTGTCGATATGTTGTCAAAAAAATAAGACAATCATTATCGTACACCCGCTTCAGGCTAGCAAGGGCTTTGGGATAATTTTCCGCAGTGACTTGGAAGGCCCTAACTGTTCCTAAAGCGTCTCCAGCTAAACACGAAATTAAATGATTGAATTTTTCAATATCGTGTAAAGTGTCATCTTTGTCAACGAAAGTTTCGAAAAGGCTTATAAAATTTTTAAATTCGGAGTATTTTCCGCTAAAAGTTGGGAGAGCAACGCTCGGCAGACGGCATTGAGGCGGGCGATTTGTTTGGACTTATTTAAAATTGAAATCAGCAATGACTTTGTCATTCACTTCTATTTGGTTTTGCAAAAGTGAAGCATTTTCAATGTGCGTATTTAGAATCTCTAATCGACACTTAAGCTCGACCGGATTTATAGATAATTTAGCTTCTTTTAAGTGGCGATAAGTTCGGTTAATACTTTTCATGCAAACATCTCGTTGGTGTTTAAGCTCTTCGATATCCTTAGTTGCCATTGCGTTTATTTGTATTTATTTGGTTGGTATCGAAGAGGTGTTAAATATTTATTTTTATTAAATTATTTATTTGTTAAATAATAAAATAAAAAATCAACGAGTAATATACCGATCGCACACGGTGTAAGGGAGCTAAGTGCCGAGAGAATTACAGCGAAAAATCTAAATAGGGTTTTTATATTTTTTATATAAACCCTGCGACAGTATATGCCGCACGCACGCACTGTAGGGGAGCTACCGCTCAAGCTCAAGCGTACCGAAAAAAACGAACAAACGTTTAGGCAGACCGAAAATTGCACTGCTGCAGCGATCGAGAACGAAAACGACAAAAGATAACTCGAAATAGCGGCAGCGGTGCACAGTGGTTCCGTCAGAGGCCAAAAATCAAAAAATTTTATGACATATTTTTTAAGCAAAATGTATCAAAATTGTCTCTTAAAAGTCCAAACTTCTCTTTGGCATACCGGATTTTACTAGAAATCTAACGGTACTTTCTAAAAATAGATTTGCAATCGTGAACACGTGTTCATTTTGGCAACGCAGCTGCGCTTTGGAAGTTATTTCTCTCTTTCAATTCGCCCTTTAAAGTGATCAGACGTACGCTGCAGTGCTCCGATTTGAATAATTTAACATGAATTATGAAATTGAAGGTATTTACTTTAAATTGAGATATTAATAATTAACTTTCCTGAAAAGTTTTTTCGTAAAACTAATTTCATCGAATAACCCTTTTTTGTGTATTTTTTTAAAGTATATTTTATGTTTAGTTAGACTTTTGGTTATGTTCCAAGAAAACCCAGAACTTGGTTTGTATGTTTTTGTGATCGTCTTATTTTAGGTTACTAAATATTTTAAAATTAGCTGCCGAAATTTGCCGATGTGTGTTTTCTACTAATATTACTAAAGCAGTTAAAGGTGAGTCTTTGCTTATTGTGCTGTTGCGCTTTTGCGCTTTTGCTTTGTCTTCGTCTTTAGTGGTTTGTGTTTTTGCAAAAATATTAATTTGTAAATTATTATTTAAATTTTGATTTTGGATTTTGATAGGTGCATCGCAAAAATGTGTTTTTCCACGTCTGCATATTTTTAATATGTGGTGCACAGGTAATGGAACCAACGCCGAAAAAAATGAGGAAATTGATTTCCGATGTGCAAGCGGATATTGAAAACAACGGCTACATTATTCCAGAGTTGAGCGAAATATCCAATAAAATTGAGAACCTCTGCAAAACAATTGTAACTTTTTGGAAAAATTACAAACGGACAAAATCTGCAGTTATTAAATATCAATCTGGATGGCTTAATACAAAAGAATCAATTTCAATAAAACGCCCCTATTGCAAATCAAATCAAATAGAGGAAAGTGCTCATCGGGGCCGTCCTAAACTTGAATTTGAGGAGGCTTCAGAGAGAACAAAGCGACGACGTGTAGGTCAGCTCATTAAAATAGATGAATCCGCTGTTTCTTCTCTACGTAATGATGATCGAAATCAAAATTTCCTGCCGGCAGATCCCATGGAAGTTATTTCGCTTTTAATGGAGACCTCCATGACGAAGCACCAATATTTGCTGATAAGAAACTTTGTAAATACCAAAATATCCTTTGAATTTTTTCCCAGTTACCAAAGATTACTAAGTCTCAAAAAAATAAGATACCCTGATGGTATTTATATAGACGAATCTCGTGCGGAAGTCGAACTACAAAGCTTACTAGACAATACGGCATCTAGTATAATAGAGCTTCAAAACAACATCATTGAAACTATGCCTGAAAATATAGTTACGAATTTAACTTTAATTGGAAAATGGGGCTTCGATGGAAGTACAGGCCATAGCGAGTATAAGCAAAAGTTTTCAAACGGTGATTTGGACGACAGAAGCTTATTTGTAACATCCTATGTACCTCTCCAACTGGTTACTCAAATAGATAACACAATAATTTGGAAAAACCCCCGGCCATCATCGACTCGTTACTGTCGACCAATAAGATTTCAATTTAAGAAAGAGACCGCGAAAGTGTCGAAAGACGAAGCAGAATATTTTGACGCAAAAATTAAACAATTAAAGCCAAAAGAATTAAGCGTCTTTAATAAAAAAGTTGTTATTACCCATAGCTTGCATCTTACAATGGTTGATGGAAAGGTGTGCAACGCAATCAGCGAATCATCCTCGGCAACGTGTTATATATGTGGAGCAAAGCCAACAGAAATGAACAATATACAAAAATGTTTGAGTAAAGAAGTTCGCCCAAGATTTTACGAATTTGGCTTATCTCCACTACATTCTTATATACGCTTCTTTGAATATTTTTTACATATTTCATATAAGCTAGAGGTCAAAATGTGGCAAGTACGCGATGAAGAAAAGAAGATGCAAGTATTGAACAGGAAGAAACACATTCAGGAGGAATTTCGCGAAAAAATGGGAATACTAGTGGACAAACCTAGAGATGGAGGTAGAGGATCTTCAAACGACGGAAATATCGCAAGGAAATTCTTTTGTAATGCAGATTTGAGCTCCGAAATAACAGGAACCGATGCATCTTTGATTCACAGATGTGCAACATTATTGCAAGCCATGGCATCGGGATTCAAAATTAATGTGGAGAAATTTGAAAATTACGCGCTGGATACAGCCAAATATCTTATAGCTGCATATCCATGGTACTATTTACCGGCTACCGTCCATAAGGTCTTAATTCATGGTTCAGCTGTAATAGAGTATGCATTAGTGTCGATAGGAGAGCTTTCAGAGGAAGCAGCAGAGTCCAATAACAAGGAACTAAAAAAATGTAGACTTCAACACAGTCGGAAAGTATCTCGTACTTTAACAAACACAGATGTCATGAACTATTTATTATTGCGTTCAGATCCATTTTTAACAGGACAGAGACAACTTCATAAAAAGATAGGTCGAGTTTGCTTACATCTGTCTACGAATTACTTGACGATGCTTTATAATTTTTGTTTCATTTATATTTTGTTTGTTGATTTTTATTTTAGTTTTTTAAGAATATGTATAACTACGAAAAATATCTTCCATACCAAAATCGTAATAAATTAGATTAAACAAATATGTTTTTATAATTCGGTATCGATTGCTCCTATGGGAGCTATAGGATATAGCCGATCGATAAGTCCGATTTTTGTTGCTATATGTTAAGACAAATTTGCTAAATTATTGTTATAAATTTCAGCACGTTATGACCATTATAAGTATTTTTGGCCGCTCTTCCATACAAGCGGATCCACTGTGCGGTGTAGGTGTGCATGTGTATGTGTACGCGGCTAGCGGCTCTTCCTATGCAGATGCTAACGGAGAATGATACACTGACCGATAACTAAGGGCAACGAATATATAAATCTGACGCCAAAATGCGCGCAAAATTATGAAAAGCGCGGAAAAATTGGAAAAGCGCGGGAAAATTCTGAAAAGCGCGGGAAATGTTCGGACAAACTGCGGCGAAAGTTATTGCCGCTAATTTTCTGAGAGCTACACTTTTCACAATTTGCACTTTTTTCCAGCTATTTTATTTATACCCTAAATTGGTGCTCACTACGACGAAAGTTGGGGGAATTAAGTTCGCAGTAATTGGGTCGACGACGAGTATTTTGTTGCTTGTTTTTTGGCCAAAGCGATTCACATATAATTTGAAATATATTATGTTTATTGTAGAGTTTTGGTTGTTAGTACATGCAAATTTTTATTTCTTGGTTAGAATGCTCACTATCTACCGATTTTTACACCAATGCAAAAAGTTGAAAGATGGGCCAAAACACAATTGACAAAACGCCACAGATTAACTTTCAACTTTTGGCACTCTATACCTGGATGGCCGACTTGATAATTGCAACTTCCTTTTTGACTTCCATTTGGCGGCAGCAGCAAATTGAGCAATTAAATTTGCCGAAACGTCAGGCGCAACTTCAAGAACGGCAGAAAATTTCCAGCGACGAAATTATTGAATTTAATTTATTGGCCGAACCGACACGAATAAATTGGTTTTTGTTGTTATTGTTTATAGTTTTTCACCGAAAAAAATATTAAAACTCGCGAACTCTACTGCTGATCACGTCGGGGTCACCATGAAAATTTTAATACTATTTTGTATTAACAACGCGAAAACTTGTGAACGCAGTAGTTCGAGACGATTTTAATTGCGAAACTTGTGAAAACTATGTCGAAAGCGCGACGAAAAGGAGTGGCTACGATGACGTTCGATGGATCACTAACAATTATATTTCAATAATTTCTCTTAGAACCTAACTTATGCTACGGTGGCGAGAGACGGGGCGAATTCGCAAGAGCGAACAGACGAAAGCCTTTTTTGGCTCCCGCTCTCGCCCTACAACTAGTGATTTAAATACAAGCGCTGAGTGCGCAAACACACGTATTGACGGTTTCATAAATTCGAAAATGGCAATCTCCTTTGCACTCTTTGTCGCCTCTGCTTTCCATATGTTAAAAAACTCGGAGTTTGCAAATTTGATGTTAGAACCTAAAAAGTTTAGTTTCAGAATAAGTGCGCAAAAGTGCACTTTTATACTAACAGAATAAAAAAGTAATTGAATAATCTACAACATGTAACAAGTTCTAGAGTTTGAAATTGCTTGAATCACTTTGTATCTCTATTTTAAAATAACAAATCACTACAAGCTTTTATTTTTTTTGAGGTTATAACTTACACAATATTACAGGGACACCACAATCGATAACTACAATTCGCGTTTACAAACACATATTACAAACCACTATTGTTGGACTGCATGCCAAAAAATTTCACTTGAATTGGTTTTTTTGCTTCTTTTTTAGTGTTAAATTTGTAAGAAAAATTTACGACTTAACAGCGCTTACTTCAAGTTGCACAAACAGCTGACTTTGACAGCTAATAGCTTAACGGTAATGCGCTCTGTTAAAATTTTGTGTTTGCAACACTAAGATTAGGGTTATTCCTATCCATCGCGATTAAAAAAAAATATATTTAACGACTTTTAAAAAAAGGTGTTTTGGCCAAAAAATGTGGTCGTTGGCCCATAGTGCGCTGTAAAGTGCTTGACCGAATTCGCGGGAGCACAGGAGACATACGTCTCCTGGCGGCAGGCGGCCGTAGCGCCCTATCATCATCAGAAGCAAGGTTAGGGGATCCGCCGTACCGGTACTGACGTCATTCGGAACAGTACTCAACTTCGATGCGATCATAAGTCGCCTCGATTTTACATATAGCGATAAACGCCCAATGCATGTCATAGAGCAGGAGATGGGCACCCTCAGGCAGGGAAATCCTTCACTGCTGCACTATTTTGACGAGGTGGAGAAAAAACTGACCCTTCTCACAAACAAGGCCACCATGTCGCACGACTCTTTGGCGGCCGAAGTCCTTTTCGAAAAATTCCGGGATGATGCCCTTCGAGTATTCATCTCGGGATTAAAACGCAGCCTCACAGATGTCCTCTTCTCGGCGAAGCCGATGGACATGCCATCAGCACTTGCTTTGGCTCAGGAGGTGGAGGCAAATCACGAGAGGTATTCCTTCGCGGCTTCATTTGCAAAAAGCCAGGAGAATAGGGTTAAAAAACAATATCCAAAGGCGCAAGAGCGTCAACAAACCCCTCCTCAGAATAGTTTTTAAACAGGTGCTGCCAAAAATTCCTATTTCACAAAGCAGCACAAAGCTCAAGTTCACTCTGCTCCACGCAGTGACAGACTTCGTGAAAATAATTCCGAGCCCATGGATATTGACCCTTCTCTGTCCAAAATGCACTAGCCTCCTCAGGCACCGGCTTACCAAAACAGAAAGCCGGCCGTGTCCGATCGATCGGGCCCGCACAAGAGTTAACCACGTCGCGCAGAGCTTGGGCGAATCTGAAGAAAAATACACCGCCGCAGCTTCCAGTGCAGCAGCCAAAATCGATGATGACGCCATCACAGAGTATGACTCAGATGTAATAATTTTTTAGGGGAAGATCCCTTCTGCCCGTCATCAGACGAGGAGTAGCGGGGGCTGACATGAGATTCCTCACCGACACGGGCGCGTCGAAAAATTTCATCCGACCTCACAAAGGCTTGAAAGGCGTTCGCCCAGTAGACTCCCCATTTACCATTCATTCAATTTATAGGGGTACAACTATCACGATTAAATTCTTCGTCTCAATATTCAATTTTAAGGCTAATTTTTTCATACTACCAGACTTGACTACCTTTGATGAAAAAATCGTCCTCGACCTATCAAAACATGCAGGGGCGTCACTCTGCCTAGCTTCCGGTCATCTCAAATGGGGCACCGAAGTAGAGCAGATTGATTTCCATACGTGCGCTGATGTAAACTTCACCAACGTGGATTGCTCTGATGCACCGCCATTGGCAAAAAACACGTTCTCATAGGAGCAGCGCATTTCTTTAACAAAGAGATTTAAGATCTGTTTAAAAATGGGATAGTTCAGAAGTCGGTTTCCCCTTACAACAATTCGATATGGGTTGTGGATAAAAAAGGGACCGACGAGCTTGGAAACCGAAAAATGCGACTAGTTATTGACTTTCGCAAATTAATCGAAAGAACCGTGTCCGACAAATATTCCATGCCAAGTACAAGCATGATATTAGGCAACCTAGCTAATCCTAAATATTTCTCAACGCTAGACCTCAAGTCTGGCTATCACCAAATCATACTCGCAGAACGCGACAGAGAAAAAACTTCTTTCTCAGTAAATGGGGGGAAATACAAATTCCGCAGATCACCGTTTGGCCTCAAAAATGCAGGCAGCATTTTTCAGAGGACCATCGACGACATCGTACGGGAACAGATCGGCAAGTTCTGCTATGTTTACGTTGACGACGTAATAATTTTTTCAGAAAATGAAAACTCTCACATTAAGCACGTAGATTGGGTTCTTAAGAGCCTGTACGATGCGAACATGAGAGTATCGGGAGAAAAATCCAGCTTTTTAAAGAAAAGTGTAAGCTTCCTTGAGTTTATAGTCACTACAACAGACCCAGAAAAGGTAAAGGCCATAAAAGAATTTCCGGAACCCAAAAGTGTTTTTGAGGTACGATCATTTCTTGGCCTAGCCAGCTACTATCGATGTTTCACAAAGGACTTCGCAGCAACAGCGAGGCCTAAATCGGACATCCTGAAGGGGGAAAACGGAACAGTTAGTAGTCACAGGTCACGAAACATTCAGATTCAGTTCTCTGAGGCGCAACAACAAGCGTTCCAGAAACTACGAAATATCTTGGCATCCGACGACGTGATGCTAAGGTACCCCGATGCCGGATGCCCTCTCCAGACAGCAACTTAACGTTGTGGAGGCGGAAGAAGCTTATTCGTGTGCGGCCACTATCCACAGTGAAGTGTCGCTCCCACACACCATCGAAGCAATGGATAAGCCATTGAATTGCTTTCAGAACCAGATAACTCTGCAGGAAGCACGCTTTCCGTCTAAAAGCAACCTAGACCCATTCCCTCTAGAACAATTGAGGACCTGAATCCAGCACTGTTGCAGCTAATGAACTATTTTCCAAAAGCCAAAACGATCTATTGCGACAATGAACCTTCATTGAAATCGCATACGATCTCGACCATGCTGAATAACCACTTTGGGGTTGGTATCGCAAATGCACCACCCTTACACAGTTTTTCTAACGGACAGGTTGAACGCTTTCACAGCACCCTGCTAGAGCTCGCTAGATCCATTAAGATTGACAAAGGTATATCAGATAACATAGAGTTGATTTAACTAGCCACTGCCAAGTACAACAAATCAATTCACTCGGTCATTAACAAAAGACCAGCTGATGTTGTACAGACGAACTCGGAGGACTTACAGATGAAAATCCGAGAAAAAATAAAAAGCGCCCAAGACGCGGTAAGAAGCCGGGAGAACGCATCCCGGCAGAATAGGGTCTTCGAGGTTGGGGAAAAGGTATTGGTGAAATCCAACAGAAGGCTAGGAAATAAACTTACACCCTTGTGTGAGGAGAGAGCCGTAGAAGCGGACCTGGGGACCACGGTCCTCATTAAGGGGAGGGTGGTCCACAGGGAAAATCTTCTTCGATGTCCTTCTTATTAATTTTTATTACACTTTTAAGCCACTTGGCATAAATTCTTACTCCAATAGCTATAAGTTTCATTGCCACCGGCATAGTTTTTGGTTTAAGTTTATTTCATTGGTGGTGGGATACATCTCTATGAGCAAAAAAATAGCTAAAGTTCAATTCCTCAGGTTCGGACTCATATTTTATCTCTTTCTATCCTTGGCGTCGGCTCACATAACTGATTATTCGCAGGCCAAGTATATTCCCATCATTGACGGCCAAATACAAGTGTGGGAGGAGTTCGCGTTCGTCACTCAAACAGCGAACCTCTCGGAATATGCGCGCGTAGTGGAGGAAACAGACTATATGATCAGCATGTTTCCACTGTCCCATATGAAGAAGCTTCGAAGCGTAGATACCGCCCACCTCCAGGACTTGTTGGAGTCGCTGGGCATTCATCATCAAGTAGCTAGGAGTTTAGATTTCTTAGGATCAGTGCTAAAGGTAGTAGCACAGACACCGGACCCCTGCGATTTTGAAAAAATCAGATTTACCGAAATGAAATTAGTTGAGTCAAGTAATAGGCAAATTCAAATAAACACTAAAATTCAAAATCAAATTAATCAGCTAACCTCGACCGTTAATCAAATTCTGAGCTCTGCCAAAAAATCACAAGTAGATACTGGACACTTATATGAGACACTACTTGCTGATGATGGAATTACAGAATTTAATGCTTGCAATAACGCTTGCCAAAACTAATATTGTTAGTCCCAATATTTTAGACCACGAATACTTAAAATCAGTTTGGCTTGAGGAACCGACCAACACTCCCATAGAGGATATTTTGTCTGTTTCGTCAGTGAAGATTCTACAGTCCGTTAACGTTTTACACTTCATCATAAAATTTCCTAAAATAAAATTAGCATGTAAGAAGATAACCATTTTTCCTGCAGATACTAGACAACATTATAGCGGAATGCGGCGGAGAAATTCACGCCATTAAAAAGTGCTCCATGTCACCGGGAGCCTTATTCTGCCGTTTGGCGTCAGAGAGTTCATGCGCCAAAGAACTGCATGCAGGTGGGGTGGCGCATTGCCAAACACAACAGAGCGACCTGCACCCAATCACATCCGTGGATGAAGGGTCGTAATCATCAACGACAGGTCAGCCAAGGTTCGGGTGGACAATGGGACAGAAGTTTGGATACATGGCACACACCTCATCACCTTCGACAAGCAGGCCATCATAAACGAAACCCTCTTCATCAACCAAGAAAACTCCGGGGGCAGCAAGATCCCCCCTATTGAACATCACTGCCAACTAAGATATTCTTAGCCTGCCGTATCTTCACCGCTTGAGTGATCGAAACTTGGAGTTTATCAAGGAGTTCAGAAATGAGATCGACAACAACCAAATGCATCTCGCAGCAATTATTGTAGGAGCAATATGCTTCGCGCTCATCTGCATTGGCCTCACTTACCAGCAACTTTTTAGAGAAAAAAGATCCTCAATCCAAATAAGAGAAGTAATTGCAGAATTAGGATCGGTCGAGGGCGGCCTTAACTTAGAAGGGGGAGTAGTTAACTGTGGCCAGGCAAACCAAAGTCGTTGACCACAGTTTACGTAAACAACATCGCTCCGGCCAAATTGCTGACCATGCAATGAGCCGGATGCTCGGGCGCAGACGGCAAACACTGAATATTTGCGTGGCCGCGGCGAGCCTCTGTTAGCTTTGTCAGCAGCCAACAACCAACAACCAGCAGCCTACAGTCAGCAGCCAACAACCAGCAACCAGCAGCCTGCAGCCAGCAACCAGCAACCTTCAGGCAGCAGTGGACCTGACGTCTACCCACACCGAGAAGACAGGAGAAGCTACCGTTCATCTCACTAATATACTAATTTACATATTAATCTTTGTTGATGGTCTGTGGTGGTCCTCGTCGGCCGCACTGGTCTTCTTTAATAAGCGGGGAAAACAATATGTGGTATGTGTGTGAGGCTTAGAGTGGTTCTCTTCAGTCTGGTGAAACGCTGGTCTTCTCAGATATGCCCACTCGTAAGCGCGGGGGAAGCGGTAGCTTCTGGGAGCGTCTGTTATAGTTGAATGACGGCTAGCAGCTTGTGATTGCCTCCCGTAGATGCGGGGGGAATGCTTTATCACCCGCGCGTGAGGGTAAGCGGCTGGAAACTGCTACTTGCCTCCCGTAATCGCGGGATGAATGTGATTGTTGCTTGTGACACCTGCTGAAACCCGCTCGGTAGTGCGGGGGGAAGAGGTGGCCTTAACTTCGTTTTCGTATGTGAAGCCGGATGGCTGTCCCTTCGCAGTTGCTGATTAGGATGACTTACGTTGGGAGGTGACTGCCCCCTTCGCCTGCTGGCCTAGAGCCTCAGTCAGTGCAAAATAATAAAGAGATGTTTAACGGATGTGCCGGAGTTTTGCCGAGCTATAGAACTTGTGTTCTTTATTTTTGTAAAGCATGAAGCGAACTGAACTTAAAGTTTACAAAAATGAAATTCATAGCGGCCACGCAAATATGCAGTGCTTGCCGGCTATGCACGACCATCTACCAAAACCGCTGACGCGGCATTTGGCCGCTGCTGGGCTTCGGACATTCGGTCATCGCCTCCGTCCGGTTAGCTACTTAGCTAACTACTCCCCACTCAAGATTGAGGCCGCCCTCGGCCGACCCTATTAGAGCAATCACCCTTCTTAGTTGGACCGCAGATTTTCTGGCACCGGTGACTCGCATGTAGGTTAGGCCGACACATATCAATGCGCAACATATTACTCCTGTAATTAGCGCTACCATGTGTGTCTGATTGCTGTTGATTTTATTTCAGAACTTCTGAATGTATTCCGGGTTACGTTCACTCAAGCGGTGAAGGTAGGGGAGGCTCTGAGTATTTTGACTGATGGTGATGTTCAGTGAGGGTGAGCTTGCCACCCCTTGAGTTTTGGTTCAAAACCAGGGTTTCGTTTACTGTGTCACGCTTGTTTCGTTGTCTACTCTTACTTGCGCTGATTGTTCATTGATGATGATAATTCCCCTCATCGACATAAGTGATCGGATGTAAATCGCTTGGTTGGGTCTCGCTGTACGCAACTCCACCTGCGTCGAGCTCTCAGGCGCATGTGGTCTCCGCTGATAGTCGTCAGAAAGTGACACCTGGTGTTGTGGAGCGATTCTGGATCGCATACATTTCCCCAATGCATTCTGCTGTTATATTATCCACTAACCTTAGCATCACATTATTATGTGTTACCGGGAACATTCTAATCTTCTTACATGCTAATTAAATTTTTGATAATTTAACAATGAAGTGCAATATTTTAACAGTCTGTAGAATTTTCAAGGACGCTACCACCAAAATTTCTTTCTGTCTTTCTTTCCTCCATCGAAGGCCCGCTTCTACGGCTTTCTCCTCACACAGTGGTGTGAGTTTATTGCCAAGTCTTCGGTTTGATTTAACCAAGACTTTCTCGCCGACCTCGAATATTCTGTTTTGTCGGGAGACATTTTCCCTGGCCCTATTTTTTACTTCCGTCTGCGGATCGTCCGGATGCACCTCCACTACGTCGACTGGTCGTTTGTTGATGACCGAATGAATCGACTTGTTATTTTTGGTGGCGGCTAACAAAATTACTTCCACAGTATCAGTTAACCCTTTGTCGATTTTCAAACAACGTGCGAGGGTGCTGTGGAAGTGCTCCACTTGTCCGTTTGAGACGCTATGCGTTTGCAGTGCTTACACCAAAATGGTACTTGAGCATAGTTGAGATTGTGTGCGCATTTAATGATGGTTCATTATCGCAATAGACTACCTTAGGCCTAGGGAAAAAATTCATAAGTTGTAATATGGCCGGTTTAAGTTTCTCAATTGTCCTTGAGTGGACATGCTGCACGACGGCGAATTTTGAAAATTCGTCATTTTTTATCCGTAGAAATAATGTCAATAAGAAGAATTTCTCCCATAAGAGAGGGGGTCGGCGTCTTGCCGAGCTCATGTTTCTTTGGGTGCCTTTCGTATTTGGCTTTTGCGTACGTCTTGCAATTTCCTACGATCTCGGCAGCTAATTTTGCCATTTTTGCAAGTAGTTCTCGGAGGGTACCTGCTTCACGTTTTCTTGAGCCGACCTGTGAGCCCTGTTGTGCTCAGCGGAGAGGATTTCTCGTCTCTCCGCGATTGCAAAAATGTCCGTTACGCGATTTTTGAAATTTCAAAATTTTGTGGCTGGAAATTGGCGAACCAGTTCGTCCTGTATCATTGCGAGTGGGTGTAAATCGCAATGGCTGGACAAAGGACTCGTCAATGCGCGCCTTCTACCTTTTGATTTTTGCGTTTGGATTGGATTCCGAAACTGCAAAAGCTAATGGTTGGTGGTCGGTAAAGATATTTATATCCTTGACCGCGTATAAGTAGTGCCGTAGTTTGGACAATGCCCAAATTATGGCCAACAATTTTCTTTCGTTGGTGGCATAATTTACCTCCCTGTTTTTCAATGTCCTTGAGATCATTGTAAAGTTCGTCCTTCTTGGGACAGCACTGCACCAATTCCTTAGGCCGAGGCATCTGTAGTAAGATCAAATGCCTTCTTATAATCAGGGTATCTCAGCATCACATCTTCAGATGCCAAGATATTTCGCAGCTTCTGAAACGCCTGTTGCTGCGCTTCAGAGAACTGAACTGGAATGTTTCGTGACCTATGTCTACTAACAGTTCATTTTCCCCTTTTAGGATATCATAAAAAGGTCTCGCTATAGCTGCAAAATCTTTTATAAAACATATATAATAGTTCGCCAGGCCGAGGAACGTCCTGACTTCGAATACAGACTTTGGTTCCGGAAAGTCTTTAATGGCCCTGACCTTTTCTGGATCAGTCCTTGCGCCATCACTGGTGACTATAAACCATAAAAAGAAGAAGCGCGATTTTTATACTGACACCCTCATGTTTGCTTCGTAAAGGTTCTTTAGAACCCAATCTACATGTATGACGTGGGATTGTTCATTTTCTGAAAAGATGATCACATCATCCACATATACGTAGCAAGATTTGTTCTTGCCAAATGTCGTCGATTGTCCTCTGAAATATGCTGGCCGCATTTTTTAAACCAAAAGGAAGCCTTCGAAATTTATATTTTCCCCCGTTTACCGAAAAAGAAGTTTTCTCACGGTCGCGTTCTGCGAGCATGATCTGGTGATAACTTAAGATCCAACGTTGTGAAATATTTGGCCTTGCCTAAGTTCCCCAATATCATAGAGATATTTGGCATGGGGTACTTGTCGGATATTGTTTTTTCGTTAAATTTGCGAAAGTCAATTACTAGTCGCTTGTTCTTGTTGCCCTCTTCATCAGTTCCCGTTTTGTCTACTACCCATATTGGGTTGTTGTAAGGAGACGCTAATTTTTGGATTACAACAGATTTTGTATTTCTTTGTTGAAAATGTCGCCAGCCCCCACAGGGTAAGGATACAATTTTGCATAAGGGGGGTCTTCATTTTCTGACCTAATTGTAGCTAAAACTGATGTGTTATAGGGTAGTGTTTCATCTGGATTAGCAATAGCCTTTTTTCTATCCTTAAGCATTTTTAAAAACGCGCCTTTTATCAAGGGCGGTGCATCTTTATTGTTAAAATTTACATCAGTGCACGTATGGAATGATATTTGCTCCGCTTCTGTAACAAATTTGAGCTGGCTGGAAGCTAAACAGAGAGATGCCCCTACCTGTGTTAACGAGTCCAAGCCTATTATCCCATCAAACATAGATACGTCTGGTAATATAAAAAAGGTCGCCTTAATGTTAAATAGCGATATGAGACATTTTTCTTTAATAGGATTCTGAACGGGGAATTAACTGGGCGGACACCTTTTAAACCTTTATGCTGTCGAATAAAATTTTTAGATGCGCCCGTGTCAATTAAGAATTTCATGTGTACCCCTGCTACTCTTCGTCCGATGACACGTAGCAGGGATTTTCCCCTAAAAAATTCAATACATCTGAATCGTATTCGCAAATAGCATCATTGATCTCTTCTATTGCGCTGGACGCAGTGTTGGCGTAAGATTTCCCCGCCTGATCTGACGTGACGTGGTTTACCCTTTGCTGTTTTCTCGGGGCTCCTATGCGCTCGGACGTTGCTCGGCTGGAGGGCAATCCTTTGCAGAGGGGTTGACTTCCATCGGCTCAGGTATACTCTGCAATCTATTATTGCGCGGGTCAGGATGTACCTGCACTTTAACTTGTTTGGTATAATGTATTCTATTAGTACCTAACTGGGGGACTGTTTCGGAAGAATTTCTATCTTGCTGGCGCCTTTGCGCCTTTGGACTCGTCTTACGGTCCCTATCTACCTGACTTTTCGCTAAAGTCGTTGCGAAAAGGTATCTCTCGTAGTTACACTCCACCTCTTGTGCCAGGGCTAGGGCCGATGGCATGTCTTTCGGCTTTGCCGAGAAAAGTAAATCCGTAAGATTCCGCATTAGGCCTGATATGAACACCCTCAACGCGTCATCTCGGAACATATCACATAACACCGCTGCCATATTTCTATCACATGACATATTTACTTTGTTTGTGAGCAGTGTCAGCTTTTTTCTACCTCATCGGAGTACATGTCTTTCGGCTTTGCCGAGAAAAGTAAATCCGTAAGATTCCGCTTTAGGCCTGATATGAACACCCTTAACGCGTCATCTCGGAACAAATCACATAACGGCCATATTTCTATCACATGACATATTTACTTTGTTTGTGAGCAGTGTCAGCTTTTTTCTACCTCATCGGAGTACTGCAACAGGGTTAAGCCACCCTGTCTAAGAGTGCCCAACTCCTGCTCGATGACGTGCATCGGTCGTTTATCACTGTACGTAAAATCGAGGCGACTTATGAACGTGTCGAAATTCAATACCGTGTTAAACGAGGACAGCACGGCATCGGCGGGGCCTCTGACTTTACTTCTTATGATAATCACTGCCTGATAATGGCGTGAACTACAATCGTCTGAATTTGTGGTAGGCAGCGGTGGCGGCTTTCCTCCATGTAACATATGACTCTTGTGCAAATTCGGGTAGTAATTTGACAGCGTCTTGAGGCTCGCTGCATTGAACTTTATCCCTAGTTGCATAAACCTTAATTTCTGGCGTTGGAGACGAAATCTCTGGACGCGGTGGGCGCAGCGCGCAATTCTGCCACTTGGCTGGTCAATGAATCGATTATTTGTTTGAACTCCCGTTGTTTTTGTAAATTCGCGGCGGCCTGTCCGGCCTAAGTTGTTCAGGATCCATGAGGTCTACAATTTCGCCCGTTGTGGGGTTTCTTCGCGTGTTTTTCGGAGTGGTAGCTCGAAGGAGCTCTTCACTATCTGACCCTGAAATCACTAGCGTAGTGCTTGACGCTTCTATACACTATATAGTTCACCTTGTTAATTTTAAGGGTAGTAGATACCTGTACCCTTGCATATAAATAAATAATAATAAAAAATAACAATATTGTAAATTATATGTGATATAGGGTAAATAAGACTGACACACAGCCTCGACTCATATTAAAAATAGTTCAGATTAGAAAAATGAATTAATTTAACGTAATATATTTTTTTGTTAATCAAATCCCCAATTTTATCGGGCTCGGAGCCGTTTTACTTTCGTAGTATTCTTTATTAATTTGTTTTAATTTGCAGACTGGTTAGAAAGTTTTTAAATGAGGGGTGAACTTTCCTTTAATTAATTGTGGTTTCTTCCTCAAAGATAAAATTGTTCATCCAAGAATGTAAAAAAAATTACCGCGAAACCGTTACGTTTTTATTGCTTTGTTGATGGGCGCGGCCTGAGGTGGTCCTCGTCGGCCGCACTGGCAAGGGTGGTCTTCTTTAATGAGCCCACACGTAGGTGCGGGGGAAACAATATGTGGTATGTCTGTGTGGCTTAGGGTGGTCTTCTTTAGCCTGGTGAAACGCTGGTCTTCTCAGAGTTGCCCACTCGTAGGCGCGGGGGAAGCGGTAGCTTCTGGGAGCGTCTGTTATAGTTGAATGACGGCTAGCAGCTTGTGATTGCCTCCCGTAGATGCGGGGGGAATGCTTTAGCACCCGCGCGTGAGGGTAAGCGGATGGAAACTTCTACTTGGAATTGCCTCCCGTAAACTCGGGAGGAATGTGATTGTTGCTGGTGACACCTGCTGAAGCCCGCTCGGGAGTGCGGGGGGAGAAGGTGGCCTTAATTTCGTTTTCGTATGTGGAGATCGGGGATCGCCCGCCGCAGTCAGAGCCGGGTGGCTATCCCTTCGCAGTTGCTGATTAGGATGACTTACGTTGGGAGGTGACTGCCTTCGCCTGCTGGCCTAGAGACTCAGTCAGTGCAAAATAATAAAAAGATGTTTAACGGCTGTTGCCGGAGTTTTGCCGAGCTATAGAACTTGTGTTCTTTATTTGTGTAGAGCATGAAGCGAACTGAACTTAAAGTTTACAAAAATGAAATTCATAGCGGCCACGCAAATATGCAGTTCTTGCTGACTATGCACGAGCATCCGGCCAAATGCCGCGTCAGCGAATATGGATATGACGAACAATTTGGATATTTTCTTCTATGTTTAAAGTGGGTTGATCGTGTACACTTTCTTGGTTTTTGGGTGTTTCTTCCCTTGGTTTTACATATTTTTACAATTAATTTTCTTTGTTTTTTTTTAAACTTCTATATTATTTATTTATTTATTTATTTATTCGCCAATGGATAAATCCCTATCTGGCTATCAGCTAACTTAACTTTAAAACTATATATTAATTACAAAATATTCCCTAAGCAATTGCCTAAGCACATCCTTTTTGAATCCCCAAACGAATCGAATACTTAGTGGCAAAGAGTTAAAAAGTCTTAAAGTTCTTAAGATTGGCTCATTCCGCGCATAGTCAGCACTCTCAAAAAATGGGATGACGGTACGGAGACTCCTGGCTGGGACATTGAATTTAATTGAGCTTAATATGAATAGACTATCCATATTAACAATTATAACATCGTTGAAAAAGAGCAAGCTCGCTATCGAACGCCGATCTGCTAGACCTCCGGTATGCCATAGGCAACATTGGCTAGAGTAAGCTGGCAAAAGTTCCGAAAAGCGTAATGGCTGAAGTGCAAATTTTAGGTAATTTTTCTGCAGCCTCTCAATTCTATTTATATGTACAACACCTGAAGGGTTCCAAATAAATGAAGCATATTCCACCCTTGAAGGCACAAATGCTGAGAACACTGTTCAAGTAAGATTGTAGCAAATAACTGTCATTTATGGATTTCACTGGCATGTACATTTTAAGGTCATCCGCATAAAGAAGATAATAATAAAAAGCAAATGACCAAGAGAACTACCTTGATGACGTCGAGAGGTTACATCATTGGTGTTCAGGTCCAACATTCCGAAAACCCTAATCCATAAAAACTCCGCAATACTATTTTTTCAAATCGTTCCATACACCTACAATTCCGCATTTTCATCCAAACGGAGTCCAAACAACTCAAGAACACCATTTTTCAAATAGCGCGTTCCATTCCAATCCCCACACCTACAATTATGCATTTTTTACATCCAAACTGACACAACTCAAAAACACCTTTTTTTCAAGTAGCGTATTCCATTCCAATCGTTCCACACACTTACAATTCCGCATTTTTTTTTTCATCCAAACTGACAAACTGTGGCGAGATCCACAGCTATTCGCGTGCGTTTTTTGGTTTTAGTATGCCCGGTGGAGACGATAAGAAAAAGGTATCTGCTTCCCCCTTGAGAAAAACCAAGTCCATGCTCTCGCCGCTGGCAGCCAAAAGCTCCAAGTGCCAACCAAGCATCGTGGTGAAGCCGGCTACGCCAAAAACTCCAAGTTCATTAAATCCAAACGGCAAACCCTCTCCAGTTCAAGGGTGACTCGATCCATACAAAAAATGGCTTCAACTGCTTACGAGTTAGCGTTAAATAAGTTCATTGCGGTCTCAGATCGTCTAAGCGATCTCGAAAGCAGAACCAACACTCCTGGGAACGAAACTCCAAGCGTTTCCATGCTCCAAATCCGTTGGGAGCAAGTCCGAGTGTTATGGGACAAGGTGGAGAAAGAGTTCGACGTATGCTCAGAGTGCATTACGGCAGCAGGCGAGGATGCAGCGTCCACATTGCCCATTCTCAAGTCAAAGTATAACTACTGTTATACAGTGTATGAGAGATACGCCGCTCAGCTCACAGATATAATCCAACAGGGCACGGCTCCGCCAGCTCAAGCTCAAGCTCCTGCCCAGAACTATATCTCCTCTGGCTGTCGGCTGCCTCCGTGCGACACAGAGGTTTTCTCAGGCGATTGCCTACGCTGGCCGCGATATATATAAATAATCCAAGGCTCACGCCTGTGGAAAAGCTGTTCCACTTAAACGCTAAAACGAGCGGTGACAATGGCTTAGATAAAATCCTCACCAAATTCTGGGAGGTGGAGGATCTACCAATAAAGTTGGTAAAGGAATCCGATTCCGTCTGCGAAGAGAATTTTCTCCGAACGACCACGAGAGATGCGAACGGCAGATACGTCGTAACCCTACCTTTTCGCGACCCGGAACATCCAGGGTCAGGGTTAGGGTACTCCAGGTCTTTTGCGTTATCTCAATTTTTGAGAAACGAGCAACGCTTAAAAAGAGACATTCCACTAAAGATACGATACGACTCAGTGATTCAAGAATATCTTGATCTGAACCATATGAGAGAGGTCTTTCCTACCCACGATTTCGCCAGCTACTACCTTCCACATCATGCCGTTCTTAAGCCTGAGAGCACTACTACAAAGCTGCGCGTAGTATTCAACGCATCCAGCCCTTCTGCGAATGGGGCCAGTTTAAATGATATCCTTCATGCTGGCCCAGTCTTACAGTCCGACCTTACCATTCAAATCCTAAAGTGGCGGTATTTTCAATACGTGTTTAGCGCCGATATTAAAAAGATGTATCGGCAGATCTGTAGCGGGTAACGTTCGACTAAAGTGCAAAGTACTTTAATGTTTTCAAGGATCTGTATTGGCTGCGCACGCTAAATAATCCGGCTCTAGCTCGTCGGCTTGTGGGGTGGAGGTCTTGCTCGTACAGATCTTGACACTGTCTACGTATTACTATTAATAAAATCAGAATTGAGCGTGCATGCGAAAAAATCAAAAGCTAGATACTTAACCGGAAGAAAAGATGCATAAATTAGAAAAGAAAAGTTTTGATAAATTATTGAAAGGAGACAGTGTAAAAGAAAGAGAGAGAAATTTGTTGTTTGCGACGCCGTAGATGTAATATGGCTCGCATATTGCCCACCCTACCTATGACCACCTGCCGCTAGAGCATAACTCTGGTGATCCCTTTTATACCCTACGACCGCAGAGACATCAGCTGAGTTCAGTTAGTTAGTTTTCTTTAAGCTTTCATTTTAATGTTTAATTCAGTTGCAAGTAACATATTTAATCTTTCTTAGATAATTTACGGAAGAGAGAAACAATTTCGGCGAGAAAAGATAAAATATAATACTCGTTAAACCTCATGAGTAAATACTGGTCCTCACAGGTGTATATAATTATTAATGTAAAGTACATATGTATAGTAAAAATAGTTAAAAATAAGTATAGGGTATATTAAACAAAATGATCTTTAAAAATAAATAATTAGTTATATGTTCAAGGAAATTCAATAACTTGTTCTTTTATGATTATTAATACTCATTCTTAATTCATCATTCATCAGTGGTTCGCTAGTTAATTACTTTTAATTTTATTTAAAATTATTTTTTTTTTTTTTTTTTTTTTTTTAAAGGAAAAAAATATTCTTAGTGTAAATTTATTTTTTTTGGTTTAATTAATTTTTTTTTTTCATAGTTAATTTTAGAAGTAATGGCTTTCTTAAATTTTCGGCATTGATATATATATATATATTTTTTTTTTGTTTTATGAGAATTTAATTGGCACTTATATTTTAACTTTTAATAATTTGAAATAAAGCTAAAACAACTCACACAGCTGGTTCCTCGGCGGACGATCGATCTTCCGACGCAGGTAGGCTGGAAAAGAAATCAAGGCATTTCTGCTTTGTCATGGTTATTATTTTATATAATAAAATAATATAATATATATTATATTATATTATATGTGCACTCAAAAACATTTTCTAATTAATTTTTTTTCGAATGAAAACGAATTTAAGAAAACTTTTGCCAGGAGATAGGAACCGTAAATTAACCGCGCACTAGATGAATCATAACTTAATTTAAATCTTATAATTATTTAATTTAAATTAAATTACTTTTTTATAACATAATTATTGTCACTTCAATATTCAATCACATTCTTTTAATACATTTTCTTGATTTACGTTAACACAAGTTAAGGATTTTTTTTCCAGTGTAGCCTGGTTGGCTGATATGCACGTGAACATTTTCGCAAGCTGCATTTTTTTAGGTTACAAATGAGGTTAAGATCGAGCCCAAGCGTAGTATTTACATTTTTTTTTCTGAATTTGAATTTGGGTTAGGGCCGATCTAATTGGACATTTCTTTTTTTTTTCTCTAGCCTATAGGATTATTTGGCTGAAGAAATTCTTTGTTAAATTAAATGTGAGGGTGCTGCTTCAACTGCTGATCACTGAACAAAATTTGGGGGGTGCTCCTCAGGGCGACTGCAGATCGCCGACAATGGGGTGCTCCTTCGGGCTGCTGCAGATCGCCGACCATGGGGTGCTCCTCCGGGCGGATCCGAATCGCGGGGCAGCGTGGGTGCTCCGCGGAACAGATTTGGACTGCCGCCCGATGTGGGTGCTGCCCGGAACGTTGGCGAAAGTTAATTGGGCCTCTTGCACATGGCGGCGGTGGCGGCCGTATCGAGAACCGTAAAATTTCAGCCTTTTAAAAGAAATCGAAAATTCAGCACTTGAAAATATTTAGCGAGAAAACCCACACAACTCACTTTTTTGCTCGAATTGTTGCGTTAAAAAAAATCACTTTGAGAACTCCGAATTACCGCGTGTATATATTTTTTTTCCACTTTGCCGATTGGGAACGGATAAAATTGCACACGTCTGACTGCCACGCCGGTTTAATTAAGAAGGAAGTTCAAAAATCAGGCGGCGTCGGTTTCGCGCCTTTTCTAGAAATTTCTGACAGCTGAAAAATCCGCCATTTCGGCTTGGGACAAGCTTCTCAGCAACAGCTGATCGTGGAACTATCTGGCATCACCCGCAAAAATACTAATTAGTTTTTTTTTTTGCTTAACACTAATTTCCGACACTAAATTTGGCTAGACATCTGGCTACCCTCCAAAAGTCGCTAAATACAAAAATAATCGCCAGTTTTGAAGCCAAAACAAACAAACGTTCTTCAGGCGCCGCTACAAAGCCCCCCGGAAAATCTGGCTAGGGTTACACTAAACAGATACCGACTGAAGACACGTTATTGTCGAATATCTTTTGCGTGATAGGTACCTATAATTCGACCCTGTAAATCTTCTAATTCGTAATAAGAGTTTCCTAACTTTCTTCGAACCCTCGCTTTCACAAAGGAAGGACCGAATTTGGCGTTGTAGCCAGTTTGAAAACAGCTTTGTTTAAAATTTCGACGGTAAATCTCTTGCCCTTCTTCAAAAGACACAACTCTAGAGCGAAGATTATATCGCTTCTCGTTTATATCGTGCTTTTCCTGCATTAACTTGTAAGCTTTATCTCGAACTATTTCAAATGAATCCTGACGATTGAATTTTAAAGACCGATCATCTAGTAAATTTAACTTTCTTAACAAAGAATATGTACCACCGGATGTAATCATATGTTGTCCGAAGACCATGTAGTAGGGAGAGGTTCCCAAACTAGCATGAACGGACGATCTCAACGCGCAACATATTCTGTTGAGATACTCGTCCCAGTCCTTTCGGTCTGGTCGAAGATAAGCCCTAATTGCAGAAATTACAGAGCGGTTAACGCGCTCGGACGCATTAGCCTGAGGCGAATGGACAGCCGTCAGCGTATGCGTAATGCCGTATTGCTGCACTAATTTCTGAAAAGCGTAAGAGCGAAATTGTGAGCCGTTGTCGGACACTACCGTTTCAGGAGTCCCATATGCCATAAACAACTCCCCTTCTAGATATTTTATAACTGCACTTGTATCTATTTTCCTTACGGGTTTGAGAAAGACATATTTTGAAAAATGGTCGAGCACGATAAATATACCGATGTTCCCACTTCTGGATCTAGGATAAGGTCCAAGGAAATCTATGAACAACCGTTGGAAAAATCGCTGACTTTCCGGCGCTTTTCCTAATGGCGGTCGCAATACACAATTTGGAGCTTTAGTGGTCTTGCACACTTCGCAGGCATTTATATAAGCCTTTACATCTGGAACAAGGCCAGGCCAAAAATAGTATCGCCTTACTCTCTCAATCGTCTTGTGTATGCCGCCGTGAGAAGATAAAGGACTATCGTGAGCTCGCGAGAGGATTTCTGGAACCAGTTCTTTAGGTATCCAGAGCTTTCAAGCATACTCATCATGAACTTGCTCTCCCGTTAAATGTTCGGCTTTCCGATAAACATAACCACTGTCAGACTTAAGATCAGGAAAATTTTCTTGATTCGCTTTTACCTTTTCTACAAGAGAGACATACTCAGCTGATTGGAAATGCTCTGAGTTCATGTCCACTAAAAATCCTTCGCGTAAGTCTATAGCGGCTACCACGTCTTTGTTAACACGGGAAAGTGAGTCGGGAACAATATTTAGAGAACTCTTTCAATGTTCAATTGTGAAATCATATCTTTGTAAAGCTAAAGCCCATCGAGCGAGTCGTGAATTTAGGTCGTGATTTGACATTAGCCACTTCAATGACGCATGATCGGTTATGATTTTAAATTTATGTCCCTCCACATACGCCCTAAAATTCTTAAGAGCTGCTACCGCCGCTAGACATTCTTGCTCGGTGACAGTATATAATTCTTTGAAAAGAAAGCAACAGGTCGTTCGTCTCCTTCTTCCGACAGCTGTACTAGTACTGCGCCTATCCCTGTTTTGCTAGCGTCGCAATGTATCGCGAAAGGCTTTGTAAAGTCGGGGCTGCATAAGACTGGAGCCTTGCTGAGTGAAAGTTTTAAGACTTCGAAAGCTTTAATGGCTTCGTCGGTTAAGCTTAACCTTCGTTTTGTGGTCATTAAGTCTGTTAAAGGAGCTGAGAGTGAAGCGAAATTAGGAACAAACTCACGATACCACCCACACAAACCCATAAAACTTCGTAGACTGCGTAAAGTCTTCGGTAACGGAAAATTATTAACTGCGGCCACCTTTTCTGGGTCGGTGCGTATTCCACCATCGCCGATTATATCGCACACGAAGCATACAGAAGTGACTTTTGCTAATATTGATCGTCAAACCTGCACGCTTTATCTGCAGCGCGATCTCTCTGAGAACTTTAAAATGCCTCTCAAAGCTGGAAGAAACTACCAATAAATCGTCAAGGTAAATGAACACCTCGTTTCTGAGCTGAGCTGGCACAACCTTATCCATTAAACGGGACATTGTACTAGTGGCATTGCACAGCCCAAAAGGCATAACCTTAAACTGGTAAAGCGGTCTACCAGGGAAAGTGAAAGCCGTTTTGTCTCGTGATGAAACCTCTAAAGGAACCTGCCAATAGGCATCCTTAAGGTCAAGGCTGGATATGAATTCCGCCTTAGGCAAACGACTTAAAATTCTCGCTATCTGGGGAAGAGGGTATGCATCCTTTTCCGTGAAACTGTTTACCTTTCGGCAATCTAGACAAATCCTAACTTTTCCGGGTTTCGTCACCATTACAATAGGAGAAGACCACGAACTTTCGGACTCCTCTATCACACCCAATTGTAACATTCTGTCAATCTCGGTATACATAGCCTTTTCTACTGCGGGTGATACAGGAAAGTGTCGTTGTTTTATCGGTTTAGCCGTACCGACATCGATTGAGTGCGTTATCAAGTTGGTCTTGCCGAGACCTTCTTGAGTGAAAGACGGAAAACAATTAATGACGTTCGTTAATTTGGCTTTGTCAACCTCGGACAAGTTATGCTGATCAGCATTAAACTTACGGTCGGGATCGGATTCTAGTGATGATATATAATTATAATTTTCCAGAAATCTATTCCTAAATACAAATTTTGCTTTAGCGAAGGTACCACGTATATTTTTAAAGGTCTTTTAACGTCGTTGTATTCTACAACAACTTTTAAATGACCAACTATCTGCTGAGATGTTCCATCAGCAGTTGTAGCGCTGCCTTTTATCGTCTTAAGTTCTTTGCTGTTAATTATGTCTCTGGCAAGGTTTCCGCCGACACAACTTATCGCACGCCAGAGTCTAACAGTCCGTAAACGGTACGATCGAACATGCGAATTGATAAAAAGGGTCGAGGATCTTTTGGTCCTGCAGGTAGAGAGTTAATATATTCCAGTCCGGCTTTACACGTTTTGACCTCTTGCCAAAATGATTTCATTCGGACGGAACTTCGCGTTTTTCGCTTTTCTAATTCTTGTTCATTATTTACTTCCGGGATATTAATTTTTCCTAATATTGGAATTTTGCTATGAAGCCAAGGACAGTCTGGGGATATTTGTACGTCAGGGAAAAATGTTGGTGCAACTGTAGCTGCATGCTCTATTGATCGGTCATCGTTGCTTGGCTCCGAACGCCACTGGAGGCCTTTTGTTTGTATGGCGTCATCGACCCGCCCGCTCTGGAGTTTTTTGAACACTTGTTACAACTTGTTTTGTAGGTGTTGACAGCTCCGCATCCGTAACAAAAAACTCTTCTTTCGGCTACACAGTCCTGATACCTGTGACCTTCCTTGCGGCAATTCCAGCACAACAAGGAAAAGGCTTCGATATCGCCTTCTTTATCGGATTCCGATTCTGGAGGCATCTCCGGTTCTGGACTAAATTCCGAGACTTCACGTTTGAAAGGGGAAGATCTGAAATAACCCTGACAACGTCTAACATCAGACAAAAACGCTTCACGCCTGCGAACACACTTTTGTTTGGTGTTCCTCATCAACTCCTCAAGATCACCATCATCCCTACTCGGTCGAAACTGTAGACGCAAGGCTGAACAAAAGCTATCCCATCGAACTTCACCATTAGCTTTCTGATATCGCCAATAAAATTCATTAGCTTTCCCTTCGAAAAGAACGCTAGCATTCCTACAAAGTACAGTGAAATTGTTGCCTAATGTCTCCTTAGTTAGTGCTTCAACGCGGTAAATAAAATTGTCTACTGACACTCCTACACCGGAAAATTTTCTTTTCCAGCCGTTCAAAATATAAACTACTTTATCTGGTCGATTTAATAAGTCTGCATCGGCACTTCGTAGCGACGCAGGAGAACACGGAGCTAAAATCTCTTGCCTAGAATTCACCCCGGTTCCTTCCCTTGTATCGATCCTATTGAAACCACTTCCGAACTGTTGCGAATTGAACGGTTGACTCAGCTCGCTTGGGGTTCTATTAGCGCCTTGAGCGGGCGATTTGCTGGCGGAGCGGATTTCTCGATATTATTTTGTTTGGACTTATTTAAAATTGAAATCAGCAATGACTTTGTCATTCACTTCTATTTGGTTTTGCAAAAGTGAAGCATTTTCAATGTGCGTATTTAGGATCTCTAATCGACACTTAAGCTCGACCGGATTTATAGATAATTAACTTCTTTTAAGTGGCGATAAGTTCGGTTAATACTTTTCATGCAAACATCTCGTTGGTGTTTAAGCTCTTCGATATCCTTAGTTGCCATTGCGTTTATTTGTATTTATTTGGTTGGTATCGAAGAGGTGTTAAATATTTATTTTTATTAAATTATTTATTTGTTATATATAACATATATATATATATATTTTTTTATATAAACCCTGCGACAGTATATGCCGCACGCACGCACTGTAGGGGAGCTACCGCTCAAGCTCAAGCGTACCGAAAAAACGAACAAACGTTTAGGCAGACCGAAAATTGCACTGCTGCAGCGATCGAGAACGAAAACGACAAAAGATAACTCGAAATAGCGGCAGCGGTGTAGGTGTGCGTGTGTATGTGTACGCGGCTAGCGGCTCTTCCTATGCAGATGCTAACGGAGAATGATACACTGACCGATAACTAAGGGCAACGAATATATAAGCCTGACGCCCAAATGCGCGCAAAATTATGAAAAGCGCGGGAAATTTCTGAAAAGCGCGGGAAATGTTCGGACAAACTGCGGCGAAAGTTATTGCCGCTAATTTTCTGAGAGCTACACTTTTCACAATTTGCACTTTTTTCCAGCTATTTTTATTTATACCCTAAATTGGTGCTCACTACGACGAAAGTTGGGGGAATTAAGTTCGCACTAATTGGGTCGACGACGAGTATATTATTGCTTGTTTTTTGGCCAAAGCGATTCACATATAATTCGAAATATATTATGTTTATTGTAGAATTTTGGTTGTTAGTACATGTAAATTTTTATTTCTTGGTTAGAATGCTCACTATCTACCGATTTTTACACCAATGCAAAAAGTTGAAAGATGGGCCAAAACACAATTGACAAAACGCCACAGATTAACTTTCAACTTTTGGCACTCTATACCTGGATGGCCGACTTGATAATTGCAACTTCCTTTTTGACTTCCATTTGGCGGCAGCAGCAAATTGAGCAATTAAATTTGCCGAAACGTCAGGCGCAACTTCAAGAACGGCAGAAAATTTCCAGCGACGAAATTATTGAATTTAATTTATTGGCCGAACCGACACGAATAAATTGGTTTTTGTTGTTATTGTTTATAGTTTTTCACCGAAAAAAATATTAAAACTCGCGAACTCTACTGCTGATCACGTCGGGGTCACCATGAAAATTTTAATACTATTTTGTATTAACAACGCGAAAACTTGTGAACGCAGTAGTTCGAGACGATTTTAATTGCGAAACTTGTGAAAACTATGTCGAAAGCGCGACGAAAAGGAGTGGCTACGATGACGTTCGATGGATCACTAACAATTATATTTCAATAATTTCTCTTAGAACCTAACTTATGCTACGGTGGCGAGAGACGGGGCGAATTCGCAAGAGCGAACAGACGAAACCTTTTTTGGCTCCCGCTCTCGCCCTACAACTAGTGATTTAAATACAAGCGCTGAGTGCGCAAACACACGTATTGACGGTTTCATAAATTCGAAAATGGCAATCTCCTTTGCACTCTTTGTCGCCTCTGCTTTCCATATGTTAAAAAACTCGGAGTTTGCAAATTTGAGGTTAGAACCTAAAAAGTTTAATTTCAGAATAAGTGCGCAAAAGTGCACTTTTATACTAACAGAATAAAAAAGTAATTGAATAATCTACAACATGTAACAAGTTCTAGAGTTTGAAATTGCTTGAATCACTTTGTAGCTCTATTTTAAAATAACAAATCACTACAAGCTTTTATTTTTTTTGAGGTTATAACTTACACAATATAACAGGGACACCACAATCGATAACTACAATTCACGTTTACAAACACATATTACAAACCACTATTGTTGGACTGCATGCCAAAAAATTGCACTTGAATTGGTTTTTTTGCTTCTTTTTTAGTGTTAAATTTGTAAGAAAAATTTACGACTTAACAGCGCTCACTTCAAGTTGCACAAACAGCTGACTTTGACAGCTAATAGCTTAACGGTAATGCGCTCTGTTAAAATTTTGTGTTTGCAACATTTAAGATTAGGGTTATTCCTATCCATCGCGATTAAAAAAAAATATATTTAACGACTTTTAAAAAAATGTGTTTTGGCCAAAAAATGTGGTCGTTGGCCCATAGTGCGCTGTAAAGTGCTTGACCGAATTCGCGGGAGCACAGGAGACATACGTCTCCTGGCGGCAGGCGGCCGTAGCGCCCTATCATCATCAGAAGCAAGGTTAGGGGATCCGCCGTACCGGTACTGTCGTCATTCGGAACAGTACTCAACTTCGATGCGATCATAAGTCGCCTCGATTTTACATATAGCGATAAACGCCCAATGCATGTCATAGAGCAGGAGATGGGCACCCTCAGGCAGGGAAATCCTTCACTGCTGCACTATTTTGACGAGGTGGAGAAAAAACTGACCCTTCTCACAAACAAGGCCACCATGTCGCACGACTCTTTGGCGGCCGAAGTCCTTTTCGAAAAATTCCGGGATGATGCCCTTCGAGTATTCATCTCGGGATTAAAACGCAGCCTCACAGATGTCCTCTTCTCGGCGAAGCCGATGGACATGCCATCAGCACTTGCTTTGGCTCAGGAGGTGGAGGCAAATCACGAGAGGTATTCCTTCGCGGCTTCATTTGCAAAAAGCCAGGAGAATAGGGTTAAAAAACAATATCCAAAGGCGCAAGAGCGTCAACTAACCCCTCCTCAGAATAGTTTTTAAACAGGTGCTGCCAAAAATTCCTATTTCACAAAGCAGCACAAAGCTCAAGTTCACTCTGCTCCACGCAGTGACAGACTTCGTGAAAATAATTCCGAGCCCATGGATATTGACCCTTCTCTGTCCAAAATGCACTAGCCTCCTCAGGCACCGGCTTACCAAAACAGAAAGCCGGCCGTGTCCGATCGATCGGGCCCGCACAAGAGTTAACCACGTCGCGCAGAGCTTGGGCGAAACTGAAGATAAATACAACGCCGCAGCTTCCAGTGCAGCAGCCAAAATCGATGATGACGCCATCACAGAGTATGACTCAGATGTAATAATTTTTTAGGGGAAGATCCCTTCTGCCCGTCATCAGACGAGGAGTAGCGGGGGCTGACATGAGATTCCTCACCGACACGGGCGCGTCGAAAAATTTCATCCGACCTCACAAAGGCTTGAAAGGCGTTCGCCCAGTAGACTCCCCATTTACCATTCATTCAATTTATAGGGGTACAACTATCACGATTAAATGCTTCGTCTCAATATTCAATTTTAAGGCTAATTTTTTCATACTACCAGACTTGACTACCTTTGATGAAAAAATCGTCCTCGACCTATCAAAACATGCAGGGGCGTCACTCTGCCTAGCTTCCGGTCATCTAAAATGGGGCACCGAAGTAGAGCAGATTGATTTCCATACGTGCGCTGATGTAAACTTCACCAACGTGGATTGCTCTGATGCACCGCCATTGGCAAAAAACACGTTCTCATGGGAGCAGCGCATTTCTTCAACAAAGAGATTTAAGATCTGTTTAAAAATGGGATAGTTCAGAAGTCGGTTTCCCCTTACAACAATTCGATATGGGTTGTGGATAAAAAAGGGACCGACGAGCTTGGAAACCGAAAAAGGCGACTAGTTATTGACTTTCGCAAATTAATCGAAAGAACCGTGTCCGACAAATATTCCATGCCAAGTATAAGCATGATATTAGGCAACCTAGCTAATCCTAAATATTTCTCAACGCTAGACCTCAAGTCTGGCTATCACCAAATCATACTCGCAGAACGCGACAGAGAAAAAACTTCTTTCTCAGTAAATGGGGGGAAATACAAATTCCGCAGATCACCGTTTGGCCTCAAAAATGCAGGCAGCATTTTTCAGAGGACCATCGACGACATCGTACGGGAACAGATCGGCAAGTTCTGCTATGTTTACGTTGACGACGTAATAATTTTTTCAGAAGATGAAAACTCTCACATTAAGCACGTAGATTGGGTTCTTAAGAGCCTGTACGATGCGAACATGAGAGTATCGGGAGAAAAATCCAGCTTTTTAAAGAAAAGTGTAAGCTTCCTTGAGTTTATAGTCACTACAACAGACCCAGAAAAGGTAAAGGCCATAAAAGAATTTCCGGAACCCAAAAGTGTTTTTGAGGTACGATCGTTTCTTGGCCTAGCCAGCTACTATCGATGTTTCACAAAGGACTTCGCAGCAACAGCGAGGCCTAAATCGGACATCCTGAAGGGGGAAAACGGAACAGTTAGTAGTCACAGGTCACGAAACATTCAGGTTCAGTTCTCTGAGGCGCAACAACAAGCGTTCCAGAAACTACGAAATATCTTGGCATCCGACGACGTGATGCTAAGGTACCCCGATGCCGGATGCCCTCTCCAGACAGCAACTTAACGTTGTGGAGGCGGAAGAAGCTTATTCGTGTGCGGCCACTATCCACAGTGAAGTGTCGCTCCCACACACCATCGAAGCAACGGATAAGCCATTGAATTGCTTTCAGAACCAGATAACTCTGCAGGAAGCACGCTTTCCGTCTAAAAGCAACCTAGACCCATTCCCTCTAGAACAATTGAGGACCTGAATCCAGCACTGTTGCAGCTAATGAACTATTTTCCAAAAGCCAAAACGATCTATTGCGACAATGAACCTTCATTGAAATCGCATACGATCTCGACCATGCTGAATAACCACTTTGGGGTTGGTATCGCAAATGCACCACCCTTACACAGTTTTTCTAACGGACAGGTTGAACGCTTTCACAGCACCCTGCTAGAGCTCGCTAGATCCATTAAGATTGACAAAGGTGTAACAGATAGCATAGAGTTGATTTAACTAGCCACTGCCATGTACAACAAATCAATTCACTCGGTCATTAACAAAAAACCAGCTGATGTTGTACAGACGAACTCGGAGGACTTACAGATGAAAATCCGAGAAAAAATAAAAAGCGCCCAAGACGCGGTAAGAAGCCGGGAGAACGCATCCCGGCAGAATATGGTCTTCGAGGTTGGGGAAAAGGTATTGGTGAAATCCAACAGAAGGCTAGGAAAAAAACTTACACCCTTGTGTGAGGAGAGAGCCGTAGAAGCGGACCTGGGGACCACGGTCCTCATTAAGGGGAGGGTGGTCCACAGGGACAATCTTCTTCGATGTCCTTCTTTATTAATTTTTATTACACTTTTAAGCCACTTGGCATAAATTCTTACTCCAATAGCTATAAGTTTCATTGCCACCGGCATAGTTTTTGGTTTAAGTTTATTTCATTGGTGGTGGGATACATCTCTATGAGCAAAAAAATAGCTAAAGTTCAATTCCTCAGGTTCGGACTCATATTTTATCTCTTCCTATCCTTGGCGTCGGCTCACATAACTGATTATTCGCAGGCCAAGTATATTCCCATCATTGACGGCCAAATACAAGTGTGGGAGGAGTTCGCGTTCGTCACTCAAACAGCGAACCTCTCGGAATATGCGCGCGTAGTGGAGGAAACAGACAATATGATCAGCATGTTTCCACTGTCCCATATGAAGAAGCTTCTAAGCGTAGATACCGACCACCTCCAGGACTTGTTGGAGTCGCTGGGCATTCATCATCAAGTAGCTAGGAGTTTAGATTTCTTAGGATCAGTGCTAAAGGTAGTAGCACAGACACCGGACCCCGGCGATTTTGAAAAAATCAGATTTACCGAAATGAAATTAGTTGAGTCAAGTAATAGGCAAATTCAAATAAACACTAAAATTCAAAATCAAATTAATCAGCTAACCTCGACCGTTAATCAAATTCTGAGCTCTGCCAAAAAATCACAAGTAGATACTGGACACTTATATGAGACACTACTTGCTGATGATGGAATTACAGAATTTAATGCTTGCAATAACGCTTGCCAAAACTAATATTGTTAGTCCCAATATTTTAGACCACGAATACTTAAAATCAGTTTGGCTTGAGGAACCGACCAACACTCCCATAGAGGATATTTTGTCTGTTTCGTCAGTGAAGATTCTACAGTCCGTTAACGTTTTACACTTCATCATAAAATTTCCTAAAATAAAATTAGCATGTAAGGAGATAACCATTTTTCCTGCAGATACTAGACAACATTATAGCGGAATGCGGCGGAGAAATTCACGCCATTAAAAAGTGCTCCATGTCACCGGGAGCCTTATTCTGCCGTTTGGCGTCAGAGAACTGCATGCAGGTGGGGTGGCGCATTGCCAAACACAACAGAGCGACCTGCACCCAATCACATCCGTGGATGAAGGGTCATAATCATCAACGACAGGTCAGCCAAGGTTCGGGTGGACAATGGGACAGAAGTTTGGATACATGGCACACACCTCATCACCTTCGACAAGCAGGCCATCATAAACGAAACCCTCTTCATCAACCAAGAAAACTCCGGGGGCAGCAAGCTCCCCCCTATTGAACATCACTGCCAACTAAGATATTCACCGCTTGAGTGATCGAAACTTGGAGTTTATCAAGGAGTTCAGAAATGAGATCGACAACAACCAAATGCATCTCGCAGCAATTATTGTAGGAGCAATATGCTTCGCGCTCATCTGCATTGGCCTCACTTACCAGCAACTTTTTAGAGAAAAAAGATCCTCAATCCAAATAAGAGCAGTAATTGCAGAATTAGGATCGGTCGAGGGCGGCCTTTACTTAGAAGGGGGAGTAGCTAACTGTGGCCAGGCAAACCAAAGTCGTTGACCACAGTTTACGTAAACAACATCGCTCCGGCCAAATTGCTGACCATGCAATGAGCCGGATGCTCGGGCGCAGACGGCAAACACTGAATATTTGCGTGGCCGCGGCGAGCCTCTGTTAGCTTTGTCAGCAGCCAACAACCAACAACCAGCAGCCTACAGTCAGCAGCCAACAACCAGCAACCAGCAGCCTGCAGCCAGCAACCAGCAACCTTCAGGCAGCAGTGGACCTGACGTCTACCCACACCGAGAAGACAGGAGAAGCTACCGTTCATCTCACTAATATACTAATTTACATATTAATCTTTGTTGATGGTCTATGGTGGTCCTCGTCGGCCGCACTGGTCTTCTTTAATAAGCGGGGAAAACAATATGTGGTATGTGTGTGAGGCTTAGAGTGGTTCTCTTCAGTCTGGTGAAACGCTGGTCTTCTCAGATATGCCCACTCGTAAGCGCGGGGGAAGCGGTAGCTTCTGGGAGCGTCTGTTATAGTTGAATGACGGCTAGCAGCTTGTGATTGCCTCCCGTAGATGCGGGGGGAATGCTTTATCACCCGCGCGTGAGGGTAAGCGGCTGGAAACTGCTACTTGCCTCCCGTAAACGCGGGATGAATGTGATTGTTGCTTGTGACACCTGCTGAAGCCCGCTCGGTAGTGCGGGGGGAAGAGGTGGCCTTAACTTCGTTTTCGTATGTGAAGATCGGGGATCGTTCGCCGCAGTCAGAGCCGGATGGCTATCCCTTCGCAGTTGCTGATTAGGATGACTTACGTTGGGAGGTGACTGCCCCCTTCGCCTGCTGGCCTAGAGCCTCAGTCAGTGCAAAATAATAAAGAGATGTTTAACGGATGTGCAGGAGTTTTGCCGAGCTATAGAACTTGTGTTCTTTATTTTTGTAAAGCATGAAGCGAACTGAACTTAAAGTTTACAAAAATGAAATTCATAGCGGCCACGCAAATATGCAGTGCTTGCCGGCTATGCACGACCATCTACCAAAACCGCTGACGCGGCATTTGGCCGCTGCTGGGCTTCGGACATTCGGTCATCGCCTCCGTCCGGTTAGCTACTTAGCTAACTACTCCCCACTCAAGATTGAGGCCGCCCTCGGCCGACCCTATTAGAGCAATCACCCTTCTTAGTTGGACCGCAGATTTTCTGGCACCGGTGACTCGCATGTAGGTTAGGCCGACACATATCAATGCGCAACATATTACTCCTGTAATTAGCGCTACCATGTGTGTCTGATTGCTGTTGATTTTATTTCAGAACTTCTGAATGTATTCCAGGTTACGTTCACTCAAGTGGTGAAGGTAGGGGAGGCTCTGAGTATTTTGACTGATGGTGATGTTCAGTGAGGGTGAGCTTGCCACCCCTTGAGTTTTGGTTCAAAACCAGGGTTTCGTTTACTGTGTCACGCTTGTTTCGTTGTCTACTCTTACTTGCGCTGATTGTTCATTGATGATGATAATTCCCCTCATCGACATAAGTGATCGGATGTAAATCGCTTGGTTGGGTCTCGCAGTACGCAACTCCACCTGCGTCGAGCTCTCAGGCGCATGTGGTCTCCGCTGATAGTCGTCAGAAAGTGACACCTGGTGTTGTGGAGCGATTCTGGATCGCATACATTTCCCCAATGCATTCTGCTGTTATATTATCCACTAACCTTAGCATCACATTATTATGTGTTACCGGGAACATTCTAATCTTCTTACATGCTAATTAAATTTTTGATAATTTAACAATGAAGTGCAATATGTTAACAGTCTGTAGAATTTTCAAGGACGCTACCACCAAAATTTCTTTCTGTCTTTCTTTCCTCCATCGAAGGCCCGCTTCTACGGCTTTCTCCTCACACAGTGGTGTGAGTTTATTGCCAAGTCTTCGGTTTGATTTAGCCAAGACTTTCTCGCCGACCTCGAATATTCTGTTTTGTCGGGAGACATTTTCCTGGCCCTATTTTTTACTTTCGTCTGCGGATCGTCCGGATGCACCTCCACTACGTCGACTGGTCGTTTGTTGATGACCGAATGAATCGACTTGTTATTTTTGGTGGCGGCTAACAAAATTACTTCCACAGTATCAGTTTTGTCGATTTTCAAACAACGTGCGAGGGTGCTGTGGAAGTGCTCCACTTGTCCGTTTGAGACGCTATGCGTTTGCAGTGCTTACACCAAAATGGTACTTGAGCATAGTTGAGATTGTGTGCGCATTTAATGATGGTTCATTATCGCAATAGACTACCTTAGGCCTAGGGAAAAAATTCATAAGTTGTAATATGGCCGGTTTAAGTTTCTCAATTGTCCTTGAGTGGACATGCTGCACGACGGCGAATTTTGAAAATTCGTCATTTTTTATACGTAGAAATAATGTCAATAAGAAGAATTTCTCCCATAAGAGAGGGGGTCGGCGTCTTGCCGAGCTCATGTTTCTTTGGGTGCCTTTCGTATTTGGCTTTTGCGTACGTCTTGCAATTTCCTACGATCTCGGCAGCTAATTTTGCCATTTTTGCAAGTAGTTCTCGGAGGGTACCTGCTTCACGTTTTCTTGAGCCGACCTGTGAGCCCTGTTGTGCTCAGCGGAGAGGATTTCTCGTCTCTCCGCGATTGCAAAAATGTCCGTTACGCGATTTTTGAAATTTCAAAATTTTGTGGCTGGAAATTGGCGAACCAGTTCGTCCTGTATCATTGCGAGTGGGTGTAAATCGCAATGGCTGGACAAAGGACTCGTCAATGCGCGCCTTCTACCTTTTGATTTTTGCGTTTGGATTGGATTCCGAAACTGCAAAAGCTAATGGTTGGTGGTCGGTAAAGATATTTATATCCTTGACCGCGTATAAGTAGTGCCGTAGTTTGGACAATGCCCAAATTATGGCCAACAATTTTCTTTCGTTGGTGGCATAATTTACCTCCCTGTTTTTCAATGTCCTTGAGATCATTGTAAAGTTCGTCCTTCTTGGGACAGCACTGCACCAATTCCTTAGGCCGAGGCATCTGTAGTTAGATCAAATGCCTTCTTATAATCAGGGTATCTCAGCATCACATCTTCAGATGCCAAGATATTTCGCAGCTTCTGAAACGCCTTTTGCTGCGCTTCAGAGAACTGAACTGGAATTTGCCACCCTCATGTTTGCTTCGTAAAGGTTCTTTAGAACCCAATCTACATGTATGACGTGGGATTGTTCATTTTCTGAAAAGATGATCACATCATCCACATATACGTAGCAAGATTTGTTCTTGCCAAATGTCGTCGATTGTCCTCTGAAATATGCTGGCCGCATTTTTTAAACCAAAAGGAAGCCTTCGAAATTTATATTTTCCCCCGTTTACCGAAAAAGAAGTTTTCTCACGGTCGCGTTCTGCGAGCATGATCTGGTGATAACCCGACTTAAGATCCAACGTTGTGAAATATTTGGCCTTGCCTAAGTTCCCCAATATCATAGAGATATTTGGCATGGGGTACTTGTCGGATATTGTTTTTTCGTTAAATTTGCGAAAGTCAATTACTAGTCGCTTGTTCTTGTTGCCCTCTTCATCAGTTCCCGTTTTTTCTACTACCCATATTGGGTTGTTGTAAGGAGACGCTGATTTTTGGATTATGCCGTTACTCAACAGATTTTGTATTTCTTTGTTGAAAATGTCGGCAGCCCCCACAGGGTAAGGATACAATTTTGCATAAGGGGGGTCTTCATTTTCTGACCTAATTGTAGCTAAAACTGATGTGTTTTTCTATCCTTAAGCATTTTTAAAAACGCGCCTTTTATCAAGGGCGGTGCATCTTTATTGGTAAAATTTACATCAGTGCACGTATGGAATGATATTTGCTCCGCTTCTGTAACAAATTTGAGCTGGCTGGAAGTTAAACAGAGAGATGCCCCTACCTGTGTTAACGAGTCCAAGCCTATTATCCCATCAAACATAGATACGTCTGGTAATATAAAAAAGGTCGCCTTAATGTTAAATAGCGATATGAGACATTTTTCTTTAATAGGATTCTGAACGGGGAATTAACTGGGCGGACACCTTTTAAACCTTTATGCTGTCGAGTAAAATTTTTTGATGCGCCCGTGTCGATTAAGAATTTCATGTGTACCCCTGCTACTCTTCGTCCGATGACACGTAGCAGGGATTTTCCCCTAAAAAATTCAATACATCTGAATCGTATTCGCAAATAGCATCATTGATCTCTTCTATTGCGCTGGACGCAGTGTTGGCGTAAGATTTCCCCGCCTGATCTGACGTGACGTGGTTTACCCTTTGCTGTTTTCTCGGGGCTCCTATGCGCTCGGACGTTGCTCGGCTGGAGGGCAATCCTTTGCAGAGGGGTTGACTTCCATCGGCTCAGGTATACTCTGCAATCTATTATTGCGCGGGTCAGAATGTACCTGCACTTTAACTTGTTTGGTATAATGTATTCTATTAGTACCTAACTGGGGGACTGTTTGGGAAGAATTTCTATCTTGCTGGCGCCTTTGCGCCTTTGGACTCGTCTTACGGTCCCTATCTACCTGACTTTTCGCTAAAGTCGTTGCGAAAAGGTATCTCTCGTAGTTAGACTCCACCTCTTGTGCCAGGGCTAGGACCGATGGCATGTCTTTCGGCTTTGCCGAGAAAAGTAAATCCGTAAGATTCCGCTTTAGGCCTGATATGAACACCCTCAACGCGTCATCTCGGAACATATCACATAACACCGCTGCCATATTTCTATCACATGACATATTTACTTTGTTTGTGAGCAGTGTCAGCTTTTTTCTACCTCATCGGAGTACATGTCTTTCGGCTTTGCCGTGAAAAGTAAATCCGTAAGATTCCGCTTTAGGCCTGATATGAACACCCTTAACGCGTCATCTCGGAACAAATCAAATAACGCCGCTGCCATATTTCTATCACAGAACATATTTACTTTGTTTGTGAGCAGTGTCAGCTTTTTTCTACCTCATCGGAGTACTGCAACAGGGTTAAGCCACCCTGTCTAAGAGTGCCCAACTCCTGCTCGATGACGTGCATCGGTCGTTTATCACTGTACGTAAAATCGAGGCGACTTATGAACGCGTCGAAATTCAATACCGTGTTAAACGAGGACAGCACGGCATCGGCGGGGCCTCTGACTTTACTTCTTATGATAATCACTGCCTGATAATGGCGTGAACTACAATCGTCTGAATTTGTGGTAGGCAGCGGTGGCGGCTTGCCTCCATGTAACATATGACTCTTGTGCAAATTCGGGTAGTAATTTGACAGCGTCTAGAGGCTCGCTGCATTGAACTTTATCCCTAGTTGCATAAACCTTTATTTCTGGCGTTGGAGACGAAATCTCTGGACGCGGTGGGCGCAGCGCGCAATTCTGCCACTTGGCTGGTCAATGAATCGATTATTTGTTTGAACTCCCGTTGTTTTTGTAAATTCGCGGCGGCATGTCCGGCCTAAGTTGTTCAGGATCCATGAGGTCTACAATTTCGCCCGTTGTGGGGTTTCTTCGCGTGTTTTTCGGAGTGGTAGCTCGAAGGAGCTCTTCACTATCTGACCCTGAATCACTAGCGTAGTGCTTGACGCTTCTATACTTAGAAAATGGTGAGAGCCGCCAAAATGAGGGCTCGTATTTCATCACTATATAGTTCACCTTGTTAATTTTAAGGGTAGTAGATTAGAAAAATGAATTAATTTAACGTAATATATTTTTTGTTAATCAAATCCCCAATTTTATCGGGCTCGGAGCCGTTTTACTTTCGTAGTATTCTTTATTAATTTGTTTTAATTTGCAGACTGGTTAGAAAGTTTTTAAATGAGGGGTGAACTTTCCTTTAATTAATTGTGGTTTCTTCCTCAAAGATAAAATTGTTCATCCAAGAATGTAAAAAAAATTACCGCGAAACCGTTACGTTTTTATTGCTGAGCGCCAATTAATCTTTGTTGATGGGCGCGGCCTGAGGTGGTCCTCGTCGGCCGCACTGGCAAGGGTGGTCTTCTTTAATGAGCCCACACGTAGGTGCGGGGGAAACAATATGTGGTATCTCTGTGTGGCTTAGGGTGGTCTTCTTTAGCCTGGTGAAACGCTGGTCTTCTCAGAGTTGCCCACTCGTAGGCGCGGGGGAAGCGGTAGCTTCTGGGAGCGTCTGTTATAGTTGAATGACGGCTAGCAGCTTGTGATTGCCTCCCGTAGATGCGGGGGGAATGCTTTAGCACCCGCGCGTGAGGGTAAGCGGATGGAAACTTCTACTTGGAATTGCCTCCCGTAAACTCGGGAGGAATGTGATTGTTGCTGGTGACACCTGCTGAAGCCCGCTCGGGAGTGCGGGGGGAGAAGGTGGCCTTAATTTCGTTTTCGTATGTGGAGATCGGGGATCGCCCGCCGCAGTCAGAGCCGGGTGGCTATCCCTTCGCAGTTTCTGATTAGGATGACTTACGTTGGGAGGTGACTGCCTTCGCCTGCTGGCCTAGAGACTCAGTCAGTGCAAAATAATAAAAATATGTTTAACGGCTGTTGCCGGAGTTTTGCCGAGCTATAGAACTTGTGTTCTTTATTTGTGTAGAGCATGAAGCGAACTGAACTTAAAGTTTACAAAAATGAAATTCATAGCGGCCACGCAAATATGCAGTTCTTGCTGACTATGCACGAGCATCCGGCCAAATGCCGCGTCAGCGAATATGGATATGACGAACAATTTGGATATTTTCTTCTATGTTTAATGTGGGTTGATCGTGTACACTTTCTTGGTTTTTGGGTGTTTCTTCCCTTGGTTTTACATATATTTACAATTAATTTTCTGTGTTTTTTTTTAAACTTCTATATTATTTATTTATTTATTTATTTATTCGCCAATGGATAAATCCCTATCTGGCTATCAGCTAACTTAACTTTAAAACTATATATTAATTACAAAATATTCCCTAAGCAATTGCCTAAGCACATCCTTTTTGAATCCCCAAACGAATCGAATACTTAGTGGCAAAGAGTTAAAAAGTCTTAAAGTTCTTAAGATTGGCTCATTCCGCGCATAGTCAGCACTCTAAAAAAATGGGATGACGGTACGGAGACTCCTGGCTGGGACATTGAATTTAATTGAGCTTAATATGAATAGACTATCCATATTAACAATTATAACATCGTTGAAAAAGAGCAAGCTCGCTATCGAACGCCGATCTACTAGACCTCCGGTATGCCATAGGCAACATTGGCTAGAGTAAGCTGGCAAAGGTTCCGAAAAGCGTAATGGCTGAAGTGCAAATTTTAGGTAATTTTTCTGCAGCCTCTCAATTCTATTTATATGTACAACACCTGAAGGGTTCCAAATAAATAAAGCATATTCCACCCTTGAAGGCACAAATGCTGAGAACACTGTTCAAGTAAGATTGTAGCAAATAACTGTCATTTATGGATTTCACTGGCATGTACATTTTAAGGTCATCCGCATAAAGAAGATAATAATAAAAAGCAAAGGACCAAGAGAACTACCTTGATGACGTCGAGAGGTTACATCATTGGTGTTCAGGCCACGAAGGAGCACCCGGTATTCCCGGCTTTCCGCTCTCCCCATCTGCTCTCCGCTCTCACGCAGCTTCCTTTTTCCCCACCACGAAGTCTCCATGAAGTCTCCACTGCGCTATGAAGAGCATTAGAATAAGTTAGAATAGTCAGTTCGATTTACATAGCGAATAAAAGTGGTTGCGCCCACACCCCTACCATCGAAACACCTACGACTCGTCATTTCAACTACAGGACCTGTGCACCTTTCAGGACCCTCCATAGGACTCGGCCACCCCTCTACGTTCATTTTGGTCCTTCGAGCCGGATATTTTTCCTTTGGACCCCGCTTCGGTGGCTCGATCCTCTTCAACATACAACAGCAAGATAAGTACGAAATAAATTATTAATTGCCGGTCTCCAGTAAGTGTTTCGAATATACAATTTCGTCTTACTTTCTGGATGATATTCATGTCAAACCAAATTCCGATTTCAATCCGACATTACGGCAATCAATAACTTCAAATGTTCACTTTTCCACTTGCAATTTGTGTGCATCCATCTTAATCGTTCTCCCCTTTGTGCATATTAATGTACAACAATTCTAAGTCCAGTTGGCCGTACATCATTCTTACATCAACCTGCAATTTTCCAAAAAATTCCTACGAATAAATTTACAAACTCCTAAATAACAAAAAAGTGTTAATTTTTTGAGCGTGCCACAGTGAAAAAATATAACAATTTTCAATTAAAGTGTTCCGGCAATATTGGCCCCCATTCGTTTTTGTTCTTTTTTCACTGTGTAGAGCCTCCGCTGCACAAAGTTACATTTTACATTCACATTTACATACATTCTACAGTCCACTTATCTCCAAAACAAAAAAAATCACAATTTCAAACAATACACATACCCGCCGGCAAGAAATATTAACTATTTTTCACCTCTCCTGGTAAAAAATTACATGCAACCATACATTTACATTTTTCCCGTCGGCGCTGCAAATAAAATACAAAATTGTCCAATCGCATTTTTACTTACATATTACTCTCTGATCTACTTACATTTTATTCTCTGAGCGAAAATACATATTTACAGAGGCTTCATACTTACATATTTTTTCTCTGAGCGAGTATACATACTTACAGAGGCTTCATACTTACATATTTTTCTCTGAGCGAGTATACATATTTACAGAGGCTTCATACTTACATATTTTTCTCTGAGCGAAAATACATATTTATGGCAGCCTCTAACATATGGTTATTTGACCAAAATACATATATGAACATTTGATTTCAGCTATTCATGGGCGGAGGTGCAGAAAGGAACAGGGGGCCTATGCACAAAATCAATATTGGTTTTTTCTCGTCTGGTTAATTGAAAAATTCCAATTCCAACATTCTGGAAAAGCCCGAGTCCATAAAAAACTCCGAAATACTATTTTTCATGGGCGGAGGTGCAAAAAGAAACAGAGGGCTTATGCACAAAATCAATATTTGTTTTTCTTGTCTGGTTAATTAAAAAATTCCAACTCCAACATTCCGAAAAAGCCCTAATCCATAAAAACTCCGCAATACTATTTTTTCAAATCGTTCCACACACCTACAATTCCTCATTTTCATCCAAACGGAGTCCAAACAACCCAAGAACACCATTTTTCAAACGACGATAGAAAAAGGTATCTGCTTCCCCCTTGAGAAAAACCAAGTCCACGCTCTCGCCGCTGGCAGCCAAAAGCTCCAAGTGCCAACCAAGCATCGTGGTGAAGCCGGCTACGCCAAAAACTCCAAGTTCATTAAATCCAAACGCCAAATCCGCTACTTCCAGTTCAAGGGTGACTCGATCCATACAAAAAATGGCTTCAACTGCTTACGAGTTAGCGTTAAATAAGTTCATTGCGGTCTCAGATCGTCTAAGCGATCTCGAAAGCAGAACCAACACTCCTGGGAACGAAACTCCAAGCGTTTCCATGCTCCAAATCCGTTGGGAGCAAGTCCGAGTGTTATGAGACAAGGTGGAGAAAGAGTTCGACGTATGCTCAGAGTGCATTACGGCAGCAGGCGAGGATGCAGCGTCCACATTGCCCATTCTCAAGTCAAAGTATAACTACTGTTATACAGTGTATGAGAGATACGCCGCTCAGCTCACAGATATAATCCAACAGGGCACGGCTCCGCCAGCTCAAGCTCAAGCTCCTGCCCAGAACTATATCTCCTCTGGCTGTCGGCTGCCTCCGTGCGACACAGAGGTTTTCTCAGGCGATTACCTACGCTGGCCCACTTTCCGGGACCTTTTTACAGCGATATATATAAATAATCCAAGGCTCACGCCTGTGGAAAAGCTGTTCCACTTAAACGCTTAAACGAGCGGTGACAATGGGAGGTGGAGGATCTACCAATAAAGTTGGTAAAGGAATCCGATTCCGTCTGCGAAGAGAATTTTCTCCGAACGACCACGAGAGATGCGAACGGCAGATACGTCGTAACCCTACCTTTTCGCGACCCGGAACATCCAGGGTCAGGGTTAGGGTACTCCAGGTCTTTTGCGTTATCTCAATTTTTGAGAAACGAGCAACGCTTAAAAAGAGACATTCCACTAAAGATACGATACGACTCAGTGATTCAAGAATATCTTGATCTGAACCATATGAGAGAGGTCTTTCCTACCCACGATTTCGCCAGCTACTACCTTCCACATCATGCCGTTCTTAAGCCTGAGAGCACTACTACAAAGCTGCGCGTAGTATTCAACGCATCCAGCCCTTCTGCGAATGGGGCCAGTTTAAATGATATCCTTCATGCTGGCCCAGTCTTACAGTCCGACCTTACCATTCAAATCCTAAAGTGGCGGTAGTTTCAATACGTGTTTAGCGCCGATATTGAAAAGATGTATCGGCAGATCTGTAGCGGGTAACGTTCGACTAAAGTGCAAAGTACTTTAATGTTTTCAAGGATCTGTATTGGCTGCGCACGCTAAATATTCCGGCTCTAGCTCGTCGGCTTGTGGGGTGGAGGTCTTGCTCGTACAGATCTTGACACTGTCTACGTATTACTATTAATAAAATCAGAATTGAGCGTGCATGCGACAAAATCAAAAGCTAGATACTTAACCGGAAGAAAAGATGCATAAATTAGAAAAGAAAAGTTTTGAGAAATTATTGAAAGGAGCCAGTGTAAAAGAAAGAGAGAGAAATTTGTTGTTTGCGACGCCGTAGATGTAATATGGCTCGCATATTGCCCACCCTACCTATGACCACCTTCCGCTAGAGCATAACTCTGGTGTTCCCTTTTATACCCTACGACCGCAGAGACATCAGCTGAGTTCAGTTAGTTAGTTTTCTTTAAGCTTTCATTTTAATGTTTAATTCAGTTGCAAGTAACATATTTAATCTTTCTTAGATAATTTACGGAAGAGAGAAACAATTTCGGCGAGAAAAGATAAAATATAATACGCGTTAAACCTCATGAGTAAATACTGGTCCTCACAGGTGTATATAATTATTAATGTAAAGTACATATGTATAGTAAAAATAGTTAAAAATAAGTATAGGGTATATTAAACAAAATGATCTTTAAAAATAAATAATTAGTTATATGTTCAAGGAAATTCAATAACTTGTTCTTTTTGATTATTAATACTCATACATAATAAATCATTCATCAGTGGTTCGCTAGTTAATTACTTTTAATTTTATTTAAAATTAATTTTTTTTTTTTTTTTTTTTTTTTTAAAGGAAAAAAATATTCTTAGTGTAAATTTATTTTTTTTGGTTCAATTCATTTTTTTTTTTCATAGTTAATTTTAGAAGTAATGGCTTTCTTAAATTTTCGGCATTGATATATATATATATATATATTTTTTTGTTTATGAGAATTTAATTGGCACTAATATTTTAATTTTTAATAATTTGAAATAAAGCTAAAACAACTCACACAGCTGGTTCCTCGGCGGACGATCGATCTTCCGACGCAGGTAGGCTGGAAAAGAAATCAAGACATTTCTGCTTTGTCATGGTTATTATTTTATATAATAAAATAATATAATATATATTATATTATATTATATGTGCACTCAAAAACATTTTCTAATTAATTTTTTTTCGAATGAAAACGAATTTAAGAAAACTTTTGCCAGGAGATAGGAACCGTAAATTAACCGCGCACTAGATGAATCATAACTTAATTTAAATCTTATAATTATTTAATTTAAATTAAATTATTTTTTTATAACATAATTATTGTCACTTCAATATTCAATCACATTCTTTTAATACATTTTCTTGATTTACATTAACACAAGTTAAGGAATTTTTTTCCAGTGTAGCCTGGTTGGCTGATATGCACGTGAACATTTTCGCAAGCTGCATTTTTTTAGGTTACAAATGAGGTTAAGATCGAGCCCAAGCGTAGTTTTTACATTTTTTTTCTGAATTTGAATTTGGGTTAGGGCCGATCTAATTGGACATTTCTTTTTTTTCTTTTTTTTTTTTCTCTAGCCTATAGGATTATTTGGCTGAAGAAATTCTTTGTTAAATTAAATGTGAGGGTGCTGCTTCAACTGCTGATCACTGAACAAAATTTGGGGGGTGCTCCTCAGGGCGACTGCAGATCGCCGACCATGGGGTGCTCCTCCGGGCTGCTGCAGATCCGAATCGCGGGGCAGCGTGGGTGCTCCGCGGAACAGATTTGGACTGCCGGCCGATGTGGGTGCTCCCCGGAACGTTGGCGAAAGTTAACTGGGCCTCTTGCACGTGGCGGCGGTGGCGGCCGTATCGAGAACCGTAAAATTTCAGCCTTTTAAAAGAAATCGAAAATTCAGCACTTGAAAATATTTAGCGAGAAAACCCACACAACTCACTTTTTTGCTCGAATTGTTGCGTTAAAAAAAATCACTTTGAGAACTCCGAATTACCGCGTGTATATATTTTTTTTTCCACTTTGCCGATTGGGAACGGATAAAATTGCACACGTCTGACTGCCACGCCGGTTTAATTAAGAAGGAAGTTCAAAAATCAGGCGGCGTCGGTTGCGGCCTTTTCTAGAACTTTCTGACAGCTGAAAAATCCGGCATTTCGGCTTGGGACAAGCTTCTCAGCAACAGCTGATCGTGGAACTATCTGGCATCACCCGCAAAAATACTAATTAGTATTTTTTTTGCTGAACACTAATTTCCGACACTAAATTTGGCTAGACATCTGGCTACCCTCCAAAAGTCGCTAAATACAAAAATAATCGCCAGTTTTGAAGCCAAAACAAACAAACGTTCTTCAGGCGTCGCTACAAAGCCCCCCCGGAAAATCTGGCTAGGGTTACACTAGACAAATACCGACTGAAGACACGTTATTGTCGAATATCTTTTGCGTGATAGGTACCTATAATTCGACCCTGTAAATCTTCTAATTCGTAATAAGAGTTTCCTAACTTTCTTCGAACCCTCGCTTTCACAAAGGAAGGACCGAATTTGGCGTTGTAGCCAGTTTGAAAACAGCTTTGTTTAAAATTTCGACGGTAAATCTCTTGCCCTTCTTCAAAAGACACAACTCTAGAGCGAAGATTATATCGCTTCTCGTTTATATCGTGCTTTTCCTGCATTAACTTGCAAGCTTTATCTCGAACTATTTCAAATGAATCCTGACGATTGAATTTTAAAGACCGATCATCTAGTAAATTTAACTTTCTTAACAAAGAATATGTACCACCGGATGTAATCATATGTTGTCCGAAGATCATGTAGTAGGGAGAGGTACCCAAACTAGCATGAACGGACGATCTCAACGCGCAACATATTCTGTTGAGATACTCGTCCCAGTCCTTTTGGTCAGGTCGAAGATAAGCCCTAATTGCAGAAATTACAGAGCGGTTAACGCGCTCGGACGCATTAGCCTGAGGCGAATGGACAGCCGTCAGCGTATGCGTAATGCCGTATTGCTGCACTAATTTCTGAAAAGCGTAAGAGCGAAATTGTGAGCCGTTGTCGGACACTACCGTTTCAGGAGTCCCATATGCCATAAACAACTCCCCTTCTAGATATTTTATAACTGCACTTGTATCTATTTTCCTTACGGGTTTGAGAAAGACATATTTTGAAAAATGGTCGAGCACGATAAATATACCGATGTTCCCACTTCTGGATCTAGGATAAGGTCCAAGGAAATCTATGAACAACCGTTGGAAAAATCGCTGACTTTCCGGCGCTTTTCCTAATGGCGGTCGCAATACACAATTTGGAGCTTTAGTGGTCTTGCACACTTCGCAGGCATTTATATAAGCCTTTACATCTGGAACAAGGCCAGGCCAAAAATAATATCGCCTTACTCTCTCAATCGTCTTGTGTATGCCGCCGTGAGAAGATAAAAGACTATCGTGAGCTCGCGAGAGGATTTCTGGAACCAGTTCTTTAGGTATCCAGAGCTTTCAAGCATACTCATCATGAACTTGCTCTCCCGTTAAATGTTCGGCTTTCCGATAAACATAACCACTGTCAGACTTAAGATCAGGAAAATTTTCTTGATTCGCTTTTACCTTTTCTACAAGAGAGACATACTCAGCTGATTGGAAATGCTCTGAGTTCATGTCCACTAAAAATCCTTCGCGTAAGTCTATAGCGGCTACCACGGTTTCGTTAACACGGGAAAGTGATTCGGGAAATATTTAGAGAACTCTTTCGATGTTCAATTGTGAAATCATATCTTTGTAAAGCTAAAGCCCATCGAGCGAGTCGTGAATTTAGGTCGTGATTTGACATGCCACTTCAATGAGGCATGATCGGTTATGATTTTAAATTTATGTCCCTCCACATACGCCCTAAAATTCTTAAGAGCTGCTACCGCCGCTAGACATTCTTGCTCGGTGACAGTATATAATTCTTTGAAAAGAAAGCACCGACTTCGAAAGCTTTAATGGCTTCGTCGGTTAAGCTAAACCTTCGTTTTGTGGTCATTAAGTCTGTTAAAGGAGCTGAGAGTGAAGCGAAATTAGGAACAAACTTACGATACCACCCACACAAACCCATAAAACTTCGTAGACTGCGTAAAGTCTTCGGTAACGGAAAATTAGTAACTGCGGCCACCTTTTCTGGGTCGGTGCGTATTCCACCATCGCCGATTATATGACCTAGATATCGCACACGAAGCATACAGAAGTGACTTTTGCTAATATTGATCGTCAAACCTGCACGCTTTATCTGCAGCGCGATCTCTCTGAGAACTTCAAGATGTCTCTCAAAGCTGGAAGAAACTACCAATAACCTCGTTTCTGAGCTGAGCTGGCACAACCTTATCCATTAAACGGGACATTGTACTAGTGGCATTGCACAGCCCAAAAGGCATAACCTTAAACTGGTAAAGCGGTCTACCAGGGACAGTGAAAGCCGTTTTGTCTCGTGATGAAACCTCTAAAGGAACCTGCCAATAGGCATCCTTAAGGTCAAGGCTGGATATGAATTCCGCCTTAGGCAAACGACTTAAAATTCTCGCTATCTGGGGAAGAGGGTATGCATCCTTTTCCGTGAAACTGTTTACCTTTCGGCAATCTAGACAAATCCTAACTTTTCCGGGTTTCGTCACCATTACAATAGGAGAAGACCACGAACTTTCGGACTCCTCTATCACACCCAATTGTAACATTCTGTCAATCTCGGTATACATAGCCTTTTCTACTGCGGGTGATACAGGAAAGTGTCGTTGTTTTATCGGTTTAGCCGTACCGACATCGATTGAGTGCGTTATCAAGTTGGTCTTGCCGAGACCTTCTTGAGTGAAAGACGGAAAACAATTAATGACGTTCGTTAATTTGGCTTTGACAACCTCGGACAAGTTATGCTGATCAGCATTAAACTTACGGTTGGGATCTGATTCTTGTGATGATATATTAATGCATTTCGGAAGCAAATCGTAAATTTTCCAGAAATCTATTCCTAAATACAAATTTTGCTTTAGCGAAGGTACCACGTATATTTTTAAAGGTCTTTTAACGTCGTTGTATTCTACAACAACTTTTAAATGACCAACTATCTGCTGAGATGTTCCATCAGCAGTTGTAGCGCTGCCTTTTATCGTCTTAAGTTCTTTGCTGTTAATTATGTCTCTGGCAAGGTTTCCACCGACACAACTTATCGCACGCCAGAGTCTAACAGTCCGTAAACGGTACGATCGAACATGCGAATTGATAAAAAGGGTCGAGGATCTTTTGGTCCTGCAGGTAGAGAGTTAATATATTCCAGTCCGGCTTTACACGTTTTGACCTCTTGCCAAAATGATTTCATTCGGACGGAACTTCGCGTTTTTCGCTTTTCTAATTCTTGTTCATTATTTACTTCCGGGATATTAATTTTTCCTAATATTGGAATTTTGCTATGAAGCCAAGGACAGTCTGGGGATATTTGTACGTCAGGGAAAAATGTTGGTGCAACTGTAGCTGCATGCTCTATTGATCGGTCATCGTTGCTTGGCTCCGAACGCCACTGGAGGCCTTTTGTTTGTATGGCGTCATCGACCCGCCCGCTCTGGAGTTTTTTGAACACTTGTTACAACTTGTTTTGTAGGTGTTGACAGCTCCGCATCCGTAACAAAAACGCTTCACGCCTGCGAACACACTTTTGTTTGGTGTTCCTCATCAACTCCTCAAGATCACCATCATCCCTACTCGGTCGAAACTGTAGACGCAAGGCTGAACAAAAGCTATCCCATCGAACTTCACCATTAGCTTTCTGATATCGCCAATAAAATTCATTAGCTTTCCCTTCGAAAAGAACGCTAGCATTCCTACAAAGTACAGTGAAATTATTGCCTAATGTCTCCTTAGTTAGTGCTTCAACGCGGTAAATAAAATTGTCTACTGACACTCCTACACCGGAAAATTTTCTTTTCCAGCCGTTCAAAATATAAACTACTTTATCTGGTCGATTTAATAAGTCTGCATCGGCACTTCGTAGCGACGCAGGAGAACACGGAGCTAATATCTCTTGCCTAGAATTCACCCCGGTTCCTTCCCTTGTATCGATCCTATTGAAACCACTTCCGAACTGTTGCGAATTGAACGGTTGACTCAGCTCGCTTGGGGTTCTATTAGCACCTTGATCGGACATTGTCCTTGACATAGCTTCGGAAACGGACTTTTGAACTGAACTGGCTATACTTTCGGTAAGTGTAGCTGGTAATCTTCGCTCCATGGCTAGTAAAGTGATGGCATTTGCAATAATAGCACTTGGAATAGTATCACCGCTGTTGATGGAATTGTATCCTGACGAAGAAGCTATATCATCTGTTACTTGTTTGTCCGCGTTATCTGCGGGCAGACGGTTCTTTGATTGGCTACGAGTTTGTCGGCTATCCCCACTCTTTGGGAGAGTTGGCCTACAGGAAGCTTTGCACACCGGACACAGTGCACTTTTCTTCCAATGCGCTTCTATGCATCGCTTGTGAAATTCATGTTGACATGATGTAAGGCAAACCTCTACTAGGTATACTTCGGCCTTGCATATCGGACAGACGATGTTTGCGCCTCTTTCGGCAACCCTTTCCGGAGATCGGTCTATCCCCATCATGTACACGGACGATAAAAAAAATAGTTTTAGCAAATCAACTGTATATAAACGGTAAGATAATATTTTCCTCAACAATATCAGCGGTACGAGAGTAGTTTCAGTGATAAAATATCAGCGGTACGATAGTAGTTTGAGTTATAAGATATAAGAGATACGATAATAGGTAAACAAAATTTTAAATCTTTGAAGCAAACGGAAAAAAATCGAAATAACGTAATAAGGAAATATTAACTGAACTCTTTGCTTGATGCTCTACGTCGAAGAGTATCTATATTTTTATAAAATTTCTCAGAAATTAGTAAATAAAAGACGAAGAAAGGAAAGAATTTTATACTTTATATGGACTTGGTCAGCGGATTGTTCTAGAACATACTCGCTTGTATTCCAACTCCGGATTAAAAGAATATAAATCCTCTAGTCCCAAGAAGGGAAAAAAAATTTGTTCATAACCTCTTTCTGGATATGGCACAGCTCGTGAGTAATGCCAGTATTTTCCGTATAGAGAAGTATATGTACTAATTTAATTTCATAAAGGCGATAAGCTCAACGACTCGGCATTTGATTCCGGGACAGAAAATCTACCTAGTTCTGGTTTATGTCTCTGCTTTCCTCAGATCAAGACACCTTGTCCTTTCTGCTATTTAAAGAAAAAAAAAATTCTCTCGTTAATTTATAATTTTCGGACAGTCAGAAATACTAATAGTCACTCGAACTGTTTTCTGGGAATAATGAAAAATCTAGGAAAAAATTTTAAGAAGAGTAAAGAAAAATGATAAAGATTTTTAAATTTATGCATCTGTGAGTCTCAATGAATTAATCTGTATTCATTAAGGCCCACACGTTTGGGCGCCACTTTTCTTATTAATAATAATAAATTATAACTGTAGCGGGTAACGTTCGACTAAAGTGCAAAATACTTTAATGTTTTCAAGGATTTGTATTGGCTGCGCACGCTAAATATTCCGGCTCTAGCTCGTCGGCTTGGGGGGTGGAGGTCTTGCTCGTACAGATCTTGACACTGTCTACGTATTACTATTAATAAAATCAGAATTGAGCGTACATGCGACAAAATCAAAAGCTATATACTTAACCGGAAGAAAATATGCATAAATTAGAAAAGAAAAGTTTTGAGAAATTATCGAAAGGAGACAGTGTAAAAGAAAGAGAGAGAAATTTGTTGTTTGCGACGCCGTAGATGTAATTTGGCTCGCATATTGCCCACCCTACCTATGACCACCTGCCGCTAGAGCATAACTATGGTGATCCCTTTTATACCCAGCTGAGTTCAGCTAGTTAGTTTTCTTTAAGCTTTCATTTTAATGTTTAATTCAGTTGCAAGTAACATATTTAATCTTTCTTAGATAATTTACGGAAGAGAGAAACAATTTCGGCGAGAAAAGATAAAATATAATACGCGTTAAACCTCATGAGTAAATACTGGTCCTCACAGGTGTATATAATTATTAATGTAAAGTACATATGTATAGTAAAAATAGTTAAAAATAAGTATAGGGTATATTAAACAAAATGATCTTTAAAAATAAATAATTAGTTATATGTTCAAGGAAATTCAATAACTTGTTCTTTTATGATTATTAATACTCATACATAATAAATCATTCATCAGTGGTTCGCTAGTTAATTACTTTTAATTTTATTTAAAATTAAATTTTTTTTTTTTTTTTTTTTAAGTAAAAAAATATTCTCAGTGTAAATTTATTTTTTTTGGTTTAATTCATTTTTTTTTTTCATAGTTAATTTTAGAAGTAATGGCTTTCTTAAATTTTCGGCATTGATATATATATATATTTTTTTTTTTTTGTTTATGAGAATTTAATTGGCATTAATATTTTAATTTTAATAATTTGAAATAAAGCTAAAACAACTCACACAGCTGGTTCCTCGGCGGACGATCGATCTTCCGACCCAGGTAGGCTGGAAAAGATCTCAAGGCATTTCTGCTTTGTCATGGTTATTATTTTATATAATAAAATAATATAATATAATATATATTATATTATATGTGCACTCAAAAACATTTTCTAATTAATTTTTTTTCGAATCAAAACGAATTTAAGAAAACTTTTGCCAGGAGATAGGAACCGTAAATTTACCGCGCACTAGATGAATCATAACTTAATTTAAATCTTATAATTATTTAATTTAAATTAAATTACTTTTTTATAACATAATTATTGTCACTTCAATATTCAATCACATTCTTTTAATACATTTTCTTGATTTACGTTAACACAAGTTTAGGAATTTTTTTCCAGTGTAGCCTGGTTGGCTGATATGCACGTGAACATTTTCGCAAGCTGCATTTTTTTTAGGTTACAGGGTTAGGGCCGATCTAATTGGACATTTCTTTTTTTTCTTTTTTTTTTCTCTAGCCTATAGGATTATTTGGCTGAAGAAATTCTTTGTTAAATTAAATGTGAGGGTGCTGCTTCAACTGCTGATCACTGAACAAAATTTGGGGGGTGCTCCTCAGGGCGACTGCAGATCGCCGACAATGGGGTGCTCCTCCGGGCTGCTGCAGATCGCCGACCATGGGGTGCTCCTCCGGGCGGATCCGAATCGCGGGGCAGCGTGGGTGCTCCGCGGAACAGATTTGGACTGCCGGCCGATGTGGTTGCTCCCCGGAACGTTGGCGAAAGTTAACTGGGCCTCTTGCACGTGGCGGCGGTATCGTATCGAGAACCGTAAAATTTCAGCCTTTTAAAAGAAATCGAAAATTCAGCACTTGAAAATATTTAGCGAGAAAACCCACACAACTCACTTTTTTGCTCGAATTGTTGCGTTAAAAAAAATCACTTTGAGAACTCCGATTTACCGCGTGTATATATTTTTTTTTCCACTTTTCCGATTGGATAAAATTTCACACGTCTGACTGCCACGCCGGTTTAATTAAGAAGGAAGTTAAAAAATCAGGCGGCGTCGGTTGCGGCCTTTTCTAGAAATTTCTGACAGCTGAAAAATCCGCCATTTCGGCTTGGGACAAGCTTCTCAGCAACAGCTGATCGTGGAACTATCTGGCATCACCCGCAAAAATACTAATTAGTATTTTTTTTGCTAAACACTAATTTCCGACATTAAATTTGGCTAGACATCTGGCTGCCCTCCAAAAGTCGCTAGATACAAAAATAATTTTCAAGCCAAGACAAACAAATCCGAAGCACACGCCTTTCCAGCGGATATTGTTCCGTAATCCTGATGGGGACATCCGAGAGTTCGAGTTGAAAACGGTCACCTTTGGAGTCAATTGCGCTCCGTACCTGGCCATTCGCGTGCTTCAACAACTGGCAACTGACGTACAACACAGCCATCCTAAAGCGAGTGATGTCATTCGTCATTTTATGTATGTAGATGATGTCCTAGCTGGCGCCGACTCTAAAGAAGACGCTCGGCTCTCGATTTAAGAGCTACAAAGTGCCCTCAACTTCGCTGGGTTTCCATTGAGAAAATGGACGTCCAATCATAAGGATATTTTGGCTCACATTCCGAGTGACCATCTCCTGCGCTCCGATTTTCTGGAGATCGATGACGAAAGCACGGCAAAAACGCTCGGTGTCCGTTGGAAAGCCACATCTGATGAATATTTCTTTATTCCGCCCGAATTATCCGATGAATCGTCCCTTACAAAACGCCAGGTTCTGTCACAAATTGCCAAATTGTTTGACCCTGCAGGGTGGCTCGCGCGCTTCGCAGTGCGTGCGAAAATCTTCATGCAGGAGATTTGGCTGCAGGACCCGGAGTGGGACGACGAACTTCCAAGTGATCTGTGTCTGAGATGGCATAGCTTTCTACAAAGCTATTCTGCCTTAAATCGAATCCGCATTCTAAGGTGGGTCTCCTTCCGACCAGAATTCAGAGTCGAGCACCTCGGTTTTTGTGACGCGTCTCAAACGGCATACGGTGCTGCGATCTATGTACGAGTGGAAGTGGGGCATACGACTATGGTGCACCTTCTCACTGCAAAGACGCGAGTTGCGCCGGTAAAAACGGTATCGCTTCCCAGATTAGAGCTTTGCGGGGCCTTGTTATTTGCTGAAATGGCAGCAAGTTTTCTTTCGAGTATGCCAATACTCACATCCGAACTCTTCTGCTGGACAGACTCCACCATTGTGCTCGCATGGTTAAACAAGCCAGCTTGCCAGTGGACTACTTTTGTTGCCAATAGGGTGACCAAGATAACCCAGTCTACAAAGGCCGAGAAGTGGTCGCATCTTCAATCCGAACACAATCCCGCAGACCTGGCCAGTAGAGGGGTAGCACTTCAGGAATTGGTCGACAATGCTCTTTGGTGGCATGGTCCCGCATGGTTGCAAAAGCCACGCAGCCAATGGCCAAGTCAGGGCGACAATTCCCCAGCGACCGAGCTAGAGAAACGTCCCCTTAAGTCCCACGTCGCAACTATTCCGTCTGAAGTTTTCCTTGACCGTTTTTCCAAGTTCGACAAAGCACTGCGGGTTCTCGCTTATGTCAATCGTTTCATCCAGCGATGCAAAAAACAAGCAACACCCTCTGATAAGCACCTGCTAGCTGCGGAAATTTCCGCCGCCGAACGACTACTTATTCTGAATACTCAGCGCAGAGACTTCTCCCATGATCTCACTGCTTTAGTGAAAAGCGCTCTGTGCCTTCTTCAAGTTCTATCCTGAGCATGAACCCGTTCATAGATCAACATGGTCTGATAAGAGCGTGCGGTCGCGTGACGGCCTCCGACAGCCTTCAATATGATGAACGGCATCCAGTTATCCTTCCATATAGCTGCCCACTTTCTCGCCTACTTGTCCAGTTCACTCATCGCATAACCCTCCATGGCGGCAACCAGTTGATGGTACGCCTCATTCGGTCAAGATACTGAATACCAAAACTAAAGAACTTAGTAAAGGCAATAGTAAACTCCTGCAAGGTATGCGTGATCCACAAGAAAAGGCTACAAACACAGTTGATGGGCACTTTGCCGAAAAAACCGTGCGTCGGTCTCCCGACCATTTACGTACACGGGAATGGACTTCGCCGGCCCATTCGAAATTAAAAATTATACCGGAAGAGCATGTCTTATAACAAAATGATATGTGTTAGTGTTCGTTTGTTTTTCCACCAAGGCCATCCACTTAGAGCCTACCTCTGATCTCACGACCGAAAAGTTCCTCGCCGCTTTCGCTGGCTTCGTTTCCCGGAGAGGGTGTCCTCGACAAGTCCAGTCTGACAACGGAAAAACCTTCGTTGGCGCTGCCGCCTTGCTTTCTAGCGACTTCCTTCAGGCTGTAAAAGAGTCTGTGACAGATGCCTATGGTCATCAGCAGCTCACTTGGCAATTTATACCTCCGGGAGCCCCTCACATGGGAGGCCTATGGGAAGCTGGTGTTAAAAGCTTTAAAGCACTGTTCTATAAGTCCACAGCCACTCGAAAATATACTTTCGAAGAGCTTTCGACGCTTCTGGCAAAAATTGAAGCTTGCCTAAATTCCAGGCCACTCTCCCCTATGTCCGAAGACCCTACCGAACTATTGACCCTGACACCAGGTCATTTTCTTGTTGGAGGACCTCTCCTGTCTACCGTGGAACCAGAAGTCAAAGGGGACACCAGGTCTATGATCAACCGCTGGCAGCATCTAAAGGCTCTCCATCAGCAGTTTCGTATGCGATGGAAGGAAGAATACCTTAAAGAACTCCACAAGCGCAATAAGTGGCAGGCCCCGCGAAGAATCTTCACGTCGGCGACATGGTTGTCATAAAGGACGAGAATTTGCCTTCCAACGAGTGGCGGCTCGGCAGAATTGACTCTGTCTTCCCAGGAGCCGATGGCAATGTCCGTGTAGTAGACATCCGCACGGCACGCGGGGTTGTCAAACGTCCAATAACCAAAGTCGTACTTCTGCCTGTGGAGCCTTCAAAACTTCCACAATAAATTGGCCCACATTTTTTAGTCCTAAGTTATTATCCACAATTCCTAATATGATTTCCCTTTATTCACCTTCATTCATCCATGATCTAGATCAAAAAAATTGCTCCCCGAACACGCACCGAAGAAATTAAATCCTACCGTTGCCGAGTCTGCAAGGGAGTCCATCCTCTACGGAAGTGTAGCAGGTTTCTGAAGCTGAGCGCTGAGAAGCGGCTTCGTGCAGTCTTGGTAAACAAGTATTGCTCGAACTGTCTTGCCCACGACCACTCGAAAGCTGACTGTCGTAGTGGAAAATGCAAGAAGTGCCAACGCTGCTGCATATGCATGAGCGGTCTCATTCTGGGCAGCGTTCGCGCCGGCAAAATCCGCCAAATCGCCCGACGCCTGCGTCAAGGCAGCGCTCAGCCTCCCCTACACCAGCTCCGTCGCTTTCATCGCTGCTACAACGTCACAGCGTCAACGTCCTTCCGACTGCTTCGGTGATGGTGAAGACCGGAAGCAAGACTTTCGAGACCGCAGCTTTAATCGACCCTTGCACACCAGTGAGCTGCATCGACGCTTCTCGGGCCGCCGCATTTCGGTTGCCAACGAACAGTGTTGGTGACGACAAGGTGTGCAACGCGACGATACAGTCCAAATGCGGGACGACCAAGATGGAGGTGGTGTTCAAAGTCGAGCCCAAGGTGGGCATTCGCACACCGACTCGGACACTCAACGACGCCGTCCATACCAAATTTAAGGGCATACAGCTCGCGGATGAGCGGTTCTATCTTCCCGCCACAATTTCTGTCATTCTTGGGGCGGACGTGTACCCCAAGGTGATCCAGTCGGGGTTCCTGATGGTCGACGAAGGACTGCCGGTCGCCCAGAAGACGGTTTTTGGGTGGATCATTTCCGGCGCCTGCCACCAACCTTAGAAGCCATCTTCTTTTGCAACGCTAGCGATTGCAAGGGGGGCGGAATGTTCAGGCCACGAAGGAGCACCCGGTATTCCCGGCTTCCCGCTCTCCCCATCTGCTCTCCGCTCTCACGCAGCTTCCCTTTTCCCCACCACGAAGTCTCCATGAAGTCTCCACTGCGCTTTGAAGAGCATTAGAATAAGTTAGAATAGTCAGTTCTATTTACATAGCGAATAAAAGTGGTTGCGCCCACATCCCTACCATCGAAACACCTACGACTCGTCATTTCAACTACAGGACCTGTGCACCTTTCAGGACCCTCCATAGGACTCGGCCACCCCTCTACGTTCAATTGGAGTTTAGAAACAATGAATACTAAGCTTAAAAAGTTTTGCTTGCAAGGCAGAGTGGGAAACCTTGTCAAAAGCCTTGGCGAAGTCAGTATATGCTGTGTACACTTGCGAATGGAACTCAAAGGCTTGTATGCAATGTTTCGAGAAAATAGCTAAATCCGAGGTCGTAGAACGACCGGGCATAAACCCGTGCTGATTACGGTCAATATAAGTACTGATACGTTTGAAGGATAATTTTTTTATTATAGTTTTCTCGAATAGCCTTGCAATATTGCTTATATTAGCAATAGGCCTGTAATTAGAAACCTCATACTTGTTTCCGCCTTTATGAACCGGTAGAATTTTGGCAATTTTCCATCTAGAAATAAATGTGAAGCTTAACGGAGTCGTCAAAATGAGTAATAGATTCGGAAATATCCTCATCATTTATTTCAAGGAAACCAATATTACAAATTTCTGGAGTATTATTTAGAATTTGCTGGTCATTCCAGTCACAAGCAGGCTCAATATTGGCCGAAAAAAAGGAAGCAATATTTGTCCCAGAATTAGCGGTAGTATTGTTATATGACATAGTTGACGGTATAGAAGAATAAGATTTCTTTGAATTAATAAAACGCCAGAACACATTTGGATTTGACTTTAAGCTATTTTCAATGTCGGAAATGTATTGATTATATAGAAATTTATTAAGAAACTCAAATTCTTGCTTATGTTGTCTATATCTATCACAATCCACTGGATTACCCCATCTAATGAACCTTTTGTAGAACTTGTTTCTTAGATTTTTATATTTCTGGAAAACCTTTAGTATACCAAGAAGCTTATAGGAACCACGTACCTTGGTTGAACAGGTGCTGTCAAGAGTATTTTTTAAAGCGACAAGAAAGTTATTGTAGTTGGTCCCAATGCAAGCATTTGATAGCAAGGAAACCAAATCCATTGACGTGAGGCAATCACTTACGGAAACCAAGCTGGCATCATCAAAATTATACTTAGGAATAAAGTTAATAACTGGTAAGAAATTATAAAAATTATATTGCGGATCACAAGACCATACAACAGATCCCAAATTAAAATCTCCTGTCACAACAAGACCAACAGAGTCATCTATGCTGGCGTGTAAGCTGGCAATGTAATTCATATGCGCCTGATAAAGCCTAAAGTCACTTCCAGGGGGAATATAAGAAGCAACTATTACAGTCTTCCCAGACAATTCAATTATCTCGACAGCCAACTGGTCCAGAAGAGAGTCCTCGTTTGAAAGTACAGCTGTGCAGCAGGAGACGGTACGGCGGACAGCCACAATGACGCTTCCACCTCTCTCGCACTTCATTCTGCAGAAGTCTCTATCCTTCCGATAGACATGGAATAAGTTTTTATCGAATAACTCATTGGAGTTGAAGTTGAGGTTGAGCCAGGTTTCAACCAATATTATTATGTCATAACCGCTGTTGGAAGTGCTCATGAAGACGGACTGAGTTTTGGTTCTCATTCCAGATATGTTTTGAAAATAAAATTTAGGGCAATTACTTCCTATTCTTTTGTCTGATGAATTCTCTGAAACCGTTGCCATAGCTTCATAACGAAGGTCATGAAGTGGTATAGTGAAATCCACAGGCAGCCTTTGCGCCGCAAGTCCAAAAAAGCCATTCAGAGCCGTACACAATATTTCAGTCCGGATATGTGTTGGTAGGAAGATATTATTATTACTGTATTAGTTGCAATCCATTCGCAAAATCGTAGAAAACCTACTTGCAGATACTTTCAGAATCGGTGAGTGACCTTGGGAGCGCGCCAAATTTGATTAAGCTTTGCCTCGCGTAGCAATGAATCGCTTTAGCGCACCGAGAAACGAGCTGGTTGTTACAAGCTCTAATTGCACAGCCTTGGTTGTAAAGAAAATAAAATCTGAGATGAAGCACTTTACTGGAGGCCTGCTGCGAACAGAGGACCTGTAGTAAAAGGGACCGCAGCAGTCTACTCCATTAACTTCTAATGCTCGGAATCCTGCAAGTCGTGACTTCGGGAGTCTACCCATGACATGTTCAATCAATTTTAGCCTAGCCCGGTGGCATTCGATGCATTTATTGATAACTCTTAAGACGCTCTTCAACCCTGCAATGGGCCAAAACTGCAAGCGCAAATCGGAAAGCAAGGCACGAAGTCCAGCATGCAGCTGCCGTTCATGAAAGCTTCGAATGATAGCCATTTTGATGGTGCTTGGATGGTGCTTGCACAAACTTTTTGGGTGTTGAGCGTCGTATGAAAATGTATAATTTTGAAGACTGCCGCCAACTCGCAAAGTGCATGGTCATCCAGAAACGGTAATAGCGATGCGATTGTACACTGCAGTTTGTTGTGTAATCCAGTTAAGCAGAATTTATTTATTTATTTACTCGTCAATGGATGGATAAATCCTTATCTGGCTATCAGCTAACTTAACTTTAAAACTAAATATTAATTTAAAAATATTCCCTAAGTAATTGCCTAAGCACATCCTTCTTGGATCCCCAAACCAATCGAATACTTAGTGGCAAAGAGTTAAAAAGTCTTAAAGTTCCTAGGATTTGCTCATTCTGCGCATTCTCAATTCTATTGATATGAACAACACCTGAAGGGTTCCAAATAAAGGAAGCATATTCCACTCTTGAACGCACAAATGCTGAGAACACTGTCAGTCGTGAGTATGGGTCCTTAAAAAGTATGGTGTTTCTTTTGACAAATCCGAACATTGCATATGCCTTCGGCAGAATAGGGTTTATATGGTTAATAAACAAAAATTTACTGTCGAAGAGGACCCCAAGATCCATAATCTCAGTAAGTGCAGAGAGTGATTGGTTATTAATAACATTAGTATAAAGAATATTTAAGATACATTTACTATAGCGAACAGGTTGAGAGGCAAATTGTTCTAAATACACCATAAACTGATATTGTTAAAGTCCGATTGCAGCAAATAACTGGCATTTAAGGAATTCACTGGCATGTACATTTTAAGGTCATCCGCATAAAGAAGATACTTGGCAGATTGATTGCAGAAACAAATGTCATTAATGAAAATAATAAAAAACAAAGGACCAAGAGAGCTGCCTTGAGGAAGACCAGAGGTTGCTCCATAGAAGTTAGAAACAAACCCGCTGACTTCAACATGATAGTATCGCTTTGCCAAATAAGAAGAGATCCAATTTAGAAAAGAACCGTGAATACCAAGGCAATCACTTACGGCAACCAAGCTGGCATCATCAAAATTATACATAGGAATAAAGTTAACTGGTAAGAAATTATAAAATTCAATATTAAAGCATAAGGGCTTATGATGATCATCACAACTAGAAATACTAAATTCAGCAAGGCTTACCGAGGAATGAACAATAGAATTGATGAATATTAAATCTAATAGCCTATGCGAATCATTAAAAATATAATTTATCTGGGTGAGGCCCATACTATAACAATTATCGATGACATTAATTTCATGTGGCTGGTGTACATTGCCAGGCACCATAGCATGGGATTCCGGATATCATGCCCATACAACAGATCCCAAATTAAAATCTCCTGTCACAACGAGACCAACAGAGTCATCTATGCTGGCATGTAAGCTGGCGATGATATTCATATGCGCCTGATAAAGCGTAAAGTCACTTCCAGGGGGAATATAAGAAGCAACTATTACAGTCTTCCCAGACAATTCAATTATCTCGACAGCCAACTGGTCCAGAAGAGAGTCCTCGTTTGAAAGTACAGCTGTGCAGCAGGAGACGGTACGGCGGACAGCCACAATGACGCTTCCACCTCTCTCGCACTTCATTCTGCAGAAGTCTCTATCCTTCCGATAGACATGGAATAAGTTTTTATCGAATAACTCATTGGAGTTGAAGTTGAGGTTGAGGTTGAGCCAGGTTTCAACCAATATTATTATGTCATAGCCGTTGTTGGAAGTGCTCATGAAGACGGACTGAGTTTTGGTTCTCATTCCAGATATGTTTTGAAAATAAATTTTAGGGCAATTACTTCCTATTCTTTTGTCTGATGAATTCTCTGAAACCGTTGCCATAGCTTCATAACGAAGGTCATGAAGTGGTATAGTAAAATCCACAGGCAGCCTTTGCGTCGCAAGTCCAAAAAAGCCACTCAGAGCCGTACACAATATTTCCGTCCGGATATGTGTTGGTAGGAAGATATTATTATTACTGTATTAGTTGCAATCCATTCGCACATTCGTAGAAAACCTACTTGCAGATACTTCCAGAGACGGTGAGTGACCTTGGGAGCGCGCCAAATTTGATTAAGCTTTGCCTCGCGGATCAATGAATCGCTTTAGCGCACCGAGAAACGAGCTGGTTGTTACAAGCTTTAATTGCGCAGCCTTGGTTGTAAAGAAAATAAAAACTGAGATGAAACACTTTACTGGAGGCCTGCTGCGAACAGAGGACCTGTAGTAAAAGGGACCGCAGCAGTCTACTCCATTAACTTTTAATGCTCGGAATCCTGCAAGTCGTGACTTCGGGAGTCTACCCATGACATGTTCAATCAATTTTAGCCTAGCCCGGTGGCATTCGATGCATTTATTGATTACTCTTACGACGCTTTTCAACCCTGCAATGGGCCAAAACTGCAAGCGCAAATCGGAAAGCAAGGCACGAAGTCCAGCATGCAGCTGCCGTTCATGAAAGCTTCGAATGATAGCCATTTTGATGGTGCTTGGATGGTGCTTGCACAAAATTTTTGGGTGTTGAGCGTCGTATGAAAGTGTATAATTTTGAAGACTGCCGCCAACTCGCAAAGTGCATGGTCATCCAGAAACGGTAATAGCGATGCGATTGTATACTGCAGTTCGTTGTGTAATCCAGTTAAGCAGAATTTATTTATTTATTTACTCGTCAATGGATGGATAAATCCTTATCTGGCTATCAGCTAACTTAACTTTAAAACCGTTGCCATAGCTTCATAACGAAGGTCATGAAGTGGTATAGTAAAATCCACAGGCAGCCTTTGCGTCGCAAGTCCAAAAAAGCCATTCAGAGCCGTACACAATATTTCAGTCCGGATATGTGTTGGTAGGAAGATATTATTATTACTGTATTAGTTGCAATCCATTCGCAAAATTGTAGAAAACCTACTTGCAGATACTTTCAGTGAGTGACCTTGGGAGCGCGCCAAATTTGATTAAGCTTTGCCTCGCTTTAGCGCACCGAGAAACGAGCTGGTTGTTACAAGCTCTAATTGCACAGCCTTGGTTGTAAAGAAAATAAAACTGAGATGAAGCACTTTACTGGAGGCCTGCTGCGAACAGAGGACCTGTAGTAAAAGGGACCGCAGCAGTATACTCCATTAACTTCTAATGCTCGGAATCCTGCAAGTCGTGACTTCGGGAGTCTACCCATGACATGTTCAATCAATTTTAGCCTAGCCCGGTGGCATTCGATGCATTTATTGATAACTCTTACGACGCTCTTCAACCCTGCAATGGGCCAAAACTGCAAGCGCAAATCGGAAAGCAAGGCACGAAGTCCAGCATGCAGCTGCCGTTCATGAAAGCTTCGAATAATAGACATTTTGATGGTGCTTGGATGGTGCTTGCACAAAATTTTTGGGTGTTGAGCGTCGTATGAAAGTGTATAATTTTGAAGACTGCCGCCAACTCGCAAAGTGCATGGTCATCCAGAAACGGTAATAGCGATGCGATTGTATACTGCAGTTCGTTGTGTAATCCAGTTAAGCAGAATTTATTTATTTATTTACTCGTCAATCCTTAAATCCTTATCTGGCTATCAGCTAACTTACCTTTAAAACTAAATATTAATTTAAAAATATTCCCTAAGTAATTGCCTAAGCACATCCTTCTTGGATCCCCAAACCAATCGAATACTTAGTGGCAAAGAGTTAAAAAGTCTTAAAGTTCCTAGGATTTGCTTATTCTGCGCATTCTCAATTCTATTGATATGAACAACACCTGAAGGGTTCCAAATAAAGGAAGCATATTCCACTCTTGAACGCACAAATGCTGAGAACACTGTCAGTCGTGAGTATGGGTCCTTAAAAAGTATAGTGTTTCTTTTGACAAATCCGAAAATTGCATATGCCTTCGGCAGAATAGGGTTTATATGGTTAATAAACAAAAATTTACTGTCGAAGAGGACCCCAAGATCCATAATCTCAGTAAGTGCAGAGAGTGATTGGTTATTAATAAAATTAGTATAAAGAATATTTAAGATACATTTACTATAGCGAACAGGTTGAGAGGCAAATTGTTCTGAATACACCATAAACTGATATTGTTAAAGTCCGATTGCAGCAAATAACTGGCATTTAAGGAATTCACTGGCATGTACATTTTAAGGTCATCCGCATAAAGAAGATACTTGGCAGATTGATTGCAGAAACAAATGTCATTAATGAAAATAATAAAAAACAAAGGACCAAGAAAGCTGCCTTGAGGAAGACCAGAGGTTGCTCCATAGAAGTTAGAAACAAACCCGCTGACTTCAACATGATAGGATCGCTTTGCCAAATAAGAAGAGATCCAATTTAGAAAAGAACCGTGAATACCAAGGCAATCACTTACGGCAACCAAGCTGGCATCATCAAAATTATACATAGGAATAAAGTTAACTGGTAAGAAATTATAAAATTCAATATTAAAGCATAAGGGCTTATGATGAACATCACAACTAGAAATACTAAATTCAGCAAGGCTTACCGAGGAATGAACAATAGAATTGATGAATATTAAATCTAATAGCCTATGCAAATCATTAAAAATATAATTTATCTGGGTGAGGCCCATACTATAACAATTATCGATGACAATAATTTCATGTGGCTGGTGTACATTGCCAGGCACCATAGCATGGAATTCCGGATCACATGCCCATACAACAGATCCCAAATTGAAATCTCCTGTCACAACGAGACCAACAGAGTCATCTATGCTGGCATGTAAGCTGGCGATGATATTCATATGCGCCTGATAACGCGTAAAGTCACTTCCAGGGGGAATATAAGAAGCAACTATTACAGTCTTCCCAGACAATTCAATTATCTCGACAGCCAACTGGTCCAGAAGAGAGTCCTCGTTTGAAAGTACAGCTGTGCAGCAGGAGACGGTACGGCGGACAGCCACAATGACGCTTCCACCTCTCTCGCACTTCATTCTGCAGAAGTCTTTATCCTTGCGATAGACATGGAATAAGTTTTTATCGAAGAACCATTTGGAGTTGAAGTTGGGGTTGAGCAAGGTTTCAACCAATATTATTATGTCATAACCGCTGTTGGAAGTGCTCATGAAGACGGACTGAGTTTTGGTTCTCATTCCAGATATGTTTTGAAAATAAATTTTAAGCCAATTACTTCCTATTCTTTTGTCTGATGAATTCTCTGAAACCGTTGCCATAGCTTCATAACAGGCAGCCTTTGCGTCGCAAGTCCAAAAAAGCCATTCAGAGCCGTACACAATATTTCAGTCCGGATATGTGTTGGTAGGAAGACATTATTATTACTGTATTAGTTGCAATCCATTCGCAAAATCGTAGAAAACCTTCTTGCTGATACTTTCAGAGTCGGTGAGTGACCTTGGGAGCGCGATGCAGAAAGCTCATTATCAAAGAGAGGCAATAGAGGAGAAACAAAAGTGAACCGCTAATAACATCAGTGCCAGTGACGTCGATTGCCAGTACGCAATTGTTCTCCACCCAATGTGTCCACCACGGTAGACACCAAGTGCTCTCTATCCCTGTGAATGAATCGGCTCACCTTAACTGACTGTGGCCAGAAAGCACTTCAAGCTTAAAGTTAATGAACTTCAGGGTGCTAAGATCTACATCTTTTTTTGTTAATGAATAGCATGATATGCTGTCCGTATTTACATTTAACTTGTCAGAAACAAACTTGCACAGCGCCTCTGGCTTTGTATTTACAGCGAATTTGCCAATATGCAAAAATCTTTTGCTGGGCAATACTGCAAATTGATCAAGCGATGCAAGCGAGCGCCGAACCAATAATACGCTTCTTGTTGTTACGATTCTTCTTATTCTTTTTGGAAGCAACCTTAAAGCCCTCTATGGGAGGGTTATGGTCTGACACAACGGTATTTGTATGATGGGAAGTAGATGAAGCCGGAGGTTTGTTGGCAACTTTTTCCTTCTTCCGCTTGTTAAAGTTAACATTAGCCGGGGCCTCCACAGATTCGGGAAATGTAGTTTGAAATTTTGTATATAAGTATAGGTTTTTAAGATCATGAAGTTCCTCAATGATCTCGTCTGTTTTTGAGTGCGCATCATTGCTCACTACGCAGCTATCACATTGCCATAATAGATTCGGCATAATGGTAAGCAATTATATTTGCTTCATTAACACAAGAAGTGTTGAAAGTGCGATGACAAAGCGATGAACATCGAACCGCTTCAAAACCTCGAAATTGCGCATGCGTAACGGTAACATTGCACTCAGAGTACGTAAATGGAGTCATAACGAAATGAAAAACGCGTCTGCTCGCAACAAAAGCTGATCAGAGACTAAATCGCTTTTACATAATAAAAAAAATGATCGTCAAATTTTTTTTTTACGAATAATTTACGGATAAATAACGGCAAATTTTCGATAAGAAAAAAGTTTAAATTTAAGTTTAATTTTTGATAATCTGGGAAATAATATTCTTTTCTGAAACAATTAGAAGTTTTTCAATTCCTGGGTGTAGATGATCTTTATCCATTTTTAATTTCTTTTCATTAAATAGTTTTAAATATAAATTCAATATGCCGATAAAAATAATTAATTGGTCTTTCAGTTATTAAAATCTAATTTTGATTATTTTCATGTGCACTATGTACTGTTGCTTCTACACTGTTAACAGTTTCTCCTAACATGATATTTTTGGAAATATATTGAAATATATTTTCTTCTATTTTAACTCTTGATAATGCATCAGCTACATAATTTTCTTTTCCTGTCAAATATTTTATTTGATAATCGAATTAATTTAATTTAATTTTCAATTCTTGTTTGGTTCTTTTATGTTACTTAGCCAAACTAAGAGTTTGTGATTACTTAAGGTTTCGAAAGGTCTGCCAAACAAGTATGATCTGAAATATTTTGTAGCCTATACGAGGGCTTAAAGTTCTTTTTCTATTGTAGAGTAATTTACTTCGTGTTCGTTCAATGTTCTACTAGCATATCATATTGGCTTATGATTTTGTGATAGGACTGCTCCTATGGCTATGTTGCTAATATCTATCGTTAGAGAAAATTTTTTATCGAAATCGATATATTAATATGGGTCTGAAGTAACAAAGACTTAAATTTTTTTCGAATGCTTCTACGTAGGTTTTTTCTTTAATTTTAATCGTGGCACCTTTCTTTAAGTTCATGGTCATAGGTTAAACTACATTTCCAAAATTTGGTATAAATTTCATATAAAATCCTCATTGTCCTAAAAACGGTTTTATTTCCTTTGCAGTTTTTGGTTTTTGGGTTTGGTTTTATACCTGTGGTAGTAACTACATGACCTAAAAATTGTGTTCCTTTTTTCAAGAATTCGCATTTGTCCAATTGTAATTTTAAATTTTCGTAGCGTAACTTTTTAAAAACTTTCCTAAGTAATAAAATATGTTCCTCCAATGAAGTGGAAAAAATAATATCATCTAATTAAATTTAACAATCTTTATAAATTAGTTCTTCTAATAAATGGTTCATGCCTCATTGGAAAGTAGCGGGAGCATTTTTGAGTCCGTAACATCGCACGATATTCATTTAAGCTAAGACCCCGTAACCAATTTTCTGAATACGCAAATAAAATTTAGAATTTGGATTTTAAATCTGTAATAATGCGCAGAACTCTGACAATGCTCCACAAAATTAACCACACTAGGGACCGTCGTGCCTGTTTTCAGAGTTAAGTTTTAGTGCATCTAAAAAAGTAATAATCTAATTGTAAGCTGCACCAATTGTAAGCCGAACCAAGTTGTCCAGTTCAGCAAATCTCTTTTTTGTAAATTCTGCTCGTCTCTGGAATCAACTCCCGCACCCCATAAAATCAATAAAAGGCGGCCAAACATACAAATTTAGCCTAAGCGCACATTTTACCGCAATTTCTATTTAACTCAATTTTAACGCAAATTTAAACCTAAATTAATATTATATTAAAAGAAATTGTAATTTGGAATAAGAATATTGTAACACCGTATCAAAACACCACGTGACTAGCACATCAAACTAAGAGTTTCATTACTGGTAGTGCTAGGTTGCAAAATTAATAAATAAATAAATAAATGACATTTAACTTAGTTTACATTCTTTTAGAACATCATACTTATTTAAAAATTGAAGTAAATAAATTTTGTGTTATAATTTTTCTTGGTTTTATCATTACACTCTTATTTAATTATAATGATCCGTTTATTGTATAGACTTTTAATTTTTCCTTGTTAGTTTCAAAATCCTCAAAATATTCGCTCATATTATTGATAGACGAACCTGTGCCTACCATGGCTTTAAAAAGTTTTCCTTTTATAACTAACTTTAACATAAGGGTAAGTTTTCTGGCTCCGAGGCAGTTTGATGAAAATGTACATCCATCCTTTCTGTGTGTAATCGCTTTCTCTTTGTCTCTTGTAGGGAATTTCTAAATTTTTGATAATTACAATTCTGATTTGTTGAGAACTGAGAAGCTGTTGAATTATTTATAATTTAGATTTGAATTTGAATACGAATTTGAATGACTGTTATAATTATTACTGTGTTTTGGGTAGTAATTAGAATTATTCCTTTGGTAATAATAGTTCCGATGGGTATTTCCCAAATTCCTGCGACTATCATGACACACAGGTTAATAGCTCTCAAAAAGATATGCATCCCAATGTCGTAATACCGTTCCCGTTGCAATAAATAATTTATCAGGAAGTTTCTTTCTATACATCTTTTAATGGTTTTGTTTGATGATGCTGTATAAAGTGATCTATTAGTTGGATCTGTCTCTAATTATAATTTATTAATCATATTTTGAGATTAAATTAATCATATTTTCAGATTTTCGTCTTAATTTGTCTACGATCTTACTGTCAGTATCAGTATTTTTTTTTATTATTTCACTTTTAATAATTTTTAGAAGCGAGATTGACAGAATTGAATTTTATTTTGGTTTTAAAAAAGTTTTGCAATTTTTCACTTTTTTGAAGTGTGATTGACCGAATTGGATTTTCAATTGTTTACTCACGACGATTTGCACATAAGTTTTTTGGCGGATTTCATTTGTGTGTTCAGTTTTACCAGTCAGGATGTACAGTTGTAGTGTAAAGTCCCTAAGACTAGTTTAAACCGACTTTAAGTTTGTTATAAAAAAAAAAAAACTTTATTTTATTTAAACCGATACAATTTGGTTTTATGTTTGGAAGAACACCGATCTGATAGTTACAAGTCTCAAACTAAACTCGCTCCATAGCTCCTCCATCATCTACGAGTGACTTTAATGTTTATTGAGTCGCTTTCGTAATTGTACTTTGGACCGTTCTTTGTGTAGGTGTGTGGGCATGTACATAATGGTTTGTGGTTCTATGGATACCCAGTCGGAAATAACACTCTTCCGAGGTGTGTTCTTTCACGCTTCCTTTGTTTACGAAAAACGCATTCAAGATCCCTGAAAGCTCTCTTTCCTTTTTGTTCGAAACGGGAAATGAAGCAAGCCTTCTTTTAGAACCAATCTATCCATTTGTACTGTTAGAATGAACTCAGAAACGTTCCTCGGGAACCTTTCTGGACTGCTTCCAAAGCAAAGAATGAATATTGATCCCTTCCACAAGAACACATTTAGAATGATTCCAAAATATGCCATTTAATAGTCTTACCCAAGAATGCAAATATTATAGTTCCCAAAAAAGCTATTGGGAACCGTTCTGTTTTTTAGTTTCCATTTTTATTTATTTCATTTTTTTATATAAATATTTGCTTTTAAAATTATTGTTTTACTCCGGGTCGTTTACTTCCTCTCTCATCTTTTTGGCCATACTTTCAGCCTTATAAGTTTTATTCTTAGCCCTAGGCCAGTCGAAGCTCTTTGATGTGGTCGGAGAAGCGGTAGCCGTCCCTCCTTTGTGACTCTGAAAATATAATAATTACAAAATTATAAAGCTTGTCATTTAACACACTATGTACAGTGACGAACTTAATTATTGGCAGTTGACTTGTCTGACTTTAACATAGCTTTTCTTCTCTAAAAACTAAGATATTTAATCAAAACTAATTTTACGGACATCATAAGCCGGATGCATTGGGTCATTGTCGTGTTGAAAAGTGAATGTGGCTGGTAAGTTCAACTTTCGGGCCTTTTTTTATATTTCTGTTAAGGATATTTAAATAATACTTTTTGTTTATGATTCCTTTTGCATATACAAGTTCGCCGACACCAGCGGCGGAAATGCAGCCCCACACAATGATACCTCCACCATCATGTTTCACAGACATAGCAAGGTTCTCTTTATGGAGTTCCATACTGGGCTTTCTCCAAACAGATGGCAGCCATCAGATTGAAAAATGTTGAATTTACTTTCATCGGAGAAGATGACATTGTTCCGAAAGTCTGTTGGCTTACTCAAATATTCTTTTGCATAGGCTAAGCGCTTCTGCTGGTTGACTTTGGAAATAAGTGGTTTTCTTCTAGAGCGGCTTTTGTAGTTAGCTTCGTGCAGTGTCCTCCGACCCGTAATAGGGTGAATATCTTTTCCAAATTCATTTTTAACTTCAGCTGCAATCTTTGTTGAGAAGATTTTTGGGTTCACCTTCACCTTCCTGATGATTCTGGCCCGTTCCCGATCAGTCAAAGCTTTGGGTCGACCAGTGTGCTTAGCACTCTCCAATGATGAGGCTCCTTTAAAACGCTGGAAAATGCTTCAATGGTAAAACGGCTTCTATCCATCACTTCCCCAATCTCAGCATATGATTTGCCTAGTTTATGTAAATATAATATTATTTTCCGTTGAGATTAGTGGTTTCCTTTTGTTTGCCGCTCATTTTGATAAAATTTGATCAATTTTGCTTAAGAATAAGGAACTTTTTTTTTAAAATTTGATCAATTTTGTTTAAGAATAAGGCACTGCGTGGTAGGTACGCAGTTCCGAAAATAAAGTTAACGGGGCTTTTGAAGAAAATGTAGCCATATCGATGAAATTTCGACAAAATAGTTTACGATTGCTAATAATTTCTTTCAAGGAAAATCAGGTGTCTTTTTATAATTGTAATTTTTATAATTACTAGAAATGTGAAATGTGTGTGAAATGTGAAGTAAATTTGGTTTTGTTGTCACTTTATCGATACACATGAATAAAATTTGTTTTAAATTTATATCTTAGTTAAAGTCAGCTATGTTAAAGTCAGACATGCCACTGTGCCAATAATTAAGTTCGTCACTGTATAAATAAATGACATTTTTGTTTTTTTAACCAAAAAGTGTGAAGCACTCAAAAAATTAAAACATTTGACAATTGGTTGAGCAAAAATTAAACGATATCGCAAAGAGGGAAATATGTAATTTTATTAAAATATGATTGTAAGTTTGTACAACCCTTACCGAATAATGTCACATTTAAATCAATGTATGACCCAAAACCTTCCTTGTCCCTAGTACCGCCGTTGCTTAGCTCCATTATTAAACTGGGACTTAATACCTTACTAATATTCCTTGGCAAATTGTCCTCCAAAAGAGTTTTGAATAATGCAATCTGAAAAATAAAGATGTAGATGTATGTCCACCCTAGGCAGATCGAAAAGAAAGAGAGAAAAAAGTGAGCACAAAAATAAACGAAACGAGTTCACAAAACACATAATTTAAATCTATGAAATTTATATAAATCACCTTCTGTTTTGAAATAGTTTTTCTGGAATTAAACGAAAATAACATTTAAAACGCATTAATTAAATGAACAAAATTTATGGATATGTATTTATTATTAAATAAATATCAAATCTTATTGCAGTGTACGCGTACAAAATTCTTTTTATTTGTTTGATTAACAGCCACAAACGGTTTAAGGAACAATTTGTTTACATTTTTAAACTGACCGTAAACTGTTTTTAAGGCTGTTAATAAATGAATATTGAATATTTTTTGGCACAGGTAGACTTTACATGTTTTTAAACTAGTCCAGTTTTTGTTGATGTTTTTACGTTCACATTATTAGTATTTGTTATGACCGTACACTGCATATAAGATTGTTAATAAGTGTTTGTAAATTGAACAATTTTTTGGATCAGGTACACATCACATATTGTTTGGAACTCCTTTTTCTTTTTAATTTGTTTTTATCAACACTATACTTACTTGAAAATTTTAACGGCAGCGATTTTAATTATTATTTGAAACACAGCACACGAGATTGTGTTCAAGAAAATCAAAACGCAAGTGGCGAGAAATTGCAAAAGAACCGAAAAAGACCGCGCGCTATCTTGCATTTTCCCTTTCGTTTTTATCCTTTGCTTTTAAGAGTACTGTTTTGTTGGGTTACTCCTTGTGATTACAGTGGCGGAGGAAAGTATAGCGCCGGCAAAAATAATATCTCAAAACAAAATCACGATTTGAAAAAAATCATGTAATCGTGTATATATGTAGGAATCAGGAATAAACCAGAAGAGCAAGAACAGAGAAACACACGGAGTGGACGTCAGTTCTGACAACACAGAGAGAGATCGCTAATGTATGCGTGCGTTTAACAGATCAAGAGAGAAAAACTCTAATAAAGTCAGTTGATGCCGAAATCTCACGCTAAGCAGTCCACAGAGACACACTCCACTTTGTAAACTCGTTAAAGTTTAAAACACCACACAACACTCAGTTTGTAATTAACTCAAATATATAATAATAAATAAAGCATTAAAATAATAAAACTACGTCGTCCTGGAAGTGATTCGCACTAACGGAACTCCCGAGGCCACAAATTTGGGGGCTCAACCGGGATATTTGGAACTATTACAAACCTAAGTCACTAAACTTAGTTGAGTGTTAAAAACCTAAGTCTCTAAACTTAGTCGTGTGGTAAAAAAGTGGAAAAAACTTTGTGAATTGTCGTTGCAGACAGTTATAAACTAAAGCAAGTGTGCTGCGCAAAAAAAAAAAAAAAAGAAAGACAACAAATTTGCAAAGCAGGGCAGCGTGAGTGAAAACGAGACAGCAAGTTTGCGCATCATTCGAGCAGTTGTGAAATTCGTTTTTGGCGCAACGAATGAAAGAGGCAAGAAACTGACAAAGAAGGCGATTGAACAGCGAGTACCATTCTGGAGGCAGCGTAAAGACTTTGTGGTGAACGTCAACAAGCAAGAGGCAGGATCGTTAGCGGTGGTCATCTGGACAAAGTGGAAGGCGTGGAGCAGAAACAGTAGCAAGCGGATCGCAGAAGTTGTGCGTCAGGAGAAGGCGAAGACACGGGCGTCAGGAGGCTGGTCAAAGCGAAAGAAGGAAGAACATTCTGGAAAAGTGTTTGGAAGCGACGGGAAGAACATTCTGGAAGAGAAGTGGTGACGCCGAGAATATTCTAAATCAGTATTGGTGACGCCGAGAATATTTTAAATCAGTATTGGTGACACGGCGAGAAGACATATCTGGTGAGGCAGCGAGAAGAATCCAAAGCTGTATTGGTGACACGGCGAGAAGAAATTTGGTGAGTGACAGAGATAACATCGAGAGGCGAGACAAGTTTTTTTGCAACTTGGCTGGCAGAAGGCGCTGTGCCAGAAAAGAGAAGTGGAGAGCAGCACTGACCAATTTTGTTTTAAAGACCTCTTGTTGGTCTAATTGGAGAGTAGGAAATAATTTGAAATTTAACAGATTGCGTGCCTGCAGTCGGTCTGTTGTGTCAACAGCTTAAGTTAACATAGTGTTAAGTTTGACATTCATTTCACATTATCTTAGAGTAAAGTAAAGTACAGTTTACAGTTTGAAAGTCCAGTATATATATAAAAAACTTAACTTTGCCGTGCAGGCAGATTTGATAAACATTTTTGTATTTTATAAGCACTATATTTTATATCCTTATATTCTATAATTATATTTAAGTAAAAATGAACAAGCAAGAGATTTTGGCACTGCTTGTGGCAGAATTGCGCGCTAAGTTGTCAGAGCTAGGTCTTAGTACAACCGGAAGAAAAGGCGAATTGCAAAACAAACTACTTGCTCACTATGGTTTGCAAACTGATGAAAACGATGAAGTTGCGATTGAAGTGGATGATGATGAGGATGGATCTTTTACATCAGTGAATTCAGACAATTACCAGGCAGGTGCAGGTGCAGGAAATGGTGCGCCCAGGGAAAATCGAATTGTAAGCGAACAGAACAGTCGAATTGGAAATGCGAACACAGGTAGATCGTGGTTTACATTAAAGGATGTAGAGGGGAGTGTGTCACAGTTTTCGGGAACTGGTTCACCTGACATTAATCAGTGGATCGAGGAACTTGAAGAGTGTGCACTTACGGTTGAATGGAGTCAGTTGCAGGTGTTTATATATGCAAAACAATTACTCAGCGGAGCGGCTAAGCTTTACGTTCGTAGTCAGCGTAAAATTGGCGATTGGGGCTTACTGAAAGCTGCATTGCTAGAAGAATTTGGGGTTAAAGTTACATCGGCAGAGGTTCGTCGTAGACTTGGCAAGCGACAACAAAAGAAAACCGAAACGTTACAAGAGTACCTGTACGCGTTAATGGAATTGGCGAAGCAAATTGATTTAGACGATGAAAGCTTGATCGAATACTTTATCGACGGTATTCCAGACTCGAAAGGAAACAAGGCTTTACTTTATCAAGCCAAGAAGCTAAAGGAGCTGAAAGTTCAAATCGAGGCATATCAGAAAATGCGAGGATCGGTGAAGCACGTCAAGTATGACTCTCACTTTTATAAAGGTGAAAAGGAGACAGTGAAAGCAGTTGAGAAGGTTAGGAAATGTTTTAACTGTGGTGATGAGTCTCACATCAAGAAGGATTGTCCAAAGAGAGACAACAAGTGCTTTAGGTGCAACCAGCCAGGACATAGAGCAGCCCAGTGCAAGGTCGAGCTAGAAACTAAACAGGAAAAGGCAACTAATCTAGTGCAGATGGAAGGCAGGGTGAAGCCAACAAGCACGTTCACGTCTTCGGGATTGGAGTTGAAGCATGTTTCGTTTGGGAAAGTAACCTTCAAAGGATTAGTAGATACAGGAGCAGACTTGTGTTTATTGCGACGCAACGTTTTTATAAGGCTCGGAGTAGAAAACCTAACAGGAGGTGAAAAATGTTTGACAGGAATTGGGGAAAGCCAAATTGTGACTTTTGGAAGCCTGACAATACCAGTGCAGATTGATGGCATCAATCTCAACGTTGAGTTCCACATTATATCGGACGAAGACATGGCATTTGATGCAATTTTAGGTAGAACTCTTCTAGATAGTGTCGATATGAAAGTGACAAAGGACGGAACCGAGTTGGTTCGAAGATCAGACAGTCGAGTCGGTAAAGGACAAAAGTTTGAAGTTCGTGAGAAAGAGAAAAACGGAAGTTCATGCTCAGAGCTGCTGAATGAATTTCAGAGTTTGTGTATGATGACCATGGAGCAGGTAGAAAGCAAGCTAGAGGTAGACGTTTTACATTTGCCGCACTCGCAGAGAGGTGTTGTGAAACGCATGATAGACGAATACAAACCAATTAGGAATGTTCATTGTCCAGTCGAGATGAAGATTTTATTAAGCGATGATTTGCCAGTTTTTCAGCATCCTCGACGTATCGCTTTTAGTGAACAAAAGGTAGTTGACGAGCAGGTTCAGGAGTGGCTTGAACAAAGGATAATCAAGCCCAGTACTTCAGAGTACGCTTCTCCGATCGTACTCGTGGCAAAAAAGAATGGCCAGAAGCGATTGTGTTGTGACTATCGCAAATTGAATGAGAAAATAGTGAGGGACAATTTTCCTATGATACAGATGGACAACGTGATTGAGAAGTTACAGGGAGCGACAATTTTTACGACACTAGATTTGACCAACGGTTATTTTCATGTTCCGGTAGAAGTAGGCTCCCAAAAGTATACCTCATTTGTTACACAGAACGGACAGTACGAGTTCTTGTATGTGCCGTTTGGCATTTCAAACTCGCCGGCAGTTTTTACGCGTTTTATAATGGCAGTTCTCAGGGAGCTCATCAAAAACGGTGACGCAATGGTTTACATGGATGACATTATCATCCCAAGCAGTGATGTCGTAGAGGGAATACAAAAGCTGCAAAGAGTTCTTGAGGTCGCAGAACAGAACGGGCTGAAAATCAATTGGACCAAGTGTCAAATTTTGCAGAGCAGGGTAGATTTTCTACGATATATCATCGAAAATGGTTCGATCACACCCAGCGATGAGAAAACACAGGCCGTAGCAAACTTTCCAGTGCCGTCTAATCAAAAAGCCATACATCGATTTCTTGGTTTGACATCATATTTTAGGAAGTTTGTGGATGGATACGCAGTAATAGCTAAGCCATTGTCAGATTTGCTGAGAAAGGATGTAAAGTTTGAGTTCAAGGAGTTACAGCAGGTAGCATTCGAGCAATTAAAGACAGCGTTGACTAGCAAACCAGTTTTAAAACTGTACAATCCTAGATTGGCTACAGAAATACACACGGATGCGTCGAAGTTTGGTTTTGGGGCAGTTCTTCTACAAAAGGATCCAGAGGATGGACATTTACACCCTGTCATGTACATGAGTAGAAAAACTAAGCCTTGTGAAGAAAAATATCACTCATACGAGTTGGAGGTCCTAGCAGTCATAGGAGCGTTGACAAAATGGCGAATTTATGTTTTGGGAACGAAGTTCAAAATCATCACGGATTGTAACGCGTTCGCCATGACGATGAAAAAGAAAGAAGTTCCGTTGCGAGTGGCTAGGTGGGCAATGTATCTGCAAGACTACGATTACGAGATAGAACATCGATCAGGTACAAAGATGAGGCATGTAGACGCACTGAGTCGAGTAGCTTGTTTTGTGTTGACTGACAGTGTAATGCACAAGTTGAAGGAAGCTCAGGTGGCAGACGAGTGGACAAAGGTAATCAGGAATCTAGTTGAAACAAAGGTAACCCCGTTCAAGTTGCTAATAGGTGTGGACATGCGTGTAGTTGACATTGCAGAACTCAATGAACAGGTGCAGCAGTCTTTGATAGAAGAGTTGGACGAAGAGCGTGAACAGATACGCAAACAAGCCAGGGAAAACATTCAAGCTTTACAGGAGGAGAACAGAAGAGCTTTTGATTCAAAAAGGAAAGAGGAAAAGCAATACAAAGTCAATGACTTAGTTGCGATTAAACGTACTCAGTATGGGGTGGGTTTAAAGTTGAAAGGAAAGTATCTTTGTCCCTATAAGGTCGTCAAAGTTCACAAGCATGGCAGGTATGATGTGGACAAAGTGGGAGATAGCGAAGGACCTTTGAAAACTTCCACAGTATCTGAGTTTATGAAGGAGTTCGGGACGAACACCACGTCAGGAGGGCCGAATGTAGGAATCAGGAATAAACCAGAAGAGCAAGAACAGAGAAACACACGGAGTGGACGTCATTTCTGACAACACAGAGAGAGATCGCTAATGAATGCGTGCGTTTAACAGATCAAGAGAGAAAAACTCTAATAAAGTCAGTTGATGCCGAAATCTCACGCTAAGCAGTCCACAGAGACACACTCCACTTTGTAAACTCGTTAAAGTTTAAAACACCACACAACACTCAGTTTGTAATTAACTCAAATATATAATACTAAATAAAGCATTAAAATAATAAAACTACGTCGTCTTGGAAGTAATTCGCACTAACGGAACTCCCGGGGCCACATATATTGTTACCTAATATTAAAATATATTACTGCTTCAAATTAAAAATTTTGTTTGCGCACTTGGCGCTTGTATTTGAGATCACTAGTTGTAGGGCGAGAGCGGGAGCCAATAACGTTTTCGTCCGTTCGCTCTTGCGAATTCGCAAGCTAGGTTCGCCACCGTAGCATAAGTTAGGTTCTAAGAGAAATTATTGAAATGTTAATTTTAGTGATCAATCGAACTTCATCGTAACCGATCCTTTTTGTCATCTTGCTTTCGCAATAGTTTCTTCACAAGTTTCGCAAAATAAATCGTCTCGAACTTTCTGCAGTCACAAATTTCGCGTTTTTAATACAAAACAGTATTACATTTTCATGGTGACCCCGACGTGATAGCAGTAGATTTCGCGAGTTGTTTGTAACGACCTGATTTCTTAGATATTCTCGCTCGCTACGTTAACGGTCGGCTAGCTCAGAGAGGTTATGGGTTCGTTCCACCAAATTTAATAACGTTCCACCAAAGAATAATGCAAGAGTTCTGTTGGAATCGTAAAGAATTTTATTCTTCTCCTTATACAAGCCTCGCGGCTCTTCCGCTACTGCTGCTCATCGTCGTCGTCCTCTGCGGCGTCGCTCCTCGTCGTTGTCTCCTCGTCGCCGGCTGCTTGCTGGTATCTGACTCGTGACGGCTCCTTCGAGACTCGGGATATTATGCGCACCTCACTGTCGGGACCGGCAAGGTGTTTCGCCTAGCAGGTAGAACTATGTTGTGCCTTTTCGCCCAGCCACCTTTATCGCAGACTTCCTAAGTTTGGTCCGGATTGTGTCGGTAAGGTGTATCGACTAGCAGGTAGAACTAGGTTCGACCTCTTCGCCCGGCCACCTTAATCGCAGACTCCACGCAAGGACTCCCTGAGCTTGATTTAACCACGACCTAGCACCCGTTGGATCTCAGCGTTGTAGTCTCAGCCTTGTAGTCGTTCGGCGTCTCGACTTTGCGATCTTGATCCTGGTACTCGGCACTTGATTAACTTGCTACTGATCTCGCGTACACGCACTCGCTTTGATTCTCGCACTATTATAGCCGGTGATGGCCCCGTTATTTCCCTTCTCCAGCTCGCGTGATCGAGTCCAAGGTCCACTGCCGCACCGTTGGTTCACGGTGCGTCCTTTTTGTGCAGGTCCGAAGTCCGCCAATTTACCGTTCGACCTTGTTGCCCTTGCCGTGTGAGGGTCCAATGTCCAGCGTGGTACCGTTAATTCACGGTGTCTCCGCTTTGCTCGGGTCCAAGGTCCGTTGTTTACCGTTTGACCTTGTTGCCCTTGACTCCTCCGGCATTCTCGCCTCCTTCGCTGTTGCCAGGCAGCTCTCCTGCATCGGGAATTGTGGGGAGTTTTAAGACTCCTCACATGTTTTAATTTTTTTCGTTGTAAAACTATTTGCAGTGTAGCTATAAATTAAATTATTAAATCCTAATAATAATGATAATTTGATTGGCTACTTCCCTACTTCCCTGGTCCACAAGTCCAAACAAGACACAGGAAAAGACAGGTTTGGTTGGACCTTCGATCTCTTTGCCGCAGGTCCAGGCAATTCAAAAGATCGCTGCCTCTTATTCTGTACGTTCTCTGCACTAGGCCTCTCTTGGCCATAATTTGTGAGCACCTTTCTCGCCCACTCCACCTTCTTCAACCATTCGGCTAAGGGGTGGGCGATCTTGCTCCTGTTCTATGAGCGGAGTGTCTGCGCGGCAGTCTGCTTCTCCGCATATGTAAATTTGCTTTGCTCGGTGGGTGGAGCGACAGTCTTAGCCGCACAGTGACTGAACAGAATTTTTTGAAAGGGGGTCTTTAACTCTATCAAACTGTTTTGCATTGGTTGTTCAATGTTTTTGAGCTTTTATTAATGGCATATATCTATCTGTATTCAAAATGCTGTCTGGGGGAGTGTTCTTTTTTGTGACCCCGAAGTGATAGCAGTAGAGTTCGCGAGTTGTTTTAATTTTTTTCGTTGAAAAACTATAACGATTACCAAAAACACAAAAGCAATTTATTCGTGTCGGTTCGGCCAAAAAAATTAAATTCACTAATATTTCGTCGCTGGAAATTTTATGCCGTTCCTTGAGTTGCCCAAGACGTTTCGGAAAATTTAATTGCTTAACTTGCTGCTGCCGCCAAATGGAAGTAAAAAAGGAAGTTGCAATTATCAAGTCGAACAGCAAGGTATAGAGTGCTAAAAGTTGAAAGTAATCTGTGGCGTTTTGTCAATTGTGTTTTGGCCAAACTTTCAACTTTTTGCATTCGTGTTAAAATCGGTAGATAGTGAGCATTCTGACCAAAAAATAAAAATTTGCATGTACTAACAACCAAAATTCTGCAATAAACATAATATTTCGAATTATATGTGAATCGCTTTGGCCCATAAAAAAGCAAAAAAAATACTCGTCGTCGACCTAATTAGTGCGAACTTAATTTCCCCAATTTTCGTCGTAGTGAGCATTAATTTAGGGTATAAATAAAAGTGCAATTTGGGAAAAGTGTAGTTCTCAAAATTTAGCGGCAAAAACTTTCGCTGCAGTTTGTCTGAACGTTTTCCCGCGCTTCTCAGAATTTTCTCGCGCTTTTCCAATTTTCCCGCGCTATTCATAATTTTTGCGCGCCTTTCGGCATCAGGCTTATATATTGGTTGCCCTTAATTATCGGTCAGTGCATCATTCTCCGTTAGCATTTGCCTAGGAAGAGCCGCTAGCCGCGTACACATTCACACGCACACCGACACCGCTGCCGCTATTTCGAGTTATCTTTGGTCGTTTTCGTTCTCGATCGCTGCAGCAGTGCAATTTTCGGTCTGCTTGAACGTTTGTTCGTTTTTTCGGTACGCTTGAGCTTGAGCGTTAGCTCCCCTACGTTGCGTGCGTGCGGCATATTACTGTCGCAGAGTTTATATAAAAAATATATAAAAACCCTATTTAGATATTTTTCGCTGTAATTCTCTTGGCACTTAGCTCCCCTACACTGTGTGCGATCGGTACAAATAAATAATTTAATAGAAATAAATATTTAACACCTCTTCGATACCAACAAAATAAATGCATATAAACTCAATGGCAACCGAACTTATCGCCATTTAAGAGAAGCTAAATTATCAGTAAATCCGGTTGAGCTTGAGTGTCGATTAGATTCTAAGTACGCACATTGAAAATGCTTAACTTTTGCAAAACCAAATAGAAGTAAAAGACACAAAAGGTGTATACCGCGAAGAGTTGGAAGAGAGGGCCGTAATGACAAAGTCTTTGCTGATTTCAATTTTAAATAAGTGCTGAACGTAGAGGGGTGGCCGAGTCCTATGGAGGGTCCTGAAAGGTGCACAGGTCCTGTAGTTGAAATGACGAGTCGTAGGTGTTGCGATGGTAGGGGTGTGGGCGCAACCACTTTTATTCGCTATGTAAATCGAACTGACTATTCTAACTTATTCTAATGCTCTTCAGAGCGCAGTGGAGACTTCATGGAGACTTCGTAGTGGGGAAAGGGGAAGCTGCGTGAAAGCGGAGAGCAGATGGGGAGAGCGGAAAGCCGGGAATACCGGGTGCTCCTTCGTGGCCTGAACATTCCGCCCCCCTTGCAATCGCTAGCGTTGCAAAAGAAGATGGCTTCTAAGGTTGGTGGCAGGCGCCGGAAATGATCCACCCAAAAACCGTCTTCTGGGCGACCGGCAGTCCTTCGTCGACCATCAGGAACCCCGACTGGATCACCTTGGGGTACACGTCCGCCCCAAGAATGACAGAAATTGTGGCGGGAAGATAGAACCGCTCATCCGCGAGCTGTATGCCCTTAAATTTGGTATGGACGGCGTCGGTGTGCGAATGCCCACCTTGGGCTCGACTTTGAACACCACCTCCATCTTGGTCGTCCCGCATTTGGACTGTATCGTCGCGTTGCACACCTTGTCGTCACCAACACTGTTCGTTGGCAACCGAAATGCGGCGGCCCGAGAAGCGTCGATGCAGCTCACTGGTGTGCAAGGGTCGATTAAAGCTGCGGTCTCGAAAGTCTTGCTTCCGGTCTTCACCATCACCGAAGCAGTCGGAAGGACGTTGACGCTGTGACGTTGTAGCAGCGATGAAAGCGACGGAGCTGGTGTAGGGGAGGCTGAGCGCTGCCTTGACGCAGGCGTCGGGCGATTTGGCGGATTTTGCCGGCGCGAACGCTGCCCAGAATGAGACCGCTCATGCATATGCAGCAGCGTTGGCACTTCTTGCATTTTCCACTACGACAGTCAGCTTTCGAGTGGTCGTGGGCAAGACAGTTCGAGCAATACTTGTTTACCAAGACTGCACGAAGCCGCTTCTCAGCGCTCAGCTTCAGAAACCTGCTACACTTCCGTAGAGGATGGACTCCCTTGCAGACTCGGCAACGGTAGGATTTAATACCTCGAGTACGTCTGCCGTCCAGGGCTTTTTCGGTGCGTGTTCGGGGAGCCATTTTTCTGATCTAGATCATGGATGAATGAAGGTGAATAAAGGGAAATCATATTAGGAATTGTGGATAATAACTTAGGACTAAAAAATGTGGGCCAATTTATTGTGGAAGTTTTGAAGGCTCCACAGGCAGAAGTACGACTTTGGTTATTGGACGTTTGACAACCCCGCGTGCCGTGCGGATGTCTACTACACGGACATTGCCATCGGCTCCTGGGAAGACAGAGTCAATTCTGCCGAGCCGCCACTCGTTGGAAGGCAAATTCTCGTCCTTTATGACAACCATGTCGCCGACGTGAAGATTCTTCGCGGGGGCCTGCCACTTATTGCGCTTGTGGAGTTCTTTAAGGTATTCTTCCTTCCATCGCATACGAAACTGCTGATGGAGAGCCTTTAGATGCTGCCAGCGGTTGATCATAGACCTGGTGTCCCCTTTGACTTCTGGTTCCACGGTAGACAGGAGAGGTCCTCCAACAAGAAAATGTCCTGGTGTCAGGGCCAATAGTTCGGTAGGGTCTTCGGACATAGGGGAGAGTGGCCTGGAATTTAGGCAAGCTTCAATTTCTGCCAGAAGCGTCGAAAGCTCTTCGAAATTATATTTTCGAGTGGCTGTGGACTTATAGAACAGTGCTTTAAAGCTTTTAACACCAGCTTCCCATAGGCCTCCCATGTGAGGGGCTCCCGGAGGTATAAATTGCCAGGTGAGCTGCTGATGACCATAGGCATCTGTCACAGACTCTTTTACAGCCTGAAGGAAGTCGCTAGAAAGCAAGGCGGCAGCGCCAACGAAGGTTTTTCCGTTGTCAGACTGGACTTGTCGAGGACACCCTCTCCAGGAAACGAAGCCAGCGAAAGCGGCGAGGAACTTCTCGGTCGTGAGATCAGAGGTAGGCTCTAAGTGGAAAAACAAACGAACACTAACACATATCATTTGTTATAAGACATGCTCTTCCGGTATAATTTTTAATTTCGAATGGGCCGGCGAAGTCCATTCCCGTGTACGTAAATGGTCGGGAGACCGACGCACGGTTTTTCGGCAAAGTGCCCATCAACTGTGTTTGTAGCCTTTTCTTGTGGATCACGCATACCTTGCAGGAGTTTACTATTGCCTTTACTAAGTTCTTTAGTTTTGGTATTCAGTATCTGACCGAATGAGGCGTACCATCAACTGGTTGCCGCCATGGAGGGTTATGCGATGAGTGAACTGGACAAGTAGGCGAGAAAGTGGGCAGCTATATGGAAGGATAACTGGATGCCGTTCATCATATTGAAGGCTGTCGGAGGCCGTCACGCGACCGCACGCTCTTATCAGACCATGTTGATCTATGAACGGGTTCATGCTCAGGATAGAACTTGAAGAAGGCACAGAGCGCTTTTCACTAAAGCAGTGATAATCATGGGAGAAGTCTCTGCGCTGAGTATTCAGAATAAGTAGTCGTTCGGCGGCGGAAATTTCCGCAGCTAGCAGGTGCTTATCAGAGGGTGTTGCTTGTTTTTTGCATCGCTGGATGAAACGATTGACATAAGCGAGAACCCGCAGTGCTTTGTCGAACTTGGAAAAACGGTCAAGGAAATCTTCAGACGGAATAGTTGCGACGTGGGACTTAAGGGGACGTTTCTCTAGCTCGGTCGCTGGGGAATTGTCGCCCTGACTTGGCCATTGGCTGCGTGGCTTTTGCAACCATGCGGGACCATGCCACCAAAGAGGATTGTCGACCAATTCCTGAAGTGCTACCCCTCTACTGGCCAGGTCTGCGGGATTGTGTTCGGATTGAACATGCGACCACTTCTCGGCCTTTGTAGACTGGGTTATCTTGGTCACCCTATTGGCAACAAAAGTAGTCCACTGGCAAGCTGGCTTGTTTAACCATGTGAGCACAATGGTGGAGTCTGTCCAGCAGAAGAGTTCGGATGTGAGTATTGACATACTCGGAAGAAAACTTGCTGCCATTTCAGCAAATAACAAGGCCCCGCTAAGCTCTAATCTGGGAAGCGATACCGTTTTTACCGGCGCAACTCGCGTCTTTGCAGTGAGAAGGTGCACCATAGTCGTATGCCCCACTTTCACTCGTACATAGATCGCAGCACCGTATGCCGTTTGAGACGCGTCACAAAACCGTGATGCTCGACTCTAAATTCTGGTCGGAAGGAGACCCACCTTAGAATGCGGATTCGATTTAAGGCAGAATAGCTTTGTAGAAAGCTCTGCCATCTCAGACACAGATCACTTGGAAGTTCGTCGTCCCACTCCGGGTCCTGCAGCCAAATCTCCTGCATGAAGATTTTCGCACGCACTGCGAAGCGCGCGAGCCACCCTGCAGGGTCAAACAATTTGGCAATTTGTGACAGAACCTGGCGTTTTGTAAGGGACGATTCATCGGATAATTCGGGCGGAACAAAGAAATATTCATCAGATGTGGCTTTCCAACGGACACCGAGCGTTTTTGCCGTGCTTTCGGCATCGATCTCCAGAAAATCGGAGCGCAGGAGATGGTCACTCGGAATGTGAGCCAAAATATCCTTATGATTGGACGTCCATATTTCTCAATGGAAACCCAGCGAAGTTGAGGGCACTTTGTAGCTCTTAAATCGAGAGCCGAGCGTCTTCTTTAGAGTCGGCGCCAGCTAGGACATCATCTACATACATAAAATGACGAATGACATCACTCGCTTTAGGATGGCTGTGTTGTACGTCAGTTGCCAGTTGTTGAAGCACGCGAATGGCCAGGTACGGAGCGCAATTGACTCCAAAGGTGACCGTTTTCAACTCGAACTCTCGGATGTCCCCATCAGGATTACGGAACAATATCCGCTGGAAAGGCGTGTGCTTCGGATCTACCCAGATCTGCCGATACATCTTTTCAATATCGGCGCTAAACACGTATTGAAAATACCGCCACTTTAGGATTTGAATGGTAAGGTCGGACTGTAAGACTGGGCCAGCATGAAGGATATCATTTAAACTGGCCCCATTCGCAGAAGGGCTGGATGCGTTGAATACTACGCGCAGCTTTGTAGTAGTGCTCTCAGGCTTAAGTACGGCATGATGTGGAAGGTAGTAGCTGGCGAAATCGTGGGTAGGAAAGACCTCTCTTATATGGTTCAGATCAAGATATTCTTGAATCACTGAGTCGTTTCGTATCTTTAGTGGAATGTCTCTTTTTAAGCGTTGCTCGTTTCTCAAAAATTGAGATAACGCAAAAGACCTGGAGTACCCTAACCCTGACCCTGGATGTTCCGGGTCGCGAAAAGGTAGGGTTACGACGTATCTGCCGTTCGCATCTCTCGTGGTCGTTCGGAGAAAATTCTCTTCGCAGACGGAATCGGATTCCTTTACCAACTTTATTGGTAGATCCTCCACCTCCCAGAATTTGGTGAGGATTTTATCTAAGCCGTTGTCGTACGCATGGGAAATTTGCGTAGAGAAGGTGGCAATCTGACTCTGGGTGGAAGCGGATACTGGCCCAGTGAGCACCGACCCAAAAATTGTTTCTTGTCCAAGGAGGGAGCCACAGATGTTTGTTTTTGCCCCATTTAGGAGAACCGAAGGCAGAATGTCGGCTCCTATCAGAACATCTATCTGTGCGCTCTCGTAAAACTTCGGATCCGCCAATGGTAAATCGGGAAGATTTCGAAGAAAGTCTTGCGGAATTGGGTTGGAAGGCAGATTCCCTGCCAGTTGAGGAAGGACATAGGCTGACGTCTCTAACTGCAGAGCGGGCCTACTTGGAGATCTGATTGTAAAATGACAGAGCTTCTTGGACTGAGCGGACACTGTCTGATTTTAGCCTGAGACTTGGGCTTGGACGACTTGGAAGGGTAATTTGAAAAGATTGAACAGACGCTCTGTCACAAATGTTGCTTCGGATCCTGAGTCGATAAGGGCACGAGGCCTGGAAATTCGAACCCAGGTGGCAAATATTTATGATGGCTGTCCCCAGCAGAACCCGATCTTGCACCTGACGCAAAACAGACTTGCACTCCCGACTGGTCATCGGAAGCGGCTGAGCCTTCTGTCGAAGTTGCTGGTCGTGACATGGGAACATCAGGCCGACTTGGAGGGCTGGCAAAAGGGTTGCTTCGGTGAGCAGCGTATGGTGGCGACTGCGGCAGGTGAAGCAGCTGTGGGTGCTTGTGCAGTCCCGAAGCTGGTGCCCTTGGGATAAGAAGTTCAAGCACAATTGCTTGTTTCGTTCAGGACAGCCTTGAATCGTAGCTTGCAGTTCCTTTAGAGCTGCCCCAGATTCTTGCGAAATCGACTGGAGGTTGAAGAAGATTTTAAGCTGCTATTTACTAGCAATCGCTTGTTGTCGAACCGCTCAGTTAGGTTATCCCAAGCTGAGCGAAAGCCATCGTTGGTGAGAGGGGAATTTGCAATTATGGCATGCGCGTCACCGCTCGTTTTAGCGTTTTAAGTGGAACAGCTTTTCCACAGGCGTGAGCCTTGATTATTTATATATATCGCTGTAAAAAGGTCACGGAAAGTGGGCCAGCGTAGGTAATCGCCTGAGAAAACCTCTGTGTCGCACGGAGGCAGCCGACAGCCAGAGGAGATATAGTTCTGGGCAGGGGCTTGAGCTTGAGCTGGCGGAGCCGTGCCCTGTTGGATTATATCTGTGAGCTGAGAGGCGTATCTCTCATACACTGTATAACAGTAGTTATACTTTGACTTGAGAATGGGCAATGTGGACGCTGCATCCTCGCCTGTTGCCGTAATGCACTCTGAGCATACGTCGAACTCTTTCTCCACCTTGTCCCATAACACTCGGACTTGCTCCCGACGGATTTGGAGCATGGAAACGCTTGGAGTTTCGTTCCCATGAGTGTTGGTTCTGCTTTCGAGATCGCTTAGACGATCTGAGACCGCAATGAACTTATTTACCGCTAACTCGTAAGCAGTTGAAGCCATTTTTTGTATGGATCGAGTCACCCTTGAACTGGAAGTAGCGGGTTTGGCGTTTGGATTTAATGAACTTGGAGTTTTTTGGCGTAGCCGGCTTCACCACGATGCTTGGTTGGCACTTGGAGCTTTTGGCTGCCAGCGGCGAGAGCGTGGACTTGGTTTTTCTCAAGGGGGAAGCGATACCTTTTCTTATCGTCTCCACCGGGCATACTAAAACCAAAAAACGCAACGCGAATAGCTGTGGATCTCGCCACACTATGTTGTGTCAGTTTGGATGAAAAAATTGCGGAATTGTAGGTGTGTGGAACGATTGGAATGGAATACGCTACTTGAAAAAAAGGTATTTTTGAGTTGTGTCAGTTTGGATGTAAAAAATGCAGAATTGTAGGTGTGGGGATTGGAATGGAACGCGCTATTTGAAAATGGTGTTCTTGAGTTGTTTGGACTCCGTTTGGATGAAAATGCGGAATTGTAGGTGTGTGGAACGATTTGAAAAAATAGTATTGCGGAGTTTTTATGGATTAGGGCTTTTTCGGAATGTTGGAATTGGAATTTTTCAATTAACCAGACAAGAAAAACAAATATTGATTTTGTGCATAAGCCCTCTGTTTCTTTTTGCACCTCCGCCCATGAAAAATAGTATTTCGGAGTTTTTTATGGACTCGGGCTTTTCCGGAATGTTGGAATTGGAATTTTTCAATTAACCAGACGAGAAAAAACCAATATTGATTTTGTACATAGGTCCCCAGTTCCTTTCTGCACCTCCGCCCATGAATAGCTGAAATCAAATGTTCATATATGTATTTCGGTCAAATAACCATATGTAAGAGGCTGCACTGTAAATATGTATTTTCGCTCATAGAAAATTATGTAAGTATGAAGCCTTTGTAAGTATGTATACTCGCTCAGAGACAAAATATGTAAGTATGAAGCCTCTGTAATATGTATACTCGCTCAGAGAAAACTCTGTAAATATGTATTTTCGCTCAGAGAATAAAATGTAAGTAGATCAGAGAGTAATATGTAAGTAAAAATGCGATTGGACAATTTTGTTATTTTATTTGCAGCGCCGACGGGAAAAATGTAAATGTATGGTTGCATGTAATTTTTTACCAGGAGAGGTGAAAAAATAGTTAATATTTCTTGCCGGCGGGTATGTTTATTGTTTGTAATTGTGATTTTTTTTTGTTTTGGAGATAAGTGGACTGTAGAATGTATGTAAATGTGAATGTAAAATGTAACTTTGTGCAGTGGAGGCTCTACACAGTGAAAAAAGAACAAAAACGATTGGAGGCCAATATTGCCGGACCACTTTAATTGAAAATTGTTATATTTTTTCACTGTGGCACGCGCAAAAATTAACACTTTTTTGTAATTTAGGAGTTTGTAAATTTATTCGTAGGAATTTTTTGGAAAATTGCAGGTTGATGTATGAATGATGTACGGCCAACTGGACTTAGAATTTTTGTTTATTAATATGCACAAAGGGGAGAACGATTAAGATGGCCCGCACACAAATTGCAAGTGGAAAAGTGAAAATTTGAAGTTATTGATTGCCGTAATGTCGGATTGAAATCGGAATTTGATTTGATATGAATATCATCCAGAAAGTAAGACGAAATTGTATATTCGAAACACTTACTGGAGACCGGCAATTAATAATTTATTTCGTACTTATCTTGCTGTTGTATGTTGAAGAGGATCGAGCCACCGAAGCGGGGTCCAAAGGAAATATATCCGGCTGAAGGATCAAAATGAACGTAGAGGGGTGGCCCGAAGTCCTATGGAGGGTCCTGAAAGGTGCACAGGTCCTGTAGTTGAAATGACGAGTCGTAGGTGTTTCGATGGTAGGGGTGTGGGCGCAACCACTTTTATCGCTATGTAATCGAACTGACTATTCTAACTTATTCTAATGCTCTTCATAGCGCAGTGGAGACTTCATGGAGACTTCGTGGTGGGAAAAGGGAAGCTGCGTGAGAGCGGAGAGCAGATGGGGAGAGCGGAAAGCGGGAATACCGGGTGCTCCTTCGTGGCCTGAACAAGGGCAAACAAAATAATTTAGAGAAATCGCCGGCCCTCAATGCCGCCTGCCGAGCGTTGCTCTCCCAACTTTTAGCGGAAAACACTCCGAATTTAAAAATTTTATAAGCCTTTTTGAAACTTTCGTTGACAGAGATGACACTTTACACGATATTGAAAAATTCAATCATTTGATTTCGTGTTTAGTTGGAGACGCTTTAGGAACAGTTAGGGCCTTTCAAGTTACTGCGGAAAATTATCCCAAAGCCCTTGCTAGCCTGAAGCGGGTGTACGATAATGATTGTCTTTTTTTTTTGACAACATATCGACTTTTTATAGTTTTCAAAAAATGTCCCAGCCTTCAGCTACAGCCTTGAGAACCATCATCGACACGGTCACAGCCTTGTATGACTCCTTGCTGTCTATTGGGGATGATTATTACTAATTACTAATTACTAATGCTATTTTAATACATCTGGTAATGAGCAATGTCGATGCAGGAACTAAAAGAAACTGGGAAGAACAGTTAGATGATACTTCGCTTCCACTTTGGAGCGAATGTGAGGCGGCCCTCAACAGGCGATACCAACCATGGTAGCGGAAGAGGCTTCCAAACCCAAAACTGTTCAGCAGACCCAATCTAACCCTAAGAAGAATGGAAATAGGAGCTTTTCGTTTGTCGCTGCCAGGAACGACTCTGTTCAATGCGTGTATTGCAACTCAGCTGAACATCAGATTGGAAACTGCTCTTCCTTCTTAGCCCTAACAGTTCAGCAAAGATTCGATTTCGTTAAAAGAGCACCCTAATGCATTAACTGCTTAAGAATCGAGTCGTTTTTGCAACTGCTGTTGTGAGCGTCCAAACCAAAAGTGGCGAGTTTGTATTAGCCGCGCGTTGCTCGACTCTGGTTCACAAATAAACTTTGTGACCGATGAGCTCGCTCAGAGGATCAAAATTACAAGAGAGGACGTGTACATGAGCTTGCGATGCATTGGTGGAACTAATGCCCAGGCCACAAAAAACATACACACGCTTGTGAAGTCGCGAGTAGGGAACAGCCATTTGTCGTCCGATTTTGGATTATGAAAAATATGTCTGGTTATCATCCGGATAAAGCGGTGAACACCAGCGGGTGTAGGGTGCCTGAAAAATATTCAGTTGGCAGATCCATTCTTCTTCAAGCCCCAAAAAATAGATATGCTTATCGGCGGCAAGCATGGCGGCAGCGTGAGTGAAAACGAGACAGCAAGTTTGCGCATCATTCGAGCAGTTGTGAAATTCGTTTTTGGCGCAACGAATGAAAGAGGCAAGAAACTGACAAAGAAGGCGATTGAACAGCGAGTACCATTCTGGAGGCAGCGTAAAGACTTTGTGGTGAACGTCAACAAGCAAGAGGCAGGATCGTTAGCGGTGGTCATCTGGACAAAGTGGAAGGCGTGGAGCAGAAACAGTAGCAAGCGGATCGCAGAAGTTGTGCGTCAGGAGAAGGCGAAGACACGGGCGTCAGGAGGCTGGTCAAAGCGAAAGAAGGAAGAACATTCTGGAAAAGTGTTTGGAAGCGACGGGAAGAACATTCTGGAAGAGAAGTGGTGACGCCGAGAATATTCTAAATCAGTATTGGTGACGCCGAGAATATTTTAAATCAGTATTGGTGACACGGCGAGAAGACATATCTGGTGAGGCAGCGAGAAGAATCCAAAGCTGTATTGGTGCACGGCGAGAAGAAATTTGGTGAGTGACAGAGATAACATCGAGAGGCGAGACAAGTTTTTTTGCAACTTGGCTGGCAGAAGGCGCTGTGCCAGAAAAGAGAAGTGGAGAGCAGCACTGACCAATTTTGTTTTAAAGACCTCTTGTTGGTCTAATGGGAGAGTAGGAAATAATTTGAAATTTAACAGATTGCGTGCCTGCAGTCGGACTGTTGTGTCAACAGCTTAAGTTAACATAGTGTTAAGTTTGACATTCATTTCACATTAACTTAGAGTAAAGTAAAGTACAGTTTACAGTTTGAAAGTCCAGTATATATATAAAAACTTAACTTTGCCGTGCAGGCAGATTTGATAAACATTTTTGTATTTTATAAGCACTATATTTTATATCCTTATATTCTATAATATATTTAAGTAAAAATGAACAAGCAAGAGATTTTGGCACTGCTTGTGGCAGAATTGCGCGCTAAGTTGTCAGAGCTAGGTCTTAGTACAACCGGAAGAAAATGCGAATTGCAAAACAAACTACTTGCTCACTATGGTTTGCAAACTGATGAAAACGATGAAGTTGCGATTGAAGTGGATGATGATGAGGATGGATCTTTTACATCAGTGAATTCAGACAATTACCAGGCAGGTGCAGGTGCAGGAAATGGTGCGCCCAGGGAAAATCGAATTGTAAGCGAACAGAACAGTCGAATTGGAAATGCGAACACAGGTAGATCGTGGTTTACATTAAAGGATGTAGAGGGGAGTGTGTCACAGTTTTCGGGAACTGGTTCACCTGACATTAATCAGTGGATCGAGGAACTTGAAGAGTGTGCACTTACGGTTGAATGGAGTCAGTTGCAGGTGTTTATATATGCAAAACAATTACTCAGCGGAGCGGCTAAGCTTTACGTTCGTAGTCAGCGTAAAATTGGCGATTGGGCTTACTGAAAGCTGCATTGCTAGAAGAATTTGGGGTTAAAGTTACATCGGCAGAGGTTCGTCGTAGACTTGGCAAGCGACACAAAAGAAAACCGAAACGTTACAAGAGTACCTGTACGCGTTAATGGAATTGGCGAAGCAAATTGATTTAGACGATGAAAGCTTGATCGAATACTTTATCGACGGTATTCCAGACTCGAAAGGAAACAAGGCTTTACTTTATCAAGCCAAGAAGCTAAAGGAGCTGAAAGTTCAAATCGAGGCATATCAGAAATGCGAGGATCGGTGAAGCACGTCAAGTATGACTCTCACTTTTATAAGGTGAAAAGGAGACAGTGAAAGCAGTTGAGAAGGTTAGGAAATGTTTAACTGTGGTGATGAGTCTCACATCAAGAAGGATTGTCCAAAGAGAGACAACAAGTGCTTTAGGTGCAACCAGCCAGGACATAGAGCAGCCCAGTGCAAGGTCGAGCTAGAAACTAAACAGGAAAAGGCAACTAATCTAGTGCAGATGGAAGGCAGGGTGAAGCCAACAAGCACGTTCACGTCTCGGGATTGGAGTTGAAGCATGTTTCGTTTGGGAAAGTAACCTTCAAAGGATTAGTAGATACAGGAGCAGACTTGTGTTTATTGCGACGCAACGTTTTTATAAGGCTCGGAGTAGAAAACCTAACAGGAGGTGAAAATGTTTGACAGGAATTGGGGAAAGCCAAATTGTGACTTTTGGAAGCCTGACAATACCAGTGCAGATTGATGGCATCAATCTCAACGTTGAGTTCCACATTATATCGGACGAAGACATGGCATTTGATGCAATTTTAGGTAGAATTCTTCTAGATAGTGTCCGATATGAAAGTGACAAAGGACGGAACCGAGTTGGTTCGAAGATCAGACAGTCGAGTCGGTAAAGGACAAAAGTTGAAGTTCGTGAGAAAGAGAAAAACGGAAGTTCATGCTCAGAGCTGCTGAATGAATTTCAGAGTTTGTGTATGATGACCATGGAGCAGGTAGAAAGCAAGCTAGAGGTAGACGTTTTACATTTGCCGCACTCGCAGAGAGGTGTTGTGAAACGCATGATAGACGAATACAAACCAATTAGGAATGTTCATTGTCCAGTCGAGATGAAGATTTTATTAAGCGATGATTTGCCAGTTTTTCAGCATCCTCGACGTATCGCTTTTAGTGAACAAAAGGTAGTGACGAGCAGGTCAGGAGTGGCTTGAACAAAGGATAATCAAGCCCAGTACTTCAGAGTACGCTTCTCCGATCGTACTCGTGGCAAAAAAGAATGGCCAGAAGCGATTGTGTTGTGACTATCGCAAATTGAATGAGAAAATAGTGAGGGACAATTTTCCTATGATACAGATGGACAACGTGATTGAGAAGTTACAGGGAGCGACAATTTTTACGACACTGGATTTGACCAACGGTTATTTTCATGTTCCGGTAGAAGTAGGCTCCCAAAAGTATACCTCATTTGTTACACAGAACGGACAGTACGAGTTCTTGTATGTGCCGTTTGGCATTTCAAACTCGCCGGCAGTTTTTACGCGTTTTATAATGGCAGTTCTCAGGGAGCTCATCAAAAACGGTGACGCAATGGTTTACATGGATGACATTATCATCCCAAGCAGTGATGTCGTAGAGGGAATACAAAAGCTGCAAAGAGTCTTGAGGTCGCAGAACAGAACGGGCTGAAAATCAATTGGACCAAGTGTCAAATTTTGCAGAGCAGGGTAGATTTTCTACGATATATCATCGAAAATGGTTCGATCACACCCAGCGATGAGAAAACACAGGCCGTAGCAAACTTTCCAGTGCCGTCTAATCAAAAAGCCATACATCGATTTCTTGGTTTGACATCATATTTTAGGAAGTTTGTGGATGGATACGCAGTAATAGCTAAGCCATTGTCAGATTTGCTGAGAAGGATGTAAGTTTGAGTTCAAGGAGTTACAGCAGGTAGCATTCGAGCAATTAAAGACAGCGTTGACTAGCAAACCAGTTTTAAAACTGTACAATCCTAGATTGGCTACAGAAATACACACGGATGCGTCGAAGTTTGGTTTGGGGCAGTTCTTCTACAAAAGGATCCAGAGGATGGACATTTACACCCTGTCATGTACATGAGTAGAAAAACTAAGCCTTGTGAAGAAAAATATCACTCATACGAGTTGGAGGTCCTAGCAGTCATAGGAGCGTTGACAAAATGGCGAATTTATGTTTTGGGAACGAAGTTCAAAATCATCACGGATTGTAACGCGTTCGCCATGACGATGAAAAAGAAAGAAGTTCCGTTCGGAGTGGCTAGGTGGGCAATGTATCTGCAAGACTACGATTACGAGATAGAACATCGATCAGGTACAAAGATGAGGCATGTAGACGCACTGAGTCGAGTAGCTTGTTTTGTGTTGACTGACAGTGTAATGCACAAGTTGAAGGAAGCTCAGGTGGCAGACGAGTGGACAAAGGTAATCAGGAATCTAGTTGAAACAAAGGTAACCCCGTTCAAGTTGCTAATAGGTGTGGACATGCGTGTAGTTGACATTGCAGAACTCAATGAACAGGTGCAGCAGTCTTTGATAGAAGAGTTGGACGAAGAGCGTGAACAGATACGCAAACAAGCCAGGGAAAACATTCAAGCTTTACAGGAGGAGAACAGAAGAGCTTTTGATTCAAAAAGGAAAGAGGAAAAGCAATACAAAGTCAATGACTTAGTTGCGATTAAACGTACTCAGTATGGGGGGTTTAAAGTTGAAAGGAAAGTATCTTTGTCCCTATAAGGTCGTCAAAGTTCACAAGCATGGCAGGTATGATGTGGACAAAGTGGGAGATAGCGAAGGACCTTTGAAAACTTCCACAGTATCTGAGTTTATGAAGGAGTTCGGGACGAACACCACGTCAGGAGGGCCGAATGTAGGAATCAGGAATAAACCAGAAGAGCAAGAACAGAGAAACACACGGAGTGGACGTCATTTCTGACAACACAGAGAGAGATCGCTAATGAATGCGTGCGTTTAACAGATCAAGAGAGAAAAACTCTAATAAAGTCAGTTGATGCCGAAATCTCACGCTAAGCAGTCCACAGAGACACACTCCACTTTGTAAACTCGTTAAAGTTTAAAACACCACACAACACTCAGTTTGTAATTAACTCAAATATATAATACTAAATAAAGCATTAAAATAATAAAACTACGTCGTCTTGGAAGTAATTCGCACTAACGGAACTCCCGGGGCCACATATATTGTTACCTAATATTAAAATTATTAAACTGCTTCAAATTAAAAATTTGTTTGCGCACTTGGCGCTTGTATTTGAGATCACTAGTTGTAGGGCGAGAGCGGGAGCCAATAACGTTTTCGTCCGTTCGCTCTTGCGAATTCGCAAGCTAGGTTCGCCACCGTAGCATAAGTTAGGTTCTAAGAGAAATTATTGAAATGTTAATTTTAGTGATCAATCGAACTTCATCGTAACCGATCCTTTTCGTCATCTTGCTTTCGCAATAGTTTCTTCACAAGTTTCGCAAAATAAATCGTCTCGAACTTTCTGCAGTCACAAATTTCGCGTTTTTAATACAAAACAGTATTACATTTTCATGGTGACCCCGACGTGATAGCAGTAGATTTCGCGAGTTTTGTAACGACCTGATTTCTTAGATATTCTCGCTCGCTACGTTAACGGTCGGCTAGCTCAGAGAGGTTATGGGTTCGTTCCACCAAATTTAATAACGTTCCACCAAAGAATAATGCAAGAGTTCTGTTGGAATCGTAAAGAATTTTATTCTTCTCCTTATACAAGCCTCGCGGCTCTTCCGCTACTGCTGCTCATCGTCGTCGTCCTCTGCGGCGTCGCTCCTCGTCGTTGTCTCCTCGTCGCCGGCTGCTTGCTGGTATCTGACTCGTGACGGCTCCTTCGAGACTCGGGATATTATGCGCACCTCACTGTCGGGACCGGCAAGGTGTTTCGCCTAGCAGGTAGAACTATGTTGTGCCTTTTCGCCCAGCCACCTTTATCGCAGACTTCCTAAGTTTGGTCCGGATTGTGTCGGTAAGGTGTATCGACTAGCAGGTAGAACTAGGTTCGACCTCTTCGCCCGGCCACCTTAATCGCAGACTCCACGCAAGGACTCCCTGAGCTTGATTTAACCACGACCTAGCACCCGTTGGATCTCAGCGTTGTAGTCTCAGCCTTGTAGTCGTTCGGCGTCTCGACTTTGCGATCTTGATCCTGGTACTCGGCACTTGATTAACTTGCTACTGATCTCGCGTACACGCACTCGCTTTGATTCTCGCACTATTATAGCCGGTGATGGCCCCGTTATTTCCCTTCTCCAGCTCGCGTGATCGAGTCCAAGGTCCACTGCCGCACCGTTGGTTCACGGTGCGTCCTTTTTGTGCAGGTCCGAAGTCCGCCAATTTACCGTTCGACCTTGTTGCCCTTGCCGTGTGAGGGTCCAATGTCCAGCGTGGTACCGTTAATTCACGGTGTCTCCGCTTTGCTCGGGTCCAAGGTCCGTTGTTTACCGTTTGACCTTGTTGCCCTTGACTCCTCCGGCATTCTCGCCTCCTTCGCTGTTGCCAGGCAGCTCTCCTGCATCGGGAATTGTGGGGAGTTTTAAGACTCCTCACATGTTTTAATTTTTTCGTTGTAAAACTATTTGCAGTGTAGCTATAAATTAAATTATTAAATCCTAATAATAATGATAATTTGATTGGCTACTTCCCTACTTCCCTGGTCCACAAGTCCAAACAAGACACAGGAAAAGACAGGTTTGGTTGGACCTTCGATCTCTTTGCCGCAGGTCCAGGCAATTCAAAAGATCGCTGCCTCTTATTCTGTACGTTCTCTGCACTAGGCCTCTCTTGGCCATAATTTGTGAGCACCTTTCTCGCCCACTCCACCTTCTTCAACCATTCGGCTAAGGGGTGGGCGATCTTGCTCCTGTTCTATGAGCGGAGTGTCTGCGCGGCAGTCTGCTTCTCCGCATATGTAAATTTGCTTTGCTCGGTGGGTGGAGCGACAGTCTTAGCCGCACAGTGACTGAACAGAATTTTTTGAAAGGGGGTCTTTAACTCTATCAAACTGTTTTGCATTGGTTGTTCAATGTTTTTGAGCTTTTTATTAATGGCATATATCTATCTGTATTCAAAATGCTGTCTGGGGGAGTGTTCTTTTTTGTGACCCCGAAGTGATAGCAGTAGAGTTCGCGAGTTGTTTTAATTTTTTTCGTTGAAAAACTATAACGATTACCAAAAACACAAAAGCAATTTATTCGTGTCGGTTCGGCCAAAAAAAATTAAATTCACTAATATTTCGTCGCTGGAAATTTTATGCCGTTCCTTGAGTTGCCCAAGACGTTTCGGAAAATTTAATTGCTTAACTTGCTGCTGCCGCCAAATGGAAGTAAAAAAGGAAGTTGCAATTATCAAGTCGAACAGCAAGGTATAGAGTGCTAAAAGTTGAAAGTAATCTGTGGCGTTTTGTCAATTGTGTTTTGGCCAAACTTTCAACTTTTTGCATTCGTGTTAAAATCGGTAGATAGTGAGCATTCTGACCAAAAAATAAAAATTTGCATGTACTAACAACCAAAATTCTGCAATAAACATAATATTTCGAATTATATGTGAATCGCTTTGGCCCATAAAAAAGCAAAAAAAATACTCGTCGTCGACCTAATTAGTGCGAACTTAATTTCCCCAATTTTCGTCGTAGTGAGCATTAATTTAGGGTATAAATAAAAGTGCAATTTGGGAAAAGTGTAGTTCTCAAAATTTAGCGGCAAAAACTTTCGCTGCAGTTTGTCTGAACGTTTTCCCGCGCTTCTCAGAATTTTCTCGCGCTTTTCCAATTTTCCCGCGCTATTCATAATTTTTCGCGCCTTTCGGCATCAGGCTTATATATTGGTTGCCCTTAATTATCGGTCAGTGCATCATTCTCCGTTAGCATTTGCCTAGGAAGAGCCGCTAGCCGCGTACACATTCACACGCACACCGACACCGCTGCCGCTATTTCGAGTTATCTTTGGTCGTTTTCGTTCTCGATCGCTGCAGCAGTGCAATTTTCGGTCTGCTTGAACGTTTGTTCGTTTTTTCGGTACGCTTGAGCTTGAGCGTTAGCTCCCCTACGTTGCGTGCGTGCGGCATATTACTGTCGCAGAGTTTATATAAAAAATATATAAAAACCCTATTTAGATATTTTTCGCTGTAATTCTCTTGGCACTTAGCTCCCCTACACTGTGTGCGATCGGTACAAATAAATAATTTAGAAATAAATATTTAACACCTCTTCGATACCAACAAAATAATGCATATAAACTCAATGGCAACCGAACTTATCGCCATTTAAGAGAAGCTAAATTATCAGTAAATCCGGTTGAGCTTGAGTGTCGATTAGATTCTAAGTACGCACATTGAAAATGCTTAACTTTTGCAAAACCAAATAGAAGTAAAAGACACAAAAGGTGTATACCGCGAAGAGTTGGAAGAGAGGGCCGTAATGACAAAGTCTTTGCTGATTTCAATTTTAAATAGTGCTGAACGTAGAGGGGTGGCCGAGTCCTATGGAGGGTCCTGAAAGGTGCACAGGTCCTGTAGTTGAAATGACGAGTCGTAGGTGTTGCGATGGTAGGGGTGGGCGCAACCACTTTTATTCGCTATGTAAATCGAACTGACTATTCTAACTTATTCTAATGCTCTTCAGAGCGCAGTGAGACTTCAGGGAGACTTCGTTCGTGGGGAAAGGGGAAGCTGCGTGAAAGCGGAGAGCAGATGGGGAGAGCGGAAAGCCGGGAATACCGGGTGCTCCTTCGTGGCCTGAACATTCCGCCCCCCTTGCAATCGCTAGCGTTGCAAAAGAAGATGGCTTCTAAGGTTGGTGGCAGGCGCCGGAAATGATCCACCCAAAAACCGTCTTCTGGGCGACCGGCAGTCCTTCGTCGACCATCAGGAACCCCGACTGGATCACCTTGGGGTACACGTCCGCCCCAAGAATGACAGAAATTGTGGCGGGAAGATAGAACCGCTCATCCGCGAGCTGTATGCCCTTAAATTTGGTATGGACGGCGTCGGTGTGCGAATGCCCACCTTGGGCTCGACTTTGAACACCACCTCCATCTTGGTCGTCCCGCATTTGGACTGTATCGTCGCGTTGCACACCTTGTCGTCACCAACACTGTTCGTTGGCAACCGAAATGCGGCGGCCCGAGAAGCGTCGATGCAGCTCACTGGTGTGCAAGGGTCGATTAAAGCTGCGGTCTCGAAAGTCTTGCTTCCGGTCTTCACCATCACCGAAGCAGTCGGAAGGACGTTGACGCTGTGACGTTGTAGCAGCGATGAAAGCGACGGAGCTGGTGTAGGCTGAGCGCTGCCTTGACGCAGGCGTCGGGCGATTTGGCGGATTTTGCCGGCGCGAACGCTGCCCAGAATGAGACCGCTCATGCATATGCAGCAGCGTTGGCACTTCTTGCATTTTCCACTACGACAGTCAGCTTTCGAGTGGTCGTGGGCAAGACAGTTCGAGCAATACTTGTTTACCAAGACTGCACGAAGCCGCTTCTCAGCGCTCAGCTTCAGAAACCTGCTACACTTCCGTAGAGGATGGACTCCCTTGCAGACTCGGCAACGGTAGGATTTAATACCTCGAGTACGTCTGCCGTCCAGGGCTTTTTCGGTGCGTGTTCGGGGAGCCATTTTTCTGATCTAGATCATGGATGAATGAAGGTGAATAAAGGGAAATCATATTAGGAATTGTGGATAATAACTTAGGACTAAAAAATGTGGGCCAATTTATTGTGGAAGTTTTGAAGGCTCCACAGGCAGAAGTACGACTTTGGTTATTGGACGTTTGACAACCCCGCGTGCCGTGCGGATGTCTACTACACGGACATTGCCATCGGCTCCTGGGAAGACAGAGTCAATTCTGCCGAGCCGCCACTCGTTGGAAGGCAAATTCTCGTCCTTTATGACAACCATGTCGCCGACGTGAAGATTCTTCGCGGGGGCCTGCCACTTATTGCGCTTGTGGAGTTCTTTAAGGTATTCTTCCTTCCATCGCATACGAAACTGCTGATGGAGAGCCTTTAGATGCTGCCAGCGGTTGATCATAGACCTGGTGTCCCCTTTGACTTCTGGTTCCACGGTAGACAGGAGAGGTCCTCCAACAAGAAATGTCCTGGTGTCAGGGCCAATAGTTCGGTAGGGTCTTCGGACATAGGGGAGAGTGGCCTGGAATTTAGGCAAGCTTCAATTTGCCAGAAGCGTCGAAAGCTCTTCGAAATATATTTTCGAGTGGCTGTGGACTTATAGAACAGTGCTTTAAAGCTTTTAACACCAGCTTCCCATAGGCCTCCCATGTGAGGGGCTCCCGGAGGTATAAATTGCCAGGTGAGCTGCTGATGACCATAGGCATCTGTCACAGACTCTTTTACAGCCTGAAGGAAGTCGCTAGAAAGCAAGGCGGCAGCGCCAACGAAGGTTTTTCCGTTGTCAGACTGGACTTGTCGAGGACACCCTCTCCGGAAACGAAGCCAGCGAAAGCGGCGAGAACTTCTCGGTCGTGAGATCAGAGGTAGGCTCTAAGTGGAAAAACAAACGAACACTACACATATCATTTTGTTATAGACATGCTCTTCCGGTATAATTTTTAATTTCGAATGGGCCGGCGAAGTCCATTCCCGTGTACGTAAATGGTCGGGAGACGACGCACGGTTTTTCGGCAAAGTGCCCATCAACTGTGTTTGTAGCCTTTTCTTGTGGATCACGCATACCTTGCAGGAGTTTACTATTGCCTTTACTAAGTTCTTTAGTTTTGGTATCAGTATCTTGACCGAATGAGGCGTACCATCAACTGGTTGCCGCCATGGAGGGTATGCGATGAGTGAACTGGACAAGTAGGCGAGAAGTGGGCAGCTATATGGAAGGATAACTGGAATGCCGTCATCAATTGAAGGCTGTCGGAGGCCGTCACGCGACGCACGCTCTTATCAGACCATGTGATCTATGAACGGGTTCATGCTCAGGATAGAACTTGAAGAAGGCACAGAGCGCTTTTCACTAAAGCAAGTATAATCATGGGAGAAGTCTCTGCGCTCGAGTATTCAGAATAAGTAGTCGTTCGGCGGCGACATTTCCGCAGCTAGCAGGTGCTTATCAGAGGGTGTTGCTTGTTTTTTTGCATCGCTGGATGAACGATTGACATAAGCGAGAACCCGCAGTGCTTTGTCGAACTTGGGAAAAACGGTCAAGGAAATCTTCAGACGGAATAGTTGCGACGTGGGACTTAAGGGGACGTTTCTCTAGCTCGGTCGCTGGGGAATTGGTCGCCCTGACTTGGCCATTGGCTGCGTGGCTTTTGCAACCATGCGGGACCATGCCACCAAAGAGGATTGTCGACAATTCCTGAAGTGCTACCCCTCTACTGGCCAGGTCTGCGGGATTGTGTTCGGATTGAACATGCGACCACTTCTCGGCCTTTGTAGACTGGGTTATCTTGGTCACCCTATTGGCAACAAAAGTAGTCCACTGGCAAGCTGGCTTGTTAACCATGTGAGCACAATGGTGGAGTCTGTCCAGCAGAAGAGTTCGGATGTGAGTATTGACATACTCGGAAGAAACTTGCTGCCATTTCAGCAAATACAAGGCCCCGCTAAGCTCTATCTGGGAAGCGATACCGTTTTACCGGCGCAACTCGCGTCTTTGCAGTGAGAAGGTGCACCATAGTCGTATGCCCCACTTTCACTCGTACATAGATCGCAGCACCGTATGCCGTTTGAGACGCGTCACAAAAACCGTGATGCTCGACTCTAAATTCTGGTCGGAAGGAGACCCACCTTAGAATGCGGATTCGATTTAAGGCAGAATAGCTTTGTAGAAAGCTCTGCCATCTCAGACACAGATCACTTGGAAGTTCGTCGTCCCACTCCGGGTCCTGCAGCCAATCTCCTGCATGAAGATTTCGCACGCACTGCGAAGCGCGCGAGCCACCCTGCAGGGTCAAACAATTTGGCAATTTGTGACAGAACTGGCGTTTTGTAAGGGACGATTCATCGGATAATTCGGGCGGAACAAAGAAATATTCATCAGATGTGGCTTTCCAACGGACACCGAGCGTTTTTGCCGTGCTTTCGGCATCGATCTCCAGAAAATCGGAGCGCAGGAGATGGTCACTCGGAATGTGAGCCAAAATATCCTTATGATTGGACGTCCATTTTCTCAATGGAAACCCAGCGAAGTTGAGGGCACTTTGTAGCTCTTAAATCGAGAGCCGAGCGTCTTCTTTAGAGTCGGCGCCAGCTAGGACATCATCTACATACATAAAATGACGAATGACATCACTCGCTTTAGGATGGCTGTGTTGTACGTCAGTTGCCAGTTGTTGAAGCACGCGAATGGCCAGGTACGGAGCGCAATTGACTCCAAAGGTGACCGTTTTCAACTCGAACTCTCGGATGTCCCCATCAGGATTACGGAACAATATCCGCTGGAAAGGCGTGTGCTTCGGATCTACCCAGATCTGCCGATACATCTTTTCAATATCGGCGCTAAACACGTATTGAAAATACCGCCACTTTAGGATTGAATGGTAAGGTCGGACTGTAAGACTGGGCCAGCATGAAGGATATCATTTAAACTGGCCCCATTCGCAGAAGGGCTGGATGCGTTGAATACTACGCGCAGCTTGTAGTAGTGCTCTCAGGCTTAAGTACGGCATGATGTGGAAGGTAGTAGGCTGGCGAAATCGTGGGTAGGAAAGACCTCTCTTATATGGTTCAGGATCAAGATATTCTTGAATCACGAGTCGTTTCGTATCTTTAGTGGAATGTCTCTTTTTAAGCGTTGCTCGTTTCTCAAAAATTGAGATAACGCAAAAGACCTGGAGTACCCTAACCCTGACCCTGGATGTTCCGGGTCGCGAAAAGGTAGGGTTACGACGTATCTGCCGTTCGCATCTCTCGTGGGTCGTTCGGAGAAATTCTCTTCGCAGACGGAATCGATTCCTTTACCAACTTTATTGGTAGATCCTCCACCTCCCAGAATTTGGTGAGGATTTTATCTAAGCCGTTGTCGTACGCATGGGAAATTTGCGTAGAGAAGGTGCAATCTGACTCTGGGTGGAAGCGGATACTGGCCCAGTGAGCACCGACCCAAAAATTGTTTCTTGTCCAGGAGGGAGCCACAGATGTTTGTTTTTTGCCCCATTTAGGAGAACCGAAGCAGAATGTCGGCTCCTATCAGAACATCTATCTGTGCGCTCTCGTAAAACTTCGGATCCGCCAATGGTAAATCGGGAAGATTCGAAGAAAGTCTTGCGGAATTGGGTTGGAAGGCAGATTCCCTGCCAGTTGAGGAAGGGACATAGGCTGACGGCTCTAACTGCAGAGCGGGCCTACTTGGAGATCTGATTGTAAAATGACAGAGCTTCTTGGACTGAGCGGACACTGTCTGATTTTAGCCTGAGACTTGGGCTTGGACGACTTGGAAGGGTACTTTGAAAAGATTGAACAGACGCTCTGTCACAAATGTTGCTTCGGATCCTGAGTCGATAAGGGCACGAGCCTGGAAATTCGAACCCAGGTGGCAAATATTTATGATGGCTGTCCCCAGCAGAACCGATCTTGCACCTGACGCAAAACAGACTTGCACTCCCGACTGGTCATCGGAAGCGGCTGAGCCTTCTGTCGAAGTTGCTGGTCGTGACATGGGAACATCAGGCCGACTTGGAGGGCTGGCAAAAGGGTTGCTTCGGTGAGCAGCGTATGGTGGCGACTGCGGCAGGTGAAGCAGCTGTGGGTGCTTGTGCAGTCCCGAAGCTGGTGCCCTTGGGATAAGAAGTTCAAGCACAATTGCTTGTTTCGTTCAGACAGCCTTGAATCGTAGCTTGCAGTTCCTTTAGAGCTGCCCCAGATTCTTGCGAAATCGACTGGAGGTTGAAGAAGATTTTAAGCTGGCTATTTACTAGCAATCGCTTGTTGTCGAACCGCTCAGTTAGGTTATCCCAAGCTGAGCGAAAGCCATCGTTGGTGAGAGGGGAATTTGCAATTATGGCATGCGCGTCACCGCTCGTTTTAGCGTTTAAGTGGAACAGCTTTTCCACAGGCGTGAGCCTTGGATTATTTATATATAATCGCTGTAAAAAGGTCACGGAAAGTGGCCAGCGTAGGTAATCGCCTGAGAAAACCTCTGTGTCGCACGGAGGCAGCCGACAGCCAGAGGAGATATAGTTCTGGGCAGGGGCTTGAGCTTGAGCTGGCGGAGCCGTGCCCTGTTGGATTATATCTGTGAGCTGAGAGGCGTATCTCTCATACACTGTATAACAGTAGTTATACTTTGACTTGAGAATGGGCAATGTGGACGCTGCATCCTCGCCTGTTGCCGTAATGCACTCTGAGCATACGTCGAACTCTTTCTCCACCTTGTCCCATAACACTCGGACTTGCTCCCGACGGATTTGGAGCATGGAAACGCTTGGAGTTTCGTTCCCAGGAGTGTTGGTTCTGCTTTCGAGATCGCTTAGACGATCTGAGGACCGCAATGAACTTATTTAACGCTAACTCGTAAGCAGTTGAAGCCATTTTTTGTATGGATCGAGTCACCCTTGAACTGGAAGTAGCGGGTTTGGCGTTTGGATTTAATGAACTTGGAGTTTTTGGCGTAGCCGGCTTCACCACGATGCTTGGTTGGCACTTGGAGCTTTTGGCTGCCAGCGGCGAGAGCGTGGACTTGGTTTTTCTCAAGGGGGAAGCAGATACCTTTTCTTATCGTCTCCACCGGGCCATACTAAAACCAAAAAAACGCACGCGAATAGCTGTGGATCTCGCCACACTATGTTTGTGTCAGTTTGGATGAAAAAATTGCGGAATTGTAGGTGTGTTGAACGATTGGAATGGAATACGCTACTTGAAAAAAAGGTATTTTTGAGTTGTGTCAGTTTGGATGTAAAAAATGCAGATGTAGGTGTGGGGATTGGAATGGAACGCGCTATTTGAAAAATGGTGTTCTTGAGTTGCTTGGACTCCGTTTGGATGAAAATGGCGGAATTGTAGGTGTGTGGAACGATTTGAAAAAATAGTATTGCGGAGTTTTTATGGATTAGGTCTTTTTCGGAATGTTGGAATGGAATTTTTCAATTAACCAGACAAGAAAAACAAATATTGATTTTGTGCATAAGCCCTCTGTTTCTTTTGCACCTCCGCCCATGAAAAATAGTATTTCGGAGTTTTTTATGGACTCGGGCTTTCCGGAATGTTGGAATTGGAATTTTCAATTACCAGACGAGAAAAAAAACCAATATTGATGTTGTACATAGGTTCCCAGTTCCTTTCTGCACCTCCGCCCATGAATAGCTGAAATCAAATGTTCATATATGTATTTCGGTCAAATAACCATATGTAAGAGGCTGCACTGTAAATATGTATTTCGCTCATAGAAAATTATGTAAGTATGAAGCTTTGTAAGTATGTATACTCGCTCAGAGACAAAATATGTAAGTATGAAGCCTCCTGTAAATATTATACTCGCTCAGAGAAAAATCTGTAAATATGTATTTTCGCTCAGAGAATAAAATGTAAGTAGATCAGAGAGTAATATGTAAGTAAAAATGCGATTGGACAATTTTGGTATTTATTTGCAGCGCCGACGGGAAAAATGGAAATGTATGGTTGCATGTAATTTTTTACCAGGAGAGGTGAAAAAATAGTTAATATTTCTTGCCGGCGGGTATGTTTATTGTTTGTAATTGTGATTTTTTTTTGTTTTGGAGATAAGTGGACTGTAGAATGTATGTAATGTGAATGTAAAATGTAACTTTGTGCAGTGGAGGCTCTACACAGTGAAAAAGAACAAAAACGATTGGAGGCCAATATTGACGGACCACTTTAATTGAAAATTGTTATATTTTTTTCACTGTGGCACGCGCAAAAAATTAACACTTTTTTGTAATTTAGGAGTTTGTAATTTATTCGTAGGAATTTTTTGGAAAATTGCAGGTTGATGTATGAATGATGTACGGCCAACTGGAACTTAGAATTTTTGTTTTATATATGCACAAAGGGGAGAACGATTAAGATGGCCGCACACAAATTGCAAGGGGAAAAGTGAAAATTTGAGTTATTGATTGCCGTAATGTCGGATTGAATCGGAATTTGATTTGATATGAATATCATCCAGAAAGTAAGACGAAATTGTATATTCGAAACACTTACTGGAGACCGGCAATTAATAATTTATTTCGTACTTATCTTGCTGTTGTAGTTGAAGAGGATCGAGCCACCGAAGCGGGGTCCAAAGGAAATATATCCGGCTGAAGGATCAAAATGAACGTAGAGGGGTGGCCGAGTCCTATGGAGGGTCCTGAAAGGTGCACAGGTCCTGTAGTTGAAATGACGAGTCGTAGGTGTTTCGATGGTAGGGGTGTGGGCGCAACCACTTTTATTCGCTATGTAAATCGAACTGACTATTCTAACTTATTCTAATGCTCTTCATAGCGCAGTGGAGACTTCATGGAGACTTCGTGGTGGGAAAAGGGAAGCTGCGTGAGAGCGGAGAGCAGATGGGGAGAGCGGAAAGCCGGGAATACCGGGTGCTCCTTCGTGGCCTGAACAAGGGCAAACAAAATAATTTAGAGAAATCGCCGGCCTCAATGCCGCCTGCCGAGCGTTGCTCTCCCAACTTTTAGCGGAAAACACTCCGAATTTAAAAAATTTTATAGCCTTTTTGAAACTTTCGTTGACAGAGATGACACTTTACACGATATTGAAAAATTCAATCATTTGATTTCGTGTTTAGTTGGAGACGCTTTAGGAACAGTTAGGGCCTTTCAAGTTACTGCGGAAAATTATCCCAAAGCCCTTGCTAGCCTGAAGCGGGTGTACGATAATGATTGTCTTTTTTTTGACAACATATCGACTTTTTATAGTTTTCAAAAAATGTCCCAGCCTTCAGCTACAGCCTTGAGAACCATCATCGACACGGTCACAGCCTTGGTATGACTCCTTGCTGTCTAGTTGGGGATGATTATTACTAATTACTAATTACTAATGCTATTTTATACATCTGTAATGAGCAATGTCGATGCAGGAACTAAAAGAAACTGGGAAGAACAGTTAGATGATACTTCGCTTCCACTTTGGAGCGAATGTGAGGCGGCCCTCAACAGGCGATACCAACCACATGGTAGCGGAAGAGGCTTCCAAACCCAAAACTGTTCAGCAGACCCAATCTAACCCTAGAAGAATGGAAATAGGAGCTTTTCGTTTGGTCGCTGCCAGGAACGACTCTGTTCAATGCGTGTATTGCAACTCAGCTGAACATCAGATTGGAAACTGCTCTTCCTTCTTAGCCCTAACAGTTCAGCAAAGATTCGATTTCGTTAAAAGAGCACCCTATGCATTAACTGCTTAAGAATCGAGTCGTTTTTGCAACTGCTGTTGTGAGCGTCCAAACCAAAAGTGGCGAGTTTGTATTAGCCGAGCGTTGCTCGACTCTGGTTCACAAATAAACTTTGTGACCGATGAGCTCGCTCAGAGGATCAAAATTACAAGAGAGGACGTGTACATGAGCTTGCGAGGCATTGGTGGAACTAATGCCCAGGCCACAAAAAACATACACACGCTTGTGAAGTCGCGAGTAGGGAACAGCCATTTGTCGTCCGATTTTTGGATTAATGAAAAATATGTCTGGTTATCATCCGATAAAGCGGTGAACACCAGCGGGTGTAGGGTGCCTGAAAATATTCAGTTGGCAGATCCATTCTTCTTCAAGCCCCAAAAAATAGATATGCTTATCGGCGGCAAGCATGGCGGCAGCGTGAGTGAAAACGAGACAGCAAGTTTGCGCATCATTCGAGCAGGTTGTGAAATTCGTTTTTGGCGCAACGAATGAAAGAGGCAAGAAACTGACAAAGAAGGCGATTGAACAGCGAGTACCATTCTGGAGGCAGCGTAAAGACTTTGTGGTGAACGTCAACAAGCAAGAGGCAGGATCGTTAGCGGTGGTCATCTGGACAAAGTGGAAGGCGTGGAGCAGAAAACAGTAGCAAGCGGATCGCAGAAGTTGTGCGTCAGGAGAAGGCGAAGACACGGGCGTCAGAGGCTGTCAAAGCGAAAGAGGAAGAACTTCTGGAAAGTGTTTGGAACGCACGGGAAGACTTCTGGAAGAGAAGTGGTGACGCCGAGAATATTCTAAATCGTATTGGTGACGCCGAGAATATTTTAAATCAGTATATGGTGACACGGCGAGAAGACATATCTGGTGAGGCAGCGAGAAGAATCCAAAGCTGTATTGGTGGCACGGCGAGAAGAAATTTGTGTGAGTGACAGAGATAACATCGAGAGGCGAGACAAGTTTTTTTGCAACTTGGCTGGCAGAAAGGCGCTGTGCCAGAAAAGAGAAGTGGAGAAGCAGCACTGACCATTTTGTTTTAAAGACCTCTTGTTGTCTAATTGGAGAGTAGGAAATAATTTGAAATTAAACGATTGCGTGCCTGCAGTCCGGACTGTTGTGTCAACAGCTTAAGTTACATAGTGTTAAGTTTGACATTCATTTCACATTAACTTAGAGTAAAGTAAAGTAACAGTTTACAGTTTGAAAGTCCAGTATATATATAAAAAACTTACTTTGCCGTGCAGGCAGGATTTGATAACATTTTTGTATTTTATAAGCACTATATTTTATATCCTTATAATTCTAAATTATATTTAAGGTAAAAATGAAACAAGCAAGAGATTTGGCACTGCTTGTGGCAGAATTGCGCGCTAAGTTGTCAGAGGCTAGGTCTTAGTACAACCGGAAGAAAAGGCGAATTGCAAAACAAACTACTTGCTCACTATGGTTTGCAAACTGATGAAAACGATGAAGTTGCGATTGAAGTGGATGATGATGAGGATGGATCTTTTACATCAGTGAATTCAGACAATTACCAGGCAGGTGCAGGTGCAGGAAATGGTGCGCCAGGGAAAATCGAATTGTAAGCGAACAGAACAGTCGAATTGGAAATGCGAACACAGGTAGTATCGTGGTTTACATTAAAGGATGTAGAGGGGAGTGTGTCACAGTTTTCGGGAACTGGTTCACCTGACATTAATCAGTGGATCGAGGAACTTGAAGAGTGTGGCACTTACGGTTGAATGGAGTCAGTTGCAGGTGTTTATATATGCAAAACAATTACTCAGCGGAGCGGCTAAGCTTTACGTTCGTAGTCAGCGTAAAATTGGCGATTGGGGCTTACTGAAAGCTGCATTGCTAGAAGAATTTGGGGTTAAAGTTACATCGGCAGAGGTTCGTCGTAGCTTGGCAAGCGACAACAAAAGAAACCGAAACGTTACAAGAGTACCTGTACGCGTTAATGGAATTGGCGAAGCAAATTGATTTAGACGATGAAAGCTTGATCGAATACTTTATCGACGGTATTCCAGACTCGAAAGGAAACAAGGCTTTACTTATCAAGCCAAGAAGCTAAAGGAGCTGAAAGTTCAAATCGAGGCATATCAGAAAATGCGAGGATCGGTGAAGCACGTCAAGTATGACTCTCACTTTTATAAAGGTGAAAAGGAGACAGTGAAAGCAGTTGAGAAGGTTAGGAAATGTTTTAACTGTGGTGATGAGTCTCACATCAAGAAGGATTGTCCAAAGAGAGACAACAAGTGCTTTAGGTGCAACCAGCCAGGACATAGAGCAGCCCCAGTGCAAGGTCGAGCTCGAAACTAAACAGGAAAGGCCAACTAATCTAGTGCAGATGGAAGGCAGGGTGAAGCCAACAAGCACGTTCACGTCTTCGGGATTGGAGTTGAAGCATGTTTCGTTTGGGAAAGTAACCTTCAAAGGATTAGTAGATACAGGAGCAGACTTGTGTTTATTGCGACGCAACGTTTTTATAAGGCTCGGAGTAGAAAACTAACAGGAGGTGAAAAATGTTTGACAGGAATTGGGGAAAGCCAAATTGTGACTTTGGAAGCCTGACAATACCAGTGCAGATTGATGGCATCAATCTCAACGTTGAGTTCCACATTATATCGGACGAAGACATGCATTTGATGCAATTTTAGGTAGAACTCTTCTAGATAGTGTCGGATATGAAAGTGACAAAGGACGGAACCGAGTTGGTTCGAAGATCAGACAGTCGAGTCGGTAAAGGACAAAAGTTTGAAGTTCGTGAGAAGAGAAAAACGGAAGTTCATGCTCAGAGCTGCTGAATGAATTTCAGAGTTTGTGTATGATGACCATGGAGCAGGTAGAAGCAAGCTAGAGGTAGACGTTTTACATTTGCCGCACTCGCAGAGGAGGTGTTGTGAAACGCATGATAGACGAATACCAACAATTAGGAATGTTCATTGTCCAGTCGAGATGAAGATTTATTAAGCGATGATTTGCCAGTTTTTCAGCATCCTCGACGTCGCTTTTAGTGAACAAAAGGTAGTTGACGGAGGCAGGTCAGGATGGCTTGAACAAAGGATAATCAGCCCAGTACTTCAGAGGTACGCTTCTCCGATCGTACTCGTGGCAAAAAAATGGCCAGAAGCGATTGTGTGTGACTATCGCAATTGAATGAGAAAATAGTGAGGGACAATTTTCTATGATACCGATGGACACGTGATTGAGAAGTTAACGGAGCGACAATGTTTTACGACACTGGATTTGACCAACGGTTATTTGTCATGTTCCGTAGAAGTAGCTCCCAAAGTATACCTCAATTTGTTACACAGAACGGACAGTACGAGTTCTTGTATGTGCCGTTTGGCATTTCAAACTCGCCGGCAGTTTTACGCGTTTTATAATGGCGTTCTCAGGGAGCTCATCAAAAACCGGTGACGCAATGGTTTACATGGATGACATTATCATCCCAAGCAGTGATGTCGTAGAGGGAATACAAAAAGCTGCAAAGAGTTGTCTTGAGGTCGCAGAACAGAACGGGCTGAAAATCAATTGGACCAAGTGTCAAATTTGCAGAGCAGGGTAGATTTTCTACGATATATCATCGAAAATGGTTCGATCACACCCAGCGATGAGAAAACACAGGCCGTAGCAAAACTTTCCAGTGCCGTCTAATCAAAAAGCCATACATCGATTTCTTGGTTTGACATCATATTTTAGGAAGTTTGTGGATGGATACGCAGTAATAGCTAAGCCATTGTCAGATTTGCTGAGAAAGGATGTAAAGTTTGAGTTCAAGGAGTTACAGCAGGTAGCATTCGAGCATTAAAGACAGCGTTGACTAGCAAACACAGTTTTAAAACTGTACAATCCTAGATTGGCTACAGAAATACACACGGATGCGTCGAGTTTGGTTTTGGGGCAGTTCTTCTACAAAAGATCCAGAGGATGACATTTACACCCTGTCTGTACATGAGTAGAAAACTAAGCCTTGTGAAGAAAAATATCACTCATGACGAGTTGGAGGTCCTAGCAGTCATAGGAGCGTTGACAAAATGGCGAATTTATGTTTTGGGAACGAGTTCAAAATCATCACGGATTGTAACGCGTTTCGCCATGACGATGAAAAAGAAAGAAGTTCCGTTCGGAGTGGCTAGGTGGGCAATGTATCTGCAAGACTACGATTACGAGATAGAACATCGATCAGGTACAAAGATGAGGCATGTAGACGCACTGAGTCGAGTAGCTTGTTTTGTGTTGACTGACAGTGTAATGCCAAGTTGAAGGAAGCTCAGGTGGCAGACGAGTGGACAAAGGTAATCAGGAATCTAGTTGAAACAAAGGTAACCCCGTTCAAGTTGCTAATAGGTGTGGACATGCGTGTAGTTGACATTGCAGAACTCAATGAAACAGGTGCAGCAGTCTTTGATAGAAGAGTTGGACGAAGAGCGTGAACAGATACGCAAACAAGCCAGGGAAAACATTCAAGCTTTACAGGAGGAGAACAGAAGAGCTTTTGATTCAAAAGGAAAGAGGAAAAGCAATACAAAGTCAATGACTTAGTTGCGATTAAACGTACTCAGTATGGGGTGGGTTTAAAGTTGAAAGGAAAGTATCTTTGTCCCTATAAGGTCGTCAAAGTTCACAAGCATGGCAGGTATGATGTGGACAAAGTGGGAGATAGCGAAGGACCTTTGAAAACTTCCACAGTATCTGAGTTTATGAAGGAGTTCGGGACGAACACCACGTCAGGAGGGCCGAATGTAGGAATCAGGAATAAACCAGAAGAGCAAGAACAGAGAAAACACACGGAGTGGACGTCATTTCTGACAACACAGAGAGAGATCGCTAATGAATGCGTGCGTTTAACAGATCAAGAGAGAAAAACTCTAATAAAGTCAGTTGATGCCGAAATCTCACGCTAAGCAGTCCACAGAGACACACTCCACTTTGTAAACTCGTTAAAGTTTAAAACACCACACAACACTCAGTTTGTAATTAACTCAAATATAATACTAAATAAAGCATTAAAATAATAAAACTACGTCGTCTTGGAAGTAATTCGCACTAACGGAACTCCCGGGGCCACATATATTGTTACCTAATATTAAAATATATTACAAACTGCTTCAAATTAAAAATTTTGTTTGCGCACTTGGCGCTTGTATTTGAGATCACTAGTTGTAGGGGCGAGAGCGGGAGCCAATAACGTTTTCGTCCGTTCGCTCTTGCGAATTCGCAAGCTAGGTTCGCCACCGTAGCATAAGTTAGGTTCTAAGAGAAATTATTGAAATGTTAATTTTAGTGATCAATCGAACTTCATCGTAACCGATCCTTTTCGTCATCTTGCTTTCGCAATAGTTTCTTCACAAGTTTCGCAAAATAAATCGTCTCGAACTTTCTGCAGTCACAAATTTCGCGTTTTTAATACAAAACAGTATTACATTTTCATGGTGACCCCGACGTGATAGCAGTAGATTTCGCGAGTTGTTTGTAACGACCTGATTTCTTAGATATTCTCGCTCGCTACGTTAACGGTCGGCTAGCTCAGAGAGGTTATGGGTTCGTTCCACCAAATTTAATAACGTTCCACCAAAGAATAATGCAAGAGTTCTGTTGGAATCGTAAAGAATTTTATTCTTCTCCTTATACAAGCCTCGCGGCTCTTCCGCTACTGCTGCTCATCGTCGTCGTCCTCTGCGGCGTCGCTCCTCGTCGTTGTCTCCTCGTCGCCGGCTGCTTGCTGGTATCTGACTCGTGACGGCTCCTTCGAGACTCGGGATATTAGCGCACCTCACTGTCGGGACCGGCAAGGTGTTTCGCCTAGCAGGTAGAACTATGTTGTGCCTTTTCGCCCAGCCACCTTTATCGCAGACTTCCTAAGTTTGGTCCGGATTGTGTCGGTAAGGTGTATCGACTAGCAGGTAGAACTAGGTTCGACCTCTTCGCCCGGCCACCTTAATCGCAGACTCCACGCAAGGACTCCCTGAGCTTGATTTAACCACGACCTAGCACCCGTTGGATCTCAGCGTTGTAGTCTCAGCCTTGTAGTCGTTCGGCGTCTCGACTTTGCGATCTTGATCCTAGGTACTCGGCACTTGATTAACTTGCTACTGATCTCGCGTACACGCACTCGCTTTGATTCTCGCACTATTATAGCCGGTGATGGCCCCGTTATTTCCTTCTCCAGCTCGCGTGATCGAGTCCAAGGTCCACTGCCGCACCGTTGGTTCACGGTGCGTCCTTTTTGTGCAGGTCCGAAGTCCGCCAATTTACCGTTCGACCTTGTTGCCCTTGCCGTGTGAGGGTCCAATGTCCAGCGTGGTACCGTTAATTCACGGTGTCTCCGCTTTGCTCGGGTCCAAGGTCCGTGTTTACCGTTTGACCTTGTTGCCCTTGACTCCTCCGGCATTCTCGCCTCCTTCGCTGTTGCCAGGCAGCTCTCCTGCATCGGGAATTGTGGGGAGTTTTAAGACTCCTCACATGTTTAATTTTTTTCGTTGTAAAACTATTTGCAGTGTAGCTATAAATTAAATTATTAAATCCTAATAATAATGATAATTTGATTGGCTACTTCCCTACTTCCCTGGTCCACAAGTCCAAACAAGACACAGGAAAAGACAGGTTTGGTTGGACCTTCGATCTCTTTGCCGCAGGTCCAGGCAATTCAAAAGATCGCTGCCTCTTATTCTGTACGTTCTCTGCACTAGGCCTCTCTTGGCCATAATTTGTGAGCACCTTTCTCGCCCACTCCACCTTCTTCAACCATTCGGCTAAGGGGTGGGCGATCTTGCTCCTGTTCTATGAGCGGAGTGTCTGCGCGGCAGTCTGCTTCTCCGCATATGTAAATTTGCTTTGCTCGGTGGGTGGAGCGACAGTCTTAGCCGCACAGTGACTGAACAGAATTTTTTGAAAGGGGGTCTTTAACTCTATCAAACTGTTTTGCATTGGTTGTTCAATGTTTTTGAGCTTTTTATTAATGGCATATATCTATCTGTATTCAAAATGCTGTCTGGGGGAGTGTTCTTTTTTGTGACCCCGAAGTGATAGCAGTAGAGTTCGCGAGTTGTTTTAATTTTTTTCGTTGAAAAACTATAACGATTACCAAAAACACAAAAGCAATTTATTCGTGTCGGTTCGGCCAAAAAAAAATTAAATTCACTAATATTTCGTCGCTGGAAATTTTATGCCGTTCCTTGAGTTGCCCAAGACGTTTCGGAAAATTAATTGCTTAACTTGCTGCTGCCGCCAAATGGAAGTAAAAAAGGAAGTTGCAATTATCAAGTCGAACAGCAAGGTATAGAGTGCTAAAAGTTGAAAGTAATCTGTGGCGTTTTGTCAATTGTGTTTTGGCCAAACTTTCAACTTTTTGCATTCGTGTTAGAATCGGTAGATAGTGAGCATTCTGACCAAAAATAAAATTTGCATGTACTAACAACCAAAATTCTGCAATAAACATAATATTTCGAATTATATGTGAATCGCTTTGGCCCATAAAAAAGCAAAAAAAATACTCGTCGTCGACCTAATTAGTGCGAACTTAATTTCCCCAATTTTCGTCGTAGTGAGCATTAATTTAGGGTATAAATAAAAGTGCAATTTGGGGAAAAGTGTAGTTCTCAAAATTTAGCGGCAAAAACTTTCGCTGCAGTTTGTCTGAACGTTTTCCCGCGCTTCTCAGAATTTTCTCGCGCTTTTCCAATTTTCCCGCGCTATTCATAATTTTTGCGCGCCTTTCGGCATCAGGCTTATATATTGGTTGCCCTTAATTATCGGTCAGTGCATCATTCTCCGTTAGCATTTGCCTAGGAAGAGCCGCTAGCCGCGTACACATTCACACGCACACCGACACCGCTGCCGCTATTTCGAGTTATCTTTGGTCGTTTTCGTTCTCGATCGCTGCAGCAGTGCAATTTTCGGTCTGCTTGAACGTTTGTTCGTTTTTTCGGTACGCTTGAGCTTGAGCGTTAGCTCCCCTACGTTGCGTGCGTGCGGCATATTACTGTCGCAGAGTTTATATAAAAATATATAAAAACCCTATTTAGATATTTTTCGCTGTAATTCTCTTGGCACTTAGCTCCCCTACACTGTGTGCGATCGGTACAAATAAATAATTTAATAGAAATAAATATTTAACACCTCTTCGATACCAACAAAATAAATGCATATAAACTCAATGGCAACCGAACTTATCGCCATTTAAGAGAAGCTAAATTATCAGTAAATCCGGTTGAGCTTGAGTGTCGATTAGATTCTAAGTACGCACATTGAAAATGCTTAACTTTTGCAAAACCAAATAGAAGTAAAAGACACAAAAGGTGTATACCGCGAAGAGTTGGAAGAGAGGGCCGTAATGACAAAGTCTTTGCTGATTTCAATTTTAAATAAGTGCTGAACGTAGAGGGGTGGCCGAGTCCTATGGAGGGTCCTGAAAGGTGCACAGGTCCTGTAGTTGAAATGACGAGTCGTAGGTGTTTCGATGGTAGGGGTGTGGGCGCAACCACTTTTATTCGCTATGTAAATCGAACTGACTATTCTAACTTATTCTAATGCTCTTCAGAGCGCAGTGGAGACTTCATGGAGACTTCGTAGTGGGGAAAGGGGAAGCTGCGTGAAAGCGGAGAGCAGATGGGGAGAGCGGAAAGCCGGGAATACCGGGTGCTCCTTCGTGGCCTGAACATTCCGCCCCCCTTGCAATCGCTAGCGTTGCAAAAGAAGATGGCTTCTAAGGTTGGTGGCAGGCGCCGGAAATGATCCACCCAAAAACCGTCTTCTGGGCGACCGGCAGTCCTTCGTCGACCATCAGGAACCCCGACTGGATCACCTTGGGGTACACGTCCGCCCCAAGAATGACAGAAATTGTGGCGGGAAGATAGAACCGCTCATCCGCGAGCTGTATGCCCTTAAATTTGGTATGGACGGCGTCGGTGTGCGAATGCCCACCTTGGGCTCGACTTTGAACACCACCTCCATCTTGGTCGTCCCGCATTTGGACTGTATCGTCGCGTTGCACACCTTGTCGTCACCAACACTGTTCGTTGGCAACCGAAATGCGGCGGCCCGAGAAGCGTCGATGCAGCTCACTGGTGTGCAAGGGTCGATTAAAGCTGCGGTCTCGAAAGTCTTGCTTCCGGTCTTCACCATCACCGAAGCAGTCGGAAGGACGTTGACGCTGTGACGTTGTAGCAGCGATGAAAGCGACGGAGCTGGTGTAGGGGAGGCTGAGCGCTGCCTTGACGCAGGCGTCGGGCGATTTGGCGGATTTTGCCGGCGCGAACGCTGCCCAGAATGAGACCGCTCATGCATATGCAGCAGCGTTGGCACTTCTTGCATTTTCCACTACGACAGTCAGCTTTCGAGTGGTCGTGGGCAAGACAGTTCGAGCAATACTTGTTTACCAAGACTGCACGAAGCCGCTTCTCAGCGCTCAGCTTCAGAAACCTGCTACACTTCCGTAGAGGATGGACTCCCTTGCAGACTCGGCAACGGTAGGATTTAATACCTCGAGTACGTCTGCCGTCCAGGGCTTTTTCGGTGCGTGTTCGGGGAGCCATTTTTCTGATCTAGATCATGGATGAATGAAGGTGAATAAAGGGAAATCATATTAGGAATTGTGGATAATAACTTAGGACTAAAAAATGTGGGCCAATTTATTGTGGAAGTTTTGAAGGCTCCACAGGCAGAAGTACGACTTTGGTTATTGGACGTTTGACAACCCCGCGTGCCGTGCGGATGTCTACTACACGGACATTGCCATCGGCTCCTGGGAAGACAGAGTCAATTCTGCCGAGCCGCCACTCGTTGGAAGGCAAATTCTCGTCCTTTATGACAACCATGTCGCCGACGTGAAGATTCTTCGCGGGGGCCTGCCACTTATTGCGCTTGTGGAGTTCTTTAAGGTATTCTTCCTTCCATCGCATACGAAACTGCTGATGGAGAGCCTTTAGATGCTGCCAGCGGTTGATCATAGACCTGGTGTCCCCTTTGACTTCTGGTTCCACGGTAGACAGGAGAGGTCCTCCAACAAGAAAATGTCCTGGTGTCAGGGCCAATAGTTCGGTAGGGTCTTCGGACATAGGGGAGAGTGGCCTGGAATTTAGGCAAGCTTCAATTTCTGCCAGAAGCGTCGAAAGCTCTTCGAAATTATATTTTCGAGTGGCTGTGGACTTATAGAACAGTGCTTTAAAGCTTTTAACACCAGCTTCCCATAGGCCTCCCATGTGAGGGGCTCCCGGAGGTATAAATTGCCAGGTGAGCTGCTGATGACCATAGGCATCTGTCACAGACTCTTTTACAGCCTGAAGGAAGTCGCTAGAAAGCAAGGCGGCAGCGCCAACGAAGGTTTTTCCGTTGTCAGACTGGACTTGTCGAGGACACCCTCTCCAGGAAACGAAGCCAGCGAAAGCGGCGAGGAACTTCTCGGTCGTGAGATCAGAGGTAGGCTCTAAGTGGAAAAACAAACGAACACTAACACATATCATTTTGTTATAAGACATGCTCTTCCGGTATAATTTTTAATTTCGAATGGGCCGGCGAAGTCCATTCCCGTGTACGTAAATGGTCGGGAGACCGACGCACGGTTTTTCGGCAAAGTGCCCATCAACTGTGTTTGTAGCCTTTTCTTGTGGATCACGCATACCTTGCAGGAGTTTACTATTGCCTTTACTAAGTTCTTTAGTTTTGGTATTCAGTATCTTGACCGAATGAGGCGTACCATCAACTGGTTGCCGCCATGGAGGGTTATGCGATGAGTGAACTGGACAAGTAGGCGAGAAAGTGGGCAGCTATATGGAAGGATAACTGGATGCCGTTCATCATATTGAAGGCTGTCGGAGGCCGTCACGCGACCGCACGCTCTTATCAGACCATGTTGATCTATGAACGGGTTCATGCTCAGGATAGAACTTGAAGAAGGCACAGAGCGCTTTTCACTAAAGCAGTGATAATCATGGGAGAAGTCTCTGCGCTGAGTATTCAGAATAAGTAGTCGTTCGGCGGCGGAAATTTCCGCAGCTAGCAGGTGCTTATCAGAGGGTGTTGCTTGTTTTTTGCATCGCTGGATGAAACGATTGACATAAGCGAGAACCCGCAGTGCTTTGTCGAACTTGGAAAAACGGTCAAGGAAATCTTCAGACGGAATAGTTGCGACGTGGGACTTAAGGGGACGTTTCTCTAGCTCGGTCGCTGGGGAATTGTCGCCCTGACTTGGCCATTGGCTGCGTGGCTTTTGCAACCATGCGGGACCATGCCACCAAAGAGGATTGTCGACCAATTCCTGAAGTGCTACCCCTCTACTGGCCAGGTCTGCGGGATTGTGTTCGGATTGAACATGCGACCACTTCTCGGCCTTTGTAGACTGGGTTATCTTGGTCACCCTATTGGCAACAAAAGTAGTCCACTGGCAAGCTGGCTTGTTTAACCATGTGAGCACAATGGTGGAGTCTGTCCAGCAGAAGAGTTCGGATGTGAGTATTGACATACTCGGAAGAAAACTTGCTGCCATTTCAGCAAATAACAAGGCCCCGCTAAGCTCTAATCTGGGAAGCGATACCGTTTTTACCGGCGCAACTCGCGTCTTTGCAGTGAGAAGGTGCACCATAGTCGTATGCCCCACTTTCACTCGTACATAGATCGCAGCACCGTATGCCGTTTGAGACGCGTCACAAAAACCGTGATGCTCGACTCTAAATTCTGGTCGGAAGGAGACCCACCTTAGAATGCGGATTCGATTTAAGGCAGAATAGCTTTGTAGAAAGCTCTGCCATCTCAGACACAGATCACTTGGAAGTTCGTCGTCCCACTCCGGGTCCTGCAGCCAAATCTCCTGCATGAAGATTTTCGCACGCACTGCGAAGCGCGCGAGCCACCCTGCAGGGTCAAACAATTTGGCAATTTGTGACAGAACCTGGCGTTTTGTAAGGGACGATTCATCGGATAATTCGGGCGGAACAAAGAAATATTCATCAGATGTGGCTTTCCAACGGACACCGAGCGTTTTTTGCCGTGCTTTCGGCATCGATCTCCAGAAAATCGGAGCGCAGGAGATGGTCACTCGGAATGTGAGCCAAAATATCCTTATGATTGGACGTCCATTTTCTCAATGGAAACCCAGCGAAGTTGAGGGCACTTTGTAGCTCTTAAATCGAGAGCCGAGCGTCTTCTTTAGAGTCGGCGCCAGCTAGGACATCATCTACATACATAAAATGACGAATGACATCACTCGCTTTAGGATGGCTGTGTTGTACGTCAGTTGCCAGTTGTTGAAGCACGCGAATGGCCAGGTACGGAGCGCAATTGACTCCAAAGGTGACCGTTTTCAACTCGAACTCTCGGATGTCCCCATCAGGATTACGGAACAATATCCGCTGGAAAGGCGTGTGCTTCGGATCTACCCAGATCTGCCGATACATCTTTTCAATATCGGCGCTAAACACGTATTGAAAATACCGCCACTTTAGGATTTGAATGGTAAGGTCGGACTGTAAGACTGGGCCAGCATGAAGGATATCATTTAAACTGGCCCCATTCGCAGAAGGGCTGGATGCGTTGAATACTACGCGCAGCTTTGTAGTAGTGCTCTCAGGCTTAAGTACGGCATGATGTGGAAGGTAGTAGCTGGCGAAATCGTGGGTAGGAAAGACCTCTCTTATATGGTTCAGATCAAGATATTCTTGAATCACTGAGTCGTTTCGTATCTTTAGTGGAATGTCTCTTTTTAAGCGTTGCTCGTTTCTCAAAAATTGAGATAACGCAAAAGACCTGGAGTACCCTAACCCTGACCCTGGATGTTCCGGGTCGCGAAAAGGTAGGGTTACGACGTATCTGCCGTTCGCATCTCTCGTGGTCGTTCGGAGAAAATTCTCTTCGCAGACGGAATCGGATTCCTTTACCAACTTTATTGGTAGATCCTCCACCTCCCAGAATTTGGTGAGGATTTTATCTAAGCCGTTGTCGTACGCATGGGAAATTTGCGTAGAGAAGGTGGCAATCTGACTCTGGGTGGAAGCGGATACTGGCCCAGTGAGCACCGACCCAAAAATTGTTTCTTGTCCAAGGAGGGAGCCACAGATGTTTGTTTTTGCCCCATTTAGGAGAACCGAAGGCAGAATGTCGGCTCCTATCAGAACATCTATCTGTGCGCTCTCGTAAAACTTCGGATCCGCCAATGGTAAATCGGGAAGATTTCGAAGAAAGTCTTGCGGAATTGGGTTGGAAGGCAGATTCCCTGCCAGTTGAGGAAGGACATAGGCTGACGTCTCTAACTGCAGAGCGGGCCTACTTGGAGATCTGATTGTAAAATGACAGAGCTTCTTGGACTGAGCGGACACTGTCTGATTTTAGCCTGAGACTTGGGCTTGGACGACTTGGAAGGGTAATTTGAAAAGATTGAACAGACGCTCTGTCACAAATGTTGCTTCGGATCCTGAGTCGATAAGGGCACGAGCCTGGAAATTCGAACCCAGGTGGCAAATATTTATGATGGCTGTCCCCAGCAGAACCGATCTTGCACCTGACGCAAAACAGACTTGCACTCCCGACTGGTCATCGGAAGCGGCTGAGCCTTCTGTCGAAGTTGCTGGTCGTGACATGGGAACATCAGGCCGACTTGGAGGGCTGGCAAAAGGGTTGCTTCGGTGAGCAGCGTATGGTGGCGACTGCGGCAGGTGAAGCAGCTGTGGGTGCTTGTGCAGTCCCGAAGCTGGTGCCCTTGGGATAAGAAGTTCAAGCACAATTGCTTGTTTCGTTCAGACAGCCTTGAATCGTAGCTTGCAGTTCCTTTAGAGCTGCCCCAGATTCTTGCGAAATCGACTGGAGGTTGAAGAAGATTTTAAGCTGGCTATTTACTAGCAATCGCTTGTTGTCGAACCGCTCAGTTAGGTTATCCCAAGCTGAGCGAAAGCCATCGTTGGTGAGAGGGGAATTTGCAATTATGGCATGCGCGTCACCGCTCGTTTTAGCGTTTAAGTGGAACAGCTTTTCCACAGGCGTGAGCCTTGGATTATTTATATATATCGCTGTAAAAAGGTCACGGAAAGTGGGCCAGCGTAGGTAATCGCCTGAGAAAACCTCTGTGTCGCACGGAGGCAGCCGACAGCCAGAGGAGATATAGTTCTGGGCAGGGGCTTGAGCTTGAGCTGGCGGAGCCGTGCCCTGTTGGATTATATCTGTGAGCTGAGAGGCGTATCTCTCATACACTGTATAACAGTAGTTATACTTTGACTTGAGAATGGGCAATGTGGACGCTGCATCCTCGCCTGTTGCCGTAATGCACTCTGAGCATACGTCGAACTCTTTCTCCACCTTGTCCCATAACACTCGGACTTGCTCCCGACGGATTTGGAGCATGGAAACGCTTGGAGTTTCGTTCCCAGGAGTGTTGGTTCTGCTTTCGAGATCGCTTAGACGATCTGAGACCGCAATGAACTTATTTAACGCTAACTCGTAAGCAGTTGAAGCCATTTTTTGTATGGATCGAGTCACCCTTGAACTGGAAGTAGCGGGTTTGGCGTTTGGATTTAATGAACTTGGAGTTTTTGGCGTAGCCGGCTTCACCACGATGCTTGGTTGGCACTTGGAGCTTTTGGCTGCCAGCGGCGAGAGCGTGGACTTGGTTTTTCTCAAGGGGGAAGCAGATACCTTTTTCTTATCGTCTCCACCGGGCATACTAAAACCAAAAAACGCACGCGAATAGCTGTGGATCTCGCCACACTATGTTTGTGTCAGTTTGGATGAAAAAATTGCGGAATTGTAGGTGTGTGGAACGATTGGAATGGAATACGCTACTTGAAAAAAAGGTATTTTTGAGTTGTGTCAGTTTGGATGTAAAAAATGCAGAATTGTAGGTGTGGGGATTGGAATGGAACGCGCTATTTGAAAAATGGTGTTCTTGAGTTGCTTGGACTCCGTTTGGATGAAAATGCGGAATTGTAGGTGTGTGGAACGATTTGAAAAAATAGTATTGCGGAGTTTTTATGGATTAGGGCTTTTTCGGAATGTTGGAATTGGAATTTTTCAATTAACCAGACAAGAAAAACAAATATTGATTTTGTGCATAAGCCCTCTGTTTCTTTTTGCACCTCCGCCCATGAAAAATAGTATTTCGGAGTTTTTTATGGACTCGGGCTTTTCCGGAATGTTGGAATTGGAATTTTTCAATTAACCAGACGAGAAAAAAACCAATATTGATTTTGTACATAGGTCCCCAGTTCCTTTCTGCACCTCCGCCCATGAATAGCTGAAATCAAATGTTCATATATGTATTTCGGTCAAATAACCATATGTAAGAGGCTGCACTGTAAATATGTATTTTCGCTCATAGAAAATTATGTAAGTATGAAGCCTTTGTAAGTATGTATACTCGCTCAGAGACAAAATATGTAAGTATGAAGCCTCTGTAAATATGTATACTCGCTCAGAGAAAAATCTATAAATATGTATTTTCGCTCAGAGAATAAAATGTAAGTAGATCAGAGAGTAATATGTAAGTAAAAATGCGATTGGACAATTTTGTATTTTATTTGCAGCGCCGACGGGAAAAATGTAAATGTATGGTTGCATGTAATTTTTTACCAGGAGAGGTGAAAAAATAGTTAATATTTCTTGCCGGCGGGTATGTTTATTGTTTGTAATTGTGATTTTTTTTTGTTTTGGAGATAAGTGGACTGTAGAATGTATGTAAATGTGAATGTAAAATGTAACTTTGTGCAGTGGAGGCTCTACACAGTGAAAAAAGAACAAAAACGATTGGAGGCCAATATTGCCGGACCACTTTAATTGAAAATTGTTATATTTTTTCACTGTGGCACGCGCAAAAAATTAACACTTTTTTGTAATTTAGGAGTTTGTAAATTTATTCGTAGGAATTTTTTGGAAAATTGCAGGTTGATGTATGAATGATGTACGGCCAACTGGACTTAGAATTTTTGTTTATTAATATGCACAAAGGGGAGAACGATTAAGATGGCCGCACACAAATTGCAAGTGGAAAAGTGAAAATTTGAAGTTATTGATTGCCGTAATGTCGGATTGAAATCGGAATTTGATTTGATATGAATATCATCCAGAAAGTAAGACGAAATTGTATATTCGAAACACTTACTGGAGACCGGCAATTAATAATTTATTTCGTACTTATCTTGCTGTTGTATGTTGAAGAGGATCGAGCCACCGAAGCGGGGTCCAAAGGAAATATATCCGGCTGAAGGATCAAAATGAACGTAGAGGGGTGGCCGAGTCCTATGGAGGGTCCTGAAAGGTGCACAGGTCCTGTAGTTGAAATGACGAGTCGTAGGTGTTTCGATGGTAGGGGTGTGGGCGCAACCACTTTTATTCGCTATGTAAATCGAACTGACTATTCTAACTTATTCTAATGCTCTTCATAGCGCAGTGGAGACTTCATGGAGACTTCGTGGTGGGGAAAAGGGAAGCTGCGTGAGAGCGGAGAGCAGATGGGGAGAGCGGAAAGCCGGGAATACCGGGTGCTCCTTCGTGGCCTGAACAAGGGCAAACAAAATAATTTAGAGAAATCGCCGGCCTCAATGCCGCCTGCCGAGCGTTGCTCTCCCAACTTTTAGCGGAAAACACTCCGAATTTAAAAATTTTATAAGCCTTTTTGAAACTTTCGTTGACAGAGATGACACTTTACACGATATTGAAAAATTCAATCATTTGATTTCGTGTTTAGTTGGAGACGCTTTAGGAACAGTTAGGGCCTTTCAAGTTACTGCGGAAAATTATCCCAAAGCCCTTGCTAGCCTGAAGCGGGTGTACGATAATGATTGTCTTTTTTTTTTGACAACATATCGACTTTTTATAGTTTTCAAAAAATGTCCCAGCCTTCAGCTACAGCCTTGAGAACCATCATCGACACGGTCACAGCCTTGTATGACTCCTTGCTGTCTATTGGGGATGATTATTACTAATTACTAATTACTAATGCTATTTTAATACATCTGGTAATGAGCAATGTCGATGCAGGAACTAAAAGAAACTGGGAAGAACAGTTAGATGATACTTCGCTTCCACTTTGGAGCGAATGTGAGGCGGCCCTCAACAGGCGATACCAACACATGGTAGCGGAAGAGGCTTCCAAACCCAAAACTGTTCAGCAGACCCAATCTAACCCTAAGAAGAATGGAAATAGGAGCTTTTCGTTTGTCGCTGCCAGGAACGACTCTGTTCAATGCGTGTATTGCAACTCAGCTGAACATCAGATTGGAAACTGCTCTTCCTTCTTAGCCCTAACAGTTCAGCAAAGATTCGATTTCGTTAAAAGAGCACCCTAATGCATTAACTGCTTAAGAATCGAGTCGTTTTTGCAACTGCTGTTGTGAGCGTCCAAACCAAAAGTGGCGAGTTTGTATTAGCCGAGCGTTGCTCGACTCTGGTTCACAAATAAACTTTGTGACCGATGAGCTCGCTCAGAGGATCAAAATTACAAGAGAGGACGTGTACATGAGCTTGCGAGGCATTGGTGGAACTAATGCCCAGGCCACAAAAAACATACACACGCTTGTGAAGTCGCGAGTAGGGAACAGCCATTTGTCGTCCGATTTTTGGATTATGAAAAATATGTCTGGTTATCATCCGGATAAAGCGGTGAACACCAGCGGGTGTAGGGTGCCTGAAAATATTCAGTTGGCAGATCCATTCTTCTTCAAGCCCCAAAAAATAGATATGCTTATCGGCGCTGATTCTTTCTTTGAACTTTTATCTATTGGCCAGAAAAGGCAGGGGCCTGAACTCCCAATCTTACAAAAGACAGTTTTCGGCTGGATAGTGTCAGGGAGATGTGACTCTGAAAATAATATAAAAGAGGATGCGTTGGAGTCAATTGAGACAACCCTGCAGAAATTTTGGTCTGTGGAGGACTTGCCGCCCATGGCTAAAGTCCATACTCCTGAGCAACAACTCTGTCAACAACACTTTGAGAAAAATACTCAAAGATTGTCGTCCGGTAGAATTTCGGTTTGTTTGCCGTTCAAATATGACCCAAATACTCTTGGTTCGTCATACGAAGTTGCGAAACGTAGATTTTTGTCACTAGAAATTGTCAAAGGACCCTTCGCTGAAGAAGATGTATATTGAATTCATGGAGGAATATGTTTCACTGGGCCACATGTCCTCCACCAATGACAAAATTCCGAATACTACGCACTATTTCATTCCGCACCAATGCATTCTACGCCCAAAAAGTACTTCAACTAAGTTAAGAGTAGTTTTCGATGCATCGAGCCGTACTTCCACGCAGGTAGCGTTGAATGACATCTTGATGGTAGGCCCAACTATCCAAGAGGAGCTGTACTCGACTCTGTTTCGGTTAAGAATGCATAAGTTTGCCCTTGCGGCCGACGTCAAAAAGATGTATCGCCAAGTGATGGTGGACGAAGCTGACCGAAACTTCCAGCTCTTAGTAAGGAGACGAGATCCTTCTAGTCCCTGAAAATCTTTAAGTTAAACACCGTTACATATGGAACTTCGCCAGCACAGTTTTTGGCGATTCGGTGTTTAATGCGGCTAGGAGAGATCGCGCAAGCAACTCATCCAAAAGCCGCAAAGGTTATTCAGAATGATTTTTATATTGACGATTTGATGACTGGCGCCGGATGCGTTGAGGACCTGCAAAGCCTTCGAGACGAAGATTCTCAGGTCTTGCAAGAGGCGGGCTTTGAATTGGCAAAGTGGTTTTCAAACTGCCCAGAGCTATCCGCATCTGATAGCGCTGTAATGCCACTTATGGCAGACTCAGACGTAACTAAGACCCTTGGCGTGGTTCGGTTACCGGTTAGAGATTACTTTCAATTTCGGTTGGATGACTCTTTCCTGGATCTTCGCGCGACAAAACGAAATATTTTATCGGTCACTGCTCGACTTTTCGACCCACTTGGCCTCTTGAGTCCTTTGGTCACAAAGGCAAAGATGGTATCGCGATTCGTCAACACAGATCCACAAGTCCCGATTCAAATGCATGGTTTCGCTGACGCTTCCATGCGAGCGTATGGAGCGTGCATCTACGTTCGGAGTCAAACTGCTGAAGTTTTGAAAGTGTCTTTATTGACCGCCAAATCGAATTTAGCTCCCCTCAAGACGAAAACATTGCCTCGCCTTGAGCTGTGTGCAGCCCACCTTTTAGCAGATCTCTATAATCGTGTCAGGCCATTGCTAAATTGTCCCATTGAGAATGTTTTCCTGCGGACAGACTCCGAGATCACTTTACACTGGATTAAAACCCATCCCTCGTCGTTGTCGGTTTTTGTTTCGAACCGGGTTGCAGAAATTTAGGAGTGGTCGGAGAAAGCAATTTTGAGACACGTTCCCACGAGGAGCTTACAACGTCCATTTGGTTCGGTGGGCCTTCGTTCTTGCTAGACTCAGAAAATAATTGGCCTGTAAATAAACATTTCGAACTGCCGGCTGATGTAATGTCGATGGAGCTACGCAAATCGGCAATAGCTCTCGTAGTCAGTCCTTTTCGTCGCACCTGAAGCTTCTGAGAGTGTTCGTGTGGGTTTTTCGTTTTATTCAAAGGTGCAGAAAGCAGTCGAAGCCCTTTGAAAAAAGTATTTCGCCAAGAGAACTGGATTTCGCTTTCAAGAAAATTGTTGAAGCTATCCAATTTCACGAATTCAGGGGCGACATAAGTAAAATTCGAAAAAAAAAAACCGGTAGCAACGAATATTCAAAAGGAAAATAAATTAGATTGGTGCTCCTCGACATTGCTACGAGTTGGGGGTCGGTTATTGTTGCTGTCTAAAATCTCACAGTTCGTCAGATCCTCTGTGTCATACATTCTGTCGTGCATGCGCTGCTTTCGCTGTAAACCGCAAATTATGGGAAACTTGCCAGCAGATAGACTTCGAGCTCTCCGCCCGTTCAATATTTTTGGCTATGATTTTTGTGGTCCCACAACGTATCGTATCCGTGGTAAGCCACCGTACAAGTCGTTCGTGGCATTGTTCGTCTGTTTTGCGTCCACAGCGGTCCACTTAGAATTGGTGTCCGACCTAGCCACTGATGCGTTCTTGTTGGCATTTCAAAGGTTCGTGAGTCGTCGCGGGATTCCGGAGAAGGTGTGGTGCGACAACGCCACCAACTTCGTCGCCACATGAGGGAGTTCCGAGCCCGTCTGGAGGATCAGGAGAGCGGTATCGAAACATTCGCATCAAAAAAAGGATGCGAGTTTTGCGTTCATACCGCCCAGAGCACCGCACTTCGGCGGACTATGGGAGGCAGGTGTGAAGTCTGCAAAGCACCTGTTCCTTCGGACGGTAGGCCAAGACCTCTTGACCGCGGAGGAGCTCGGAACTCTGCTCACCAGCGTGGAGACCGTGCTCAACTCCAGGCCCCTCGGAGCTCTAAGCAGCGACCCGACCGACGGCAAAGCCCTGACCCCCGGTCATCTGCTCATCGGCGGCCCTCTTCTGGCCCCACCATCAGCGGCGCTCCCGGACCAGATCAACCTGACCTGCATGCGACGATGGCGAGGTGTCTCGTCTTTTAGGCACAGGTTTTGGCAGCGATGGTCCCGGGAGTACATCTCCAGCCTTCAGCAGCAGTCCAAGTGGCACCAGGGGGAGCCCAACATCGTCGTGGGAGCGCTCGTCGACGTCGCAGAAGACAAACTTCCATCCCAGCAGTAGAGAATAGGACGAGTAATAGCGGTGCACGCCGGCGCCGATAGCAAGGTTCGCGTGGCGGACGTCAGGACGCAGGAGGGGGAGTATCGGCGAGCAGTCCACCGACTGGCCCGGTTGCCCGTTCTGGGCTGAAGGACGTCGTCCCTTCAGAAGGGGCGGTGTTTGCGCACTTGACGATTGTATTTTAAATCATTAGTTGTAGGGCGAGAGCAGGAGCCAATAAAGTTTTCGCCCGTCGCTCTTGCTAATTCGCCCCGTCTCTCGCCACCGTAGCATAAGTTAGGTTCTAAGAGAAATTATTGAAATATTAATTTTAGTGATCAATCGAACGTCATCGTAACCGATCCTTTTCGTCGTCTTGCTTTCGCAATAGTTTCTTCACATGTTTCGCAAAATAACTCGTCTCGAACTTACTGCAGTCACAAGTTTCGAGTTTTTAATACAAAACAGTATTAAATTTTCAAATTTTTTAATATAATATAAAATATATTAAATATTATTATTAATAAAATTAAATATTAACATTTTTAACAGAATTAATTTTAAGAAAATTATAGCAAGTCATTTACCACCAACATAACAGAGCATTTAAATATTTTTTTTAAAGATTTCACAAAAGCTCTTGAGAATGCATAAACAAGGCTTCTTTATAGCTTCTTACATTCTTTTTCGCTTGCAAAACAAGCATGAAAAAATCTTTTTTTTTTGGAACGCGTTCTCTAACTTCCGACTGGGACGCGTCGCTTGTTTTGTATGTATGTATGTATGTATGTATGTATGTATGTATGTATGTATATATGTTTGTTTGTATGTATGTATGTATGTATACTTGGAGAATCGTTCCAGCAAATCGTCGGATAGGGCCTTTGCGAAATTGACCTTCACAGCACGCTGCTCTAAGTCTGTAACTGGAGTCGCAAGCCCCTGTGTTGGCCACTTGTCTTTGGCTGTTGTAACCAGTCCGGTCCTTCCCACCAGAGTTGGCTATGAACCAGATCCCGCAGCGAAACGCCTCGGCTGGCTAAGTCCGCGGAAATGTGCTCAGATCGCACATGCGCCCAATGCTCAGCACTCGTCACCTGAGTAATCTTGGTCACTCGGTTGGCTACAAACGTGGCCCAGTGGCATGCCGGTTTGTTCAACCATGCGAGGACGATGGATTGGAAATTGGCATATTCGGAAGGATAGCTTCGATCATTTCTGACAACAACAATGCCCCACACAGCTCGAGCCGTGGAACACCGTTTTAACAGGTGCGACTCGGGTCTTGGCGGTAAGCAGATGTGTCATAATATTATGTCCTACTTCAACCCGCAAGTTTATTGCGGCCCCATATGCCTTCTGCGACGCATCACAAAACCCATGATGCTCGACCTTCGCCTCTGGCTGGAAACCAACCCACCTAGGAATACGGATTTTCTTGAGCTCGGAATAACTGCGCAAAAACTCTTGCCATCTCTGATTCATTTCTGTGAAAATATTTTCATCCCAGCCCAACTCTTGCAACCAAATTTCTTGCATAAAGATTTTTGAGCGGACAATAAACGGGGACAGCCACCCCGCGGGGTCAAAAAGTTTCGCGATTTGGGAAAGAACCTCTCTCTTCGTATACGTAGATTCAATCGAAACTAGCGGTGGAACAAAATAGAACTCGTCCGAGGTCGCATTCCACCGAACGCCAAGTGTTTTGGTAGTGCTTTCGGAATTGATATCGCGAAAGTCATCGTGGAGTAGGTGCTCGTTAGGGATATCTTCGAGTATGCTATTCTGATTAGCTGTTCAATTTCTCAACGGGAACCCGGCGAGGTTAAAAGCGTGGCAAAGCTCGCTGATAGCAAGTCGAGCCTCTTGTATGCAATTGGCCCCTGCCAGAACGTCGTCTACGTACATAAAATGCCGAATAATATTGCTTGCTTTAGGAAACTCCGTTTCTACGTCGTCTGCCAATTGTTAGAGTACGCGAAGTGCCAGAAACGGTGCACAGTTGACACCAAAGGTGACGGTTTTTAGCTCGAAATCGCTTACTTGTCCTTCTTTGTTCCGGAATAAAATTCTTTGGAACGGCGTGTGCTTGGGATCGACCCAGATTTGACGGTACATTTTTGTAATGTCTGCACTGAACACGTACTGGAATTAACGCCACTTCAAGATCTGAATGGTTAAATCTGATTGTAGGACTGGACCAGCATGAAGAATATCGTTCAAGCTCGTCCCATTTGCTGAAGGGCTAGAAGCATTGAATACCACGCGGAGTTTGGTGGTGGTGCTCTCGGGTTTGATCACAGCATGGTGTGGAAGATAATAGTTTGGAGTATCGTAAGACGGGGGAACTTCTCTCATGTGGCCCAGATCCAAATCCCCTAAAATGACTGAGTCATATTGCTCTTTTGGTGGAAAGTAACGCTTCAAACGGTTTTCGTTCCTAAGAAGCTGAGCTAGGGCAATGGATCGCGAGTGCACCAATTCGGATCCGAAATGTTCGAATTCGCGAAACGGTAACGTTACCACGTATTTCCCGCTTGCGTCTCTAGTGGTGGTTTGGAGAAAATTGCTCTCGCAATAGGAATCGGATTCCTTTACCCTCTTTGTTGGTATATTCTCCACCTCACAAAACTTAGTGAGAAATTTTTCTAAGACCCTGCCACTCGTTTCGGTTATCTGGGTCGTGAAAGCTGCTACCCTCTTTTGGACTTATGCGTTGGACACTGGGCCGGTAAGCACCCAGCCGAAGATAGTTTCCTGTCCTAGCAGAGAGCCGCAAATTTTGGTGCGCGTGCCGCTCAGCAACACGGACGGTAAGATGTCGGCTCCGATCAGAACATCTATCTGTGAACTCTCTAAAAATGTTGGATCTGCCAGGGTGATGGCCGGTAAATCAACCAGCGCATCTCGTGGAATTGGGTACGACGGAAGCATTCCAGCCAGTTCTGGCAAAACGTAAGCTGTGGTTTCTAGCTGAAGGCCTGGCTTATAAGGGGCTCGAATAGAAAAATGGCAGAGCCTGGTCGCCTGAGCGGTTTGATTTAAGCCCGAAACTTGGGCTTGGATAAGGCGGAATGGCAGCTTAATCAGATTGAACAGGCGTTCCGAAATAAACGTTGCTTCAGAACCCGAGTCTATTAGAGCACGAGCCCTGTAGTTCGTTCCCAAGTGGCATATATCAATAATGGCCGTGCCTAGCAAAACCGCTCTAGCACCGGTTGCGAAATAGTTCTGCACACTGGGCGGATTTTCTAGACCGTTGGCGGCCCCTTGCACCGCTGGATTTTGAGGGCTTGCAGAGTTGACCCACGGGAAACGGGGTTGCCTTTATGCAACAGTGTATGATGCCGACCTCGGCATGTGAAACAGCTGTGAGTGCTAGTACAGTCACGTAGCTGATGTCCTCTTGCGAAACAATTTAGGCAAAGCTGTTTTTTTTTGATGTAGATTGTTCGCGCATCCACAGACATCTGGAGCACAGATCGCAATTCTTTGGTTTAGTAACTACCTTGGCTTCGAAGGAGTTGAGCTTCCTGGGAACGGGTTGACTCTTAGCGTTAGAGTGATTGCTGTGGCTGGGTTTCATATCCTCAATCGCCTCTAGTGTTCGGTATCGTTCGCTAAGAAATGTGTTCATTTCATCCCAGGTCGGAATGTCGGTTTTGGATGAAAGGGACTGCTCCCATAAGGAAAGGGTCATTTTCGGCAATCTACTGGCGCACAGGAATACCAGGAGACAGTCCCAGTTCTCTGTGAAAATGTTTGAATGAGCCAGCGCTATCAAACACCCTTGGATTGTGCTCTGTAGGTCTTTCAGTGCCTGGCCAGATTCGGGATTTACGGAACCCAAATTAAAAAGGAGTTTGAGTTGGCTATTTACTAGCAGTCTCTTATTTTCGAAACGGTCTCGAAGCGCTTCCCATGCTGAATCGAAACCCTCATTTGTAAGAGGGGATTTGGCTACGATTGCCTTAGCCTCACCGCTAGTTTTAGCGTTGAGATGGAAAAGTTTTTCGACCGATGTCAACCTAGGATTGTTGACATAAACTGCGGTAAAAAGATCCCTAAATGTTAGCTATTTCAAATTGTCTCCTTCGAAAACCTCAGTATCGCATGGTGGTAGTCGGCAACCGGACGAAAACGGAATGGGCAGGGTGTTGGAATTGGCGTTGGCCGTTTGAGTTTTCACTCGCTCAATTTGTTCCCTGAGATTCGCGGTACAGGATTCGTAAACTTCATAGCAGTGCTCATATTTGGCTTGGAGAAGTTCTAACATTGCATGCGCCTCCCCGCCCCCCGCAAGAATTGCGTCTGAACACACTTCGTACTCATTCTCTACCCTGTCCCATAATGCCTTGTTTTGATCACGACGAACTTGGCACGTGTGGACCGAAGAATCTGAAGCCCCTGAAACGTTTATTCTGGCTTCAAATGTGCTCAGACGGCCAGAGATCGAAATAAATTTGTCTAAAACTGCGTCGCGTTGGGCCATCTTTACGCTGGATCGCGCGACTTTAATCTGTGGAACTACAGGAGCGTTTAAGGAGCTGTCGCTTTTTGCGTTGGATATCAACGCTTTGGGTTTTTGTTTACCCTGAGACACGCGAGGGGACGCTGATCGTGGTCGCTCTAAGCTTACCCGCGGGGTTGTCTTCAAATTCTTCTTATCCCCTATGGGCATGCTAGAATAAGGATCAGGAAATTGCCCCTATTCGCCGTAAATAAAGAAAAAATTCTATTAAAATCAATGGACTTGTATTGATCTTGATGCTAAAATTATTTTAATATGAATTGGTTTAATAAGCAGTAAATAAAAACCTGGAATTTATGGAATGGAATGAATGGCAATTTTTTTGGAACAAAGCATATAGGAAATATATCAAAAAAATATAATTGTATATATCCAGAACAGTCACGCAGCTGTGGGATTTGCCAATGACTACTTAATAACACAAAAAAACAATGTTAGTTGGAAAACACCAAAACAATTTTTAAGGTGTATTTTTTATATATATATAATATCGTATTTATTATTTTATTATGCTTTGTTTGCCCTCAAGTTACTTGAGTTGTTTATTATTGCTTTGTGTATGGAATGGCGCACTGATGTTTATAAATAAAATTCAATAATATTAATATATGCCAATATATGGTTTTTTATATGTGGCGGAATGAATGGAATGTAACAAGAAACCTGTTGAGTATTTCCACTGTCCCAAGTGGATTTTGTCACTCAAGCTTTGGATATAATATGTATAAGTTAACTGTGGCCAGCAAAACCAAAGTTGTTGACCACAGTTTACGTAAACATCGCCCCGGCCAAACTGCTGATACAGCGTCTGGCCGGATGCTCGTGCGTAGCCGGCAAGCACTGCCCATTGGAGTGGCCGCTATGAAGTTCAATTATGTTAGCTTTAAGTTTCAGTTTTGATTTGAATCCAATAAAGAGCACATCGCTCATAAAACGAACTCCGGCAACCGCCGTTAAACAATTTATTATTTGAACACTGACTGAGTCTCTAGGCCAGTAGTGAACGGAGGGCAGTTACCCTTCCAGCGTAATCGTCATAACTCTTCAGTGGGCGAAAGCTGACCGCCGGCCAACCGGCCACCTACCTACAGGAGATACAAGGAATCACCATCCCCGTATCAACGTGAACCGGACGACCGTCCACCTACCTACAAGGGCTACGCAGAACCACCATCCTCATACCAACGTAAATCGATCAAACCGGCGATCAACAACGGGACTGCAGCGAGGTACTAACTGCAGTAAACCTATAAATAACTTACTGGCGCCCAACGTGGGGCATCGCTTTGCTTAAAATCTGGGAGTCTTAAATGGGGTACGGAAATCGAAGAAATTTCTTTCCATACCTGTGCTGATGTCAATTTTACTAACGTAGATTGCTCTGATGCACCCCCTGTGATCAAAGATGCCTTTATAAAAATGCTTAAAAGCAGAAAAAGGGCATTTGCAGACCCCAATGCCATATAACACTTCAGTTGTAGCCACAATAAGAACAATGGATGAAGAACCTATTTATGCAAAACTGTATCCGTACCCCATGGGGGCGGCCGATTTTGTTAACAAGGAAATCCAAAATCTATTGGACAATGGCATAATCCAAAAATCAGTGTCTCCATACAACAACCCAATATGGGTAGTGGACAAGAAGGGCACTGATGAAATGGGCAACAAAAACATGCGACTAGTAATTGACTTTCGCAAGCTAAATGAAAGAACGGTACCTGACAAGTACCCCATGCCAAATATCTCCATGATATTGGAAAACCTAGGCAAGGCCAAATATTTTACAACTTTGGACCTTAAGTCAGGATACCACCAGATCATACTCGCAGAGCGTGATCGCGAAAAAACTTCCTTTTCGGTAAACGGAGGGAAATATGAATTTCGCAGACTCCCTTTTGGTCTGAAAAATGCTGCCAGCATTTTTCAAAGGACAATCGACGACATTTTGCGAGAGCAAATCGGCAAATTTTGTCACGTGTACGTGGATGATGTGATTATTTTTTCTGAAAATGAAGAATCACATGTCACACACGTAGATTGGGTTCTAAAGAACCTCTACGAAGCAAACATGAGGGTGTCTGTAGAAAAATCACGCTTCTTTAAAAAGAGCGTAAGCTTTTTGGGATTCATAGTCACCAGCAATGGTGCAACAACTGACCCAGAGAAGGTCAAAGCCATTAAATACTTCCCGGAACCAAAATCCGTGTTTGAAGTCAGATCATTCCTTGGCCTGGCGAGCTACTACAGATGTTTCATAAAGGACTTTGCAGCAATAGCAAGACCCATTTCGGAAATCTTGAAAGGGGAAAACGGAACGGTTAGTAGACATAGGTCACGGAACATTTCGGTCCAGTTCTCTGAGGCGCAGCAACAAGCGTTTCAGAAGCTGCGAAATATCTTGGCATCTGAAGACGTCATGCTAAGATACCCCGACTTTAAAAAAGCATTTGATCTAACGACAGATGCATCGGCCTATGGCATTGGCGCAGTATTGTCCCAAGAGGGTCGTCCTATAACAATGATCTCAATGACATTGAAAGACAGGGAAAGAAATTATGCTACAAATGAAAGGGAATTGTTAGCTATTATTTGGGCATTAGCCAAATTACGGCACTATCTGTACGCAGTAAAAGACATAAATATCTTTACTGACCATCAGCCCTTGACCTTTGCGGTCTCGGAGTCAAATCCGAACGCTAAAATCAAGAGATGGAAGGCGCGCATCGATGAGTCAGGTATAAGCCTGGCAAAGAGAACTTGGTCGCGGACGCGCTGTCCAGACAACAACTCAATACCATGGATGAGCAGGAAGCTGAATCATGCATAGCCACGATACACAGCGAACTCTCCCTGACCCACACCATTGATTCTACGGACAAACCACTGAATTGCTTCCAGAACCAATTGGTTCTCGAAGAGGCGCGCTCCCCATTGAAACGCAGCTTCATACTGTTTGGGAACAAAAGGCGTCACTTAGTTAGCTTCTCTTGCAAAGAATCATTGCTCAGAGAAATCGCAGATATTATCGTTCCTAATGGCGTAAACGCCATCCATTGTGACCTACACACGTTGGCCATGATACAGGACCAGCCGGTTCGACAATTTCCAGCAACAAAATTCTGGCACTGCAAAAACCGAGTAACAGACATTTTTGCAGTTGATGAGAGGCGAGAAATTATCACAGCTGAGCATAATAGGGCCCATAGATCGGCCCAGGAAAATGTGAAGCAAGTGCTCTCCGAGTACTACTTTCCGAAGATGGCAAAATTGGCCAGCGAAATCGTCTCAAACTGTAAGACATGCGCGAGAGCCAAATACGACAGACATCCAAAAAAACAGGAGCTGGGTGAGACACCTATCCCCTCTCATATAGGAGAAATATTGCACATAGACATATACTCCACCGACAGGAAATATTTTCTCACTTGCATCGACAAATTCTCGAAATTTGCTGTCGTGCAACACGTCCACTCAAGGACCATTGAGGATCTTAAACCAGCTTTACTTCAGCTGATGAATTATTTTCCAAAAGCCAGAGAAATCTATTGCGACAACGAACCGTCGTTGAAGTCGCAGACAATCTCAACCTTGCTCAATAATCATTTTGGCGTTAGCATTGCAAATGCACCGCCTCTACATAGTGTTTCAAACGGGCAGGTAGAGCGGTTCCATAGTACCCTATCGGAACTCAGTCGATGTTTAAAAATCGACACCGGAATAACCGACACCGTGGAAATAATTCTATTAGCCACTACCAGGTACAACAAATCAATCCACACGGTCATCGACAAAAGACCAGCTGATGTTGTGCAGGCGAACTCGGACGGCTTACAAACAGAAGTCCGGGAAAAGATAAAAAACGCACAGGACGCGCTAAGAAACAGGGAGAACGCGACTCGGCAGAATAGGGTCTTCGAGGTTGGAGAAAAAGTTTTCGTAAAGTCCAACAAAAGGCTAGGAAATAAACTCACACCCTTGTGTGAGGAAAGAGCTGTAGAAGCGGACCTGGGGACCACGGTCCTCATTAAGGGGAGGGTGGTCCACAAGGACAATCTTAAATAACACAATCAGATAATGTCCTTCTTTAACCATTTTTATTACACTTTTAAGCCACTTGGCGCAAATTCGTACTAGCCATAAGTTCATTGCCACCGGCATGCCTTTTAGTTTAAGTTTATTTTATTGGTGGTGGGATACCTCTCGATGAACAAAAAATAGCTAAAGTTCAATTCCGCAGGTTCGGACTCATACCTTATTTTTTCCTATCCTTGGCGTCGGCTCACATAACTGATTATTCCCAGGCCAAGTATATCCCCATCGTTGACGGCCAAATACTAGTGTGGGAAGAGTTCGCGTTTGTCACTCACACATCGAACCTCTCGGAGTATGCGCGCGTGGTGGAAGAAACAGACAACATGATAAACATGTTTCCACTATCCCACATGCAAAAGCTTCTAAGCGTAGATACCGCCCCCCTCCAGGACTTGTTGGAGTCGTTGGGCGTTCATCATCGAGTAGCTAGGAGTCTAGATTTCTTAGGGTCAGCGCTAAAGGTCGTAGCAGGGACACCAGATGCAGGTGATTTAGAGAAAATCAGATTCACCGAAATGAAGCTAGTTGAGTCAAGCAATAGGCAAATTCAAATAAACAATAAAATTCAAAATCAAATTAATCAGCTAACATCGACCTTGAATCAAATTCTGAGATCCGCCAAAAATTCACAAGTAGACACTGGACACCTATATGAGACACTACTTGCAAGAAACAGAATGTTGATGATGGAATTACAGAATTTAATGCTTGCAATAACCCTTGCCAAAATTAATATTGTTAGTCCGAACATTTTAGACCATGAAGACTTAAAATCAGTTTGGCTTGAGGAACCCACCAACACTCCCATAGGGGATCTTTTGTCTGTTTCGTCCGTGAAGGTTCTGCATTTTATCATAAAATTTCCCAAAGTAAAATTAGCATGCAAGAAGATTACTATTTTTCCAGTCGCTCACAGTGAGACAATGCTGCAGATAACAGAAAACATTATAGCGGAATGCGGCGGAGAAATTTACGCCATTAAAAACTGCTCCGTGTCACCGGGAGCCACCTTCTGCCGTTTGGCAGAGAGTTCATGCGCCAAAGAACTGCATGCTGGTGGGATGGCGTATTGCCGAACACAACAGAGCGACCTGCACCCAATCACATACGTGGACGAAGGGATCGTAATCATCAACGACAGGTATGCCAATGTTCGAGTGGACAATGGGACAGAAGTTTGGATACATGGCACTCACCTTATCACCTTCGATAAACAAGCCATAATAAATGAAACCCTCTTCATCAATCACGCTAACGCCCAGAAGCGAACTCCAGGGGCAGCCAGCTCCCCCCTGTTGAACATAACTACCAACCAAGATGTTCTCAGCCTCCCGTACCTTCACCGATTGAGTGAACAAAACTTGGAGTTTATCAAGGAGTTCCGAGACGAAATTGACGATAATCAAATGTATCTCGCAGCAATTATTGTAGGAACAATATGCTGTGCACTCATCTGCATTGGTCGTACTTATCAGCGACTTAGTAAGGCAAAAAGATCTGCCATCCAAATAAAAGAAGTGATTGCAGATTTAGGATCGACCGAGGGCGGCCTTAACTTAAAAGGGGGAGTAGTTAACTGTGGCCAGCAAAACCAAAGTTGTTGACCACAGTTTACGTAAACATCGCGCCGGCCAAACTGCTGACACAGCGTCTGGCCGGATGCTCGTGCATAGCCGGCAAGCATTGCCCATTGGAGTGGCCGCTATGAAGTTCAATTATGTTAGCTTTAAGTTTCAGTTTTGATTTGAATCCAATAAAGAGCACATCGCTCATAAAACGAACTCCGGCAACCGCCGTTAAACAATTTATTATTTGAACACTGACTGAGTCTCTAGGCCAGTAGTGAACGGAGGGCAGTTACCCTTCCAGCGTAATAGTCACAACTCTTCAGTAGACGAAAGCTGACCGCCGGCCAACCGGCCACCTACCTACAGGAGATACAAGGAATCACCATCCCCGTATCAACGTGAACCGGACGACCGTCCACCTACCTACAAGGGCTACGCAGAACCACCATCCTCATACCTACGTAAATCGACCAAACCGGCGATCAACAACGGGACTGCAGCGAGGTACTAACTGCAGTAAACCTATAAATAACTTACTTATATACATATGTATAAGGAAATAAATTTACAAGAAAACTGGAGCTGGAGTATTTCGTTATTTAATTTATTTGCTGCTTTGTCGTGTCGTGCGTAGCCCTCTTGATATGTCTGGTTATTTCTCACATATACTTGTTTAATGTTGTTTATGTAAACAAATACTTGACAAAGATACAAATTAATTGAAAGATGTATGATCACTTTGCGTTTATTTTTAACACACATAAGCGGCTGGGATATTTGCTGAAAATGTTTGCTGGTTGTGGACTGTATTGTAATTTGTTTTTATACATATGTACAAAAGTAATGCAGTCTGTTGCTTTTATGCGCGGCATTCTCGCCACCACACCAAATACATGCTGACACCGCTACACAAGCATTGACCAGCAGCGTCAACAACAACTATTAGCTGACACCGCTACAAATGCATCGGGCGAATGCTCGTGGCGGATGCAAGCCAGCCGCTGCGTCGGTTAATTTTCTGTAAATTTTCAAATAATTTTAGTTGCTCTGCTGCGACAGAGCTTAGGTTTCTTTTAAAACAATTTCAAAATATAAAATCAGTCTGAAATCGCAATTGCAAAGAATACGTGTTTTATTTACATATGTACATCGAACCTTAACTGGCGCAGTCTGTAGTGGCCGCAGCAGTTTACAAAAAAAAGTAAACAGCGAGCCCGGGAAATACAAGTGACAAACAACAATAATATAAAACAAGAAAGGAAGCAAACTTCGGCAATCCGAAGTTCATATACCCTGGCAGCTATTGCAAAAAATAAATATTCTTGAAAACATTAAAATTGTGATTTACTTGCGTATATGTTTAAAAACATTGAAGCTATGATGATTTGATATCGTTTTCCGATTTTAATAAAATTAAAAGCGTGATTCTGAACTGTCAAATTAAAATGAATTAAAAAAGAAAATTACAAAATGGAAATGTTACATAAAAAAAAAAATTGTATATGTCGGCGCATTGAAACTGCGTGGTTGTGAATATATGTGTGTGTGTGTGCGAATACACATTTTCGGGTATTTCACCAGAATAATAATATTGCATCAGCCTCTTGTGCTGTGAGTGTGTGGTTGCCAGGCAACCGTTGCCTGCATGTTGTCGCTTTAAGAAGTACCGTTATAGCGAGGCGACAGCGTGGTAGACACGGTAGGTAGAGAATGAGACGCAGGCAATTGCGTACCAGAACTTGGAGTGTGTGCAAGGCCGAAACACGTTGCGCTAGTACAATGACACAACAACAACGATCATAATTCGACATATATATATTTATTGTTTCCATGGGAGCTATATGTTATAGTCGTCGGATTTTAATGAAATTTAAACCGTAATTCTGAAATATTACTACATGTCGAAGAACTAAAAAAAAATTAAAAAACAGCAAAGTTATAATTTTTTTTATTTAATTTTCCGATTGTTTCTATGGGAGCTATATGATATGGTCATCCATTACTATATGTCGAAGAACTAAAAAAAAATTAAAAAATAGCAAACTAATAATTTATTTAAATTTATTTTTGCGATTGTTCCTACGGGAGCAATATGCTATAGTCGACCGATCCGTCTCGTTCCGACTGATATACTACCTGCAATAGAAAGACAACTTTTGGGAAAGTTTCATACAGATAGCTTTAAAACTGAGAGACCCAAATTAGTTTTTTTGGAAAACGAAGTAAAAAAGCAGTGATTCACACTAAAAAAAAAAATAAAGAAAAAAGATATATCTGGAAAAATTAAGAATATTCATGCTTCCCCAAAATTAGTTTTGTGTTAAAACAAACGAATATTTACTTTAAAGGAGCAATACAACAATCCCCATTAACATGGGATGAAGTAAAAAAGAATCTAAAACAGTACTACTGCAACTCGTTATCAGAATCAACTCTCATATTCACCTTAGGGAATTTAAGACAAGGTAGATTGACGTTTAAAAAAATGTTATAAGCAAATTATGGAATTACAATCAAAACTACATGGGTACCTCGCCTTAAAAGAAAGTGACCCTAGTGCGACACTATACAATAGCAATTTGTATTTGTCATCTATGTCTGTCTTATGGTCACCAAAATAATCATACACAAATTTGCAACTCTTTTTATAATCGATACCGTAGTAACCGCTTTGAAAATAATAACTAATATAGTAGAAATGATCAAAACCGTTCAGTCAGCTAAAACCCATCATCCTTTAATCGCAACACAACCCAAAAAAATCGTTCAGCAGCAGGAATAAAATCGACCCCGAGCTTCAGGGCCTAAAAGCCCTACAGAGCATCAGAAACTAATTATACTGAAACCCATGCCGATAATGAAACAGAACTAACAAGCATTGACAGTACGTCACATTTTCTGGTAGCAGCCTACCAGGACCCACAAGCCTCCTAATCAACAGCCAAAGTTCTCCACAACAAAAGAACAGGTTGTGACCTCCCGTATATCCTCATTGCTTCACTTTTGCAAACCTCTTAAATTTTGTGAATACAAATCACACTATTAACAGATTCAGGATTATTTAACAAAACAAAAAATAAACACTTAAGCCAGATTCGCCTGGGTCGAAGAGTTTAAAGGTAAAGGTAATTGCGATTTTCTCGGTTTTTAATTTCATAACTACTTCGATGGACTTATAGGAATGGACCTACTTAAACAGCTAGTTGCCAAAATCAACCTTTTAAATTTTAATCTAACTACTCCAACGGCAACTTTCCCAATTCTTCCTAAAATAGGAAATTTATAAAGGAAATTTATAAAATATCTCGCGAAGATAACGAAACCAATAACAGCTTCTTTAAAAAAAAGGTGCCAAAGTTTCTAGTAGGGTTGCACCTATCCAGATTGGCCTGTTGTGCCTTTTTAATATTACTTATTATTGCCAATTTCTGTTCGGCATTAGCTGAGTGCAAGGCCTGCTTAGGTGGCAGTCTTGTCACTGAGTGTATTGTCTTGTTATATTCTACTGTGGCTCTCATAATAAGCTCAACGGTATCGTCAACCTTTTGGTCGATTTTCATGCATTTAGCTATCTCAGTTAGGGTACTGTGGAAACGCTCCACTTGCCCGTTTGAGCTGCTGTGTAGAGGGGGTGCATTAACAATGTCAATGTTATATAGTTTTTTTAATAATGAGGTTATAGTCTCCGAGTTGAAAGACGCCTCATTATCACAATATATTGTTTTAATGTTTGGGAAAAAATTTATAAGTTGTAATATGGGGCTGTGCACATAGACTTTGGCCCTAGAAAGAAATAACTGTACTACAGCGGACTTTGAAAATTTATCTACGCAGGTTAAAAAAGTCTCTTATCCGTAGAGTATATGTCTATATGCAGCATTTCGCTAATATCACATCTTCTAATGACGGCGTTGAAACTCATCGAATTCGATAGCCACCTTTTTTGACATAAGTCTATTAACCGTGCCATTCTCTCCCTTAAGTATGGAGGTAAGTGGTCTGGCTATGGTAGCGAAGTGCTTGACAAAACTTCTGTAGTAGCTGGCCAAAAGACCTGAGGCTGAAAAAAAATTTTTGGTTCGGTGTACTCCTGAATGGTTTTTACCTTTTCCGGGTCCGTTTTGGCTCCGTTTAATGTAACAATGAAACCTAAAAATTCAACACTTTCTTTGAAGAATTTGGTTTTTTCCGGTGCCACTCTCATGTTGGCATCGCACAGGCATTTAATCGATCGCCCTTTGAAAGATGCTTCCCGCATTTTTCAGTCCAAAGGGTAGACGGCAAAATTCATACTTTCCTCCGTTTATGGAGAAAGCAGTTTTTTCACGGTCTTTTTCAGTCAGATAAATCTGGTGGTAACCCGATTTTATGTCTAGGGTAGTAAAAAAGTTTGCCTTTCCTAGGCTCGCTAGAATCATGGAAATACTTGGCATAGGGTAACGATCGGCGATGGTTCGTTCATTCATTTTCCTGAAATCGATAACCAGCCGTTTTTTCTTGTTGCCATCTGCATCAAGTCCCTTTTTGTCTACAACCCATGTTGGGCTGTTAAATGGCGACCTAGAAGGCCGGATAATGCCATCCTTCAACAGCTGTTTGATTTCTGTGTTAACGAAATCTGCTGCTCCCATGGGGTAAGGATATAGTTCGGAATATACGGGTTCTCTAGTTTCTGTACGAATTGTGGCAATGATCGAGGTGTTAAAAGGTAGCGTCTCGTTAGAGTGCGAAAACACTTGTTTCATTTTTTTATGCAGCTTTCACTAAATTTGCGACTACTAAGTCATCGATATTTGTGAAGTTCACGTTATCGCATTCGTGGTATTTGAGTTGCTCGGATATGTTTCCATACCTGATTACACTGTTATGTAAATCTAATGCCGCTCCCGCCTGCGTTAGCAAGTCGAAACCTCTTATGGCATCAAAAGTGTTGATAGTATCAAGTAAAAAAAATTGAGCCTTTAGGCCGAATATGCGCATAAAGCATTTTACTTTAATATTACTGGAGCCATGAATGGAACTGTTGGTTTGGATGTATTGATAGTCTAGCTTCGTACTTCGAGACTTTACTATCAATTTCTTCTTTAACGGGTTTTATATCCAGGTCCCTGTGGAAATTTGCGTTGCGAATATACCAGGGGGCCCCAGTTATTGTTCGCAGTAACTTCGACTGTATTCGTTGGATGATTTCTATGTTGCTACCGCTTGCGTTTCCCCAGAGTTCAGACCCGTACATCCAGGTTGGCTTTAAACAAGAGTTGTAAATAACTACTTTGAGTTCCAGTGGCAGGGGTGAGCGGGAATGGATGAGCCAGTGAAACTGTTGAGTTTAAGGGAAATCTTCTTCGCTTCAATTTGCTTTCTACAGGTAAGCCGCCTGTCTAAGTGGATGCACAGATGTGACTTCGTCGACTTGGAAGATTTGTTTGTTGTTTAGGGCTAGTGGTGGGCAGGTTGCCCGATTGAGTGTAAACGTAATATGTTTGCATTTTTTTTCGTGGACTTGTATGCGCCAATCTGCTAGCAATTTTTCTACGGCCCCCAGGTGGTTTTTTAAAAACGCTGTTGCTGTTTTTGGACATTTTGAACGACTGGTTATAGCTGTGTCATCAGCAAAGGTGGATAGAGTTGTCTGACTGCTTGTGGGAATGTCAGCCGTGTATAGGACATACAAGATCGGTCCGAGCACACTTCCTTGGGGTACTCCAGCTTCGATTTTGTGGTTGACGGAGAAGAAATGTTTGCATTCGACAGTAAATACTCCTTAAGGTAAGATTCAAGTAATTTGTGGGTGTTTTGTGGTAGGACAGTCTTGATTTTATGAACCAGACCGGCAATCCAAACGCGGTCGAAGGCTTGAGATACGTCTAGGAATAAGGCACTGCAGTATTCCCTGCATTCAAACGCTGTGCGTATTTCAGCTGTTATGCGATTTACCTGTTCGGTAGTTCCGTGCTTTTTCCTGAAGCCGAACTGATGTAGGGGGATCGCTCTGTCATTTTGGAGGTGTGTTCTGAGGTGGCACAAAGGCAGTTTTTCAAATAGCTTTGATAGGCACGGAAGGAGGCTAATGGGCCTGTAGGACGAAAGTTGGGATTTGTTGGCACTAACAGACTTTTTCCATTGTGTGGGAAAATAGCCCCATTTTAGAATTGAGTTGAATATGGAGGTTATTCAGTTATCATTTAGACAACTTCCGACAAGCTTCTTTAAACCTTTGTTTAGTGGCTGGGGAGCGGTGTGCCTGCCAGTCTCGGCGAAGTCGCCGCTTTTCTTGAAGGGGCGACTGGATCTGTGTAGTTGTTCGTGTAGTTTTTGGGGGGATGAGGCTGGAAGTTCGGGTGTAGAGTGTTTGGCAGCAGAGGGCATTACATCCGTTATATGTTTAAGTGAGTCTTCAATATCAGCTTCACAGGAGATTTTAGGTTCGATTTCAAAGTGTGAGCTTATATATTTTTTATACTTTAGCCAGTTTGTTGTATTGGATGTCAGAAATTGTGGTCGTTCTACAGATAGACAGAGTAAAACAAGCGAGTGGTCAGATGACAGTTCCGCCAGGGTTTCAACATGTTTCAGCCTGGACGGCATTCTCCTAGTTACAGGAAAATCGATAATGTCTGGTTTTTTGTTCGGATCTGCTGGCCCGTATGTGGGAGTACCTGGTGAAACAAAATCTAACTTATAACCGGGTTTGATAATAGCGTTGTATAATTGGCGTCCTTTGGGGTTAATAAGACGAGAGCCCCAGTAGTGGTGTTTCGCATTATAGTCACCGGCAGCTATTAAACAGTTACCCAATGAGTTGTAAAAGCCTAAAAATTCATTCTCTAAAATATTAAATCGTGGAGGACAATACACAGCCGATAGGGTGACTGGGCCGCTGGTTATGTTGATTCGTAGGGATGTGGCCTGTATGTGGCTGTAAGCAAACGCCTCCAGAGGGTGATGCCTAATGCGCTGTTTGATAAGGATTCCGGTGCCTCCGTGAGCTTTGGCGTCTGGGTGGTTGCTTGCATAAAAGATGTAGCCAGTGAGATAGAAGTGGTTTTTATTGGTTAGGTGCGTTTCTGAGAACTGTAGAAATTCAAGTCTGTGCTGCGAAGCACCGTTATCGTTCCAAAAGCATATTCTTAAGGGATCCATTTAAGTTGACTTTTTTTTGATTAGAAGTTCCATAATGTTGTTCTGGTTTCGCACTTGTTCCTGGAAGGTACCTTGCATTGAAAGCATGATGTTCGTGAGTGTAGCTAATGCTGTTTTGTATTTGTGAAGTGTAAGTCTTGTTTTGTTGGTTATAAGGTTGAGTTGGTCTTTGAGCGTTTTGCTCTGGAAGTGGAGCATATTTCGGTTTTGGTATAGGTATAGGCGACAATCCAGGGTATCGAAGTGCAGCCGCAAACGTATCTCCAGGAGTTGTTTGCGAACGAATGTAAAGCTATTGGCTCCTATCGACTCGATTCGGGTCCTATTGCGGCTCCTCTACGGTTATTCTTCGATAGAGTAGGTATTGCAGTTTGTATATGGGGTGCATTGCGTTTTTCTTTAGGGTAGTCGCGTCTGGTTTAAGTTCAATCTTGAACAGTGGCTGAGGAATTTTTGTGTTGTTTGTTATTTGAAGTTTTCGTAAGTTTAGGCAAATTTGTTTCTCTAGCCTTTTGCGGACTAAGTTTTCTTTTAATTTCTACATACCGATCGATCCCAGTCTGTACAAGCGTAGATTGTGAGAGCTTTGCAGCAGAAGCTAGTATTGCTCGCGATGCCAAAATCGGCCACACGTTGGTCGATGTTGAAGTTGTTGATACGACAGTTGTTATTGAGGGCACCGTATTAGTGTCCGCACATGCTGATGTAGTCGGTGCGTCTATAGGTGGAAGGGAGGAAGGTCATTGCGAACTCCATGACTGAGTTGGAGCAACGCAGCTTGAGTTGGTAAATAGTGCTGGCGAAAGAGACAGAGCTCTCTCAGTAGCGGGCGGCGACATTGCACTTGCTGTTGTGTTATTTACTGTCTCCAATGAGACAATTGCTAAGTATGCATTATTTTTCGAAGACGAAGACAGTTGAAGCGAAGACAGTCGACGCGCGTCTTGCTGTTGTTGTAGTTGTACACGACTTTGACTCACTGGCTTACTGTTGGCACTTTTCAATAACGTACCCGCAGGCATTGTTATTTAGTTTAATTTATTTAAATCTTTGTATTTGCTATTAGATTTGTTAGGGAAGAAAGCCCTTGTTGTTTGGCATTGATGCCAGCGTCTTTTCACTATTTGTTGGTGTATTTTTATTTTTAAATAACTTAGTTTTCCCGTTCACTCGGCGGAGCGATCAGTTTCCTCAACGTTGTTAGCCCGCTGGCGCCTTTGGCCAGTCATTCTCTCCGAAGAGTTTGGTCTTTTTTGGGTACTGCAAATTTTGGTATTGAGTGTTGTTTCCCTGTTTAAAACCCGTAGGATGTCGGTATTTAGAAGATGATGGATCAATGTCTATAGGTTCCGGGGATTGATTTTGTTTACCCTGATCTACCCAGTTGTCCTGTTTACGCCATGGATCGTTGTTCTGATATTTGATTGGTCGGCTCCAGGATTTTTCCCTTGTTTCTCGGGTGCTCGGTGCTGGCCCTTGTGAAAGTCGGTATTCTGATTTCTTTGCTCAGCTACTTTGGCATATATGGCCGCGAACATACTTCGTTCGATACTGGCCTCTGCCTCTCTAGCTAATGCCAGTGCCAGGTCTTTTAGCTGTGCTGGAAATACAACAGCCCTTAGTGATTTTTTTAGACCGGAAATGAATACGTGTAGGGCGTCAACCCTAACTTCTGTATTGAGTAGTGAGGCCTTTTCGTCGTCATGTGTCATGACAATTTTGTTTGTAACGAGGGTCAATTTTTGTTCGACCTCATCGTAGTACTGCATAAGTGTTTGGTCGCCCTGACGGACCGACTCAAGTCCCCGCCGTAATAGGCGTAAAGATGTTTTATCTGAGTAGGAGCAGTCTAATCTAGCTAGTATGGCTTTAAAATTAAGCACTGTGTTATAAGAAACTAGCAGCGCGCGCGCTGGTCCCTTAATTTTGTTTCTAATAATAGTAACGGCTTGGTAATGAGCGGAACTGCCTTCATAAGACTCGAATAATTCGTAGGCGTCGGTGGCGGATTGCCTCCATGCCACGTACCCATCTTGTACGCCAGTTAAATCTGGAATTGGCTTCACTATATGAAATGGTATATCGCGCTGTGGTGCTCCCGGTACTATCTTTACCCTCTGGTAAGATTCTACCTCTGGCGCTTCTAAACGCAAGCTCTGAAGTTGTTGATTAACGGCATTGATCTGAACCGCGAATTCGGCTCTGAGCCTCTGTTCTTGGCTAGTTAATGCGGCCTGAATTAGCGCCTCTATTTGTATCACGTTCATGGTTTCCGTGTTACTTTCTTGTTGTGCCCGTGCTGGTTGATATCTATGGGTATCTCGGATTAATTCTTCTTCACTGTCACTGCCAAGTTCGCGTTTAGTTTCCCTATATGGGCCTGAAAAACTCATAAGGCCACTAATTTGTTGGCACTAAACACACGTTATTGGGAGGCCGAATGTTTTAATTCGACATAATTAATTTTGTATATTATAATTTTATATTAATAACTGGGTGCTTGGCGTCCGAAGGAAAATTTTATTTAGGGACGGCCGAAATTAATTCACTTTATTTGTAAGTCACCTTTACAATTGCTTTATTTAAAATGTTTATTTTTTAATTTTGGGTAAATAATTTGTAAGGATTTTTATTTATTTTTCCCTTACATATTTTTGTGTGGTGGATTCGGTATTAAAGTTGGGTGCCAATTATGTTTTAATTGTGCAGCCACGCGCTGTCCCTCGCCGCTGTCCGTGAGGGTGAGGAGTTGCGATCCAATTGCCACCGTGGCTGCTCTTATGGATGAGCCGGGCGGTTGCCACTGGCTCTTTTCTCTCTTCTTATGAAGACTACGTTGGGAGTAACTGACTCCGTTGCTAACGGCCCTTAAGGCTCGATAACCAATTTCAATTAATAGAGTAAATGTTGACGGCCACAGCCGGAGTTTTATATTTAAGCCAATGCTCTTTCTTAAATTTCAAAATTAAAACTGATATGTATGTATATATATATATATGACTTTATGTAAGGTATGCAAGTTGCAACTTCGTTTGTTTGGAACAGAATTGGCGCCGTATCAGTTCCACCTCGAAATGACGGCGACGGTAGTGTGAATGAATTATTTGCAGGGTTTGGCTGAAAAACATTTCGAAGGTGTAAAGCAAATGTACAGGCTCTGTCTTTGTCGCTTCTGGCCCAGCTGCCTGAAGAGTCTCTTACGGGAATTACTGTTTCGGCCGGCGCACTTAGATTTGGGTGGGCCCTCCACAGGGGATGCTTGGTGCTGGTGGGTGAAAGTTTCCCAATGTACTGGCGTTGTGCTTTTTCTTCTTCGAGCCTTAGAGCCCTGGTAAGTCTGCGACCAGCTTCCTTAAGTCTATGTTTTGAGGATGGCGATCTGCTGGTTTGCCAAGCACGCCTCAAACGTCTTTTCTCCAAAACAAGCTGTTCGATTTCAAGGTTAGTTTTGTGTTGGTGTGTGTGCCCATCCCTCCCTTGCGGTGTAGAGACTTTGGCTGCTGCGACGAGTACCGACTCCAGTGCATTGGCATAGCAGTCGATGTCCTCCTTGAAGTTGAGCTGTGGAGTTAGTTCGATGTGGGAACTTACGTACTTTTTGAACTTCAGCCAGTTGGTTCGATGCGACGTCAGCCTGCAAGGGTGCTCGATTAATTCCGGGCTCTGAAGAAGAGTTATTAGCACTGGTGAGTGGTTCGATGATAGATCCAAAAGCGATTTTGCAGATATTAGATTGCGAGAAATATTTTTTGTCACAGCAAAATCAATTAAATCAGGTAGTTTTCTAGGATCTGTTGGCCAGTATGTAGGACTGCCTGGTGAAACGTAGTCCAGTTTGTTGCATGTTTTGATGAGTGCATTATATAGTTGCCTTCCTTTGGGGGTAACAAGGCGGGATCCCCAGTGTGTGTGCTTGGCGTTGTAATCACCTGCTGCTATGAATCGCTCTCCAAGTGAATTGTAGAAGTCCATGAATTGGTCTTCGGAGACTGTAAAGCGGGGTGGGCAGTAGACAGCGGCAATGGCAAGGTTGCTGGTGCCCAACTGTAATTTTATCGACGTAGCTTGCAGATAATTTTTTGCAAACCGTTGGTGAAAGTGGTGTTTGATACGGTCTCTTATTAAGATGCCGGCTCCGCCATGTGCTTTACCATCTGGATGATCGGTGCCGTAGAACGTGTATCCTCGTATTTGAAAGTTATATTTGCTGGTGAGATGCGTTTCTGCCAGCAACATAACGTCGATGTGATTTTAGTTCAGAAATTGAGTTATTTCAGGTATATGCAGTGAAACACCGTTGGCGTTCCACAGAGTTATTCGGAGGCTAGGCATAATTTATTTGGACTACTGAGCTGCAAGCATTTGTAACAAGATATTTTGGTTTTGCATTAGAGTTTGCATGGTGGTTTTCATGAAGGACATAAATTCCATCATATTTTGTTGCAAAGTTATCATCATAGTTTCCATGTTACTTTGTGGCTGTCCCATGGCCTGCTGTATGTTATCAGTTTTCGGCTCTATGTGAGCTGTGCCTGATCTTAGAGCACTGGCGTAGGAAATGCTGTTGGTGGTAATTGAAGGGCCAAATGATGACCTGGCTGCTTTTGCGAAGAAAACTTCGGGTGTCGTTTGTGATTTCATGTAAATGTTCTGGCGTGCCGTTGTCGCTCTTTGCATCCGACTTTTCATCTCCTTGTAGACTGGACAGCCTCTGTAGTTTGCTGTGTGGTTTCCTTGGCAGTTTACACACTTTTTAGTGAGAGAGTCTCCCTTGTTGGCAGGGCAGGGTTCGGAGCCGTGGCAGTTTCCACAAGCTACACAAACTGACCTGAGGGTGCAGTAAGCCCTGGTGTGTCCGTATTCCTGGCAGTTTGTACATTGCACTGGCCCGTTCCGTTTGTGCGGCTCTTCTACTGTGATCCTACGGTGCAGAAGGTACTGCAACTTGTAGATCGGATGCACTGCGATTTTTTTTCAAAGTTCTGCTGTCTGGCTCCAGCTCGACCTTGAAAAGTGGTTGCGGCTTCTTGTTTTTGTTCATAATGTTTATAACATTTTTGGCGCAAAAACCGTTTTTTTTTAAAGCCTCTATAATTTCAGAGGGGGTTACATCGGGTTCTATTCCCTTGAGGACAACTTGTAAGCCCTTGCATCTTTTCAGCTGGTACGTGTAGTAATTCTTTTTGGCATTGTTTAGGTACTTCGACACTGCTCGGTGTTTGGTGTCGCTTATATTCCCTTTCATAAGCGGAATAACATGACAGTTATCCTTCCCGACAAGCTGAACTATTTTATTGACTAGGACGTTGGAGATCTTCTCCCGAATAAAGATAGGTGGGGGCTTTAGTTTTTTTGGGGCTAATTCTTCGTACTCTTTTTCAGGCTCCGCCAGAATGGAAAATCTATTTTCATTTAATGGCCCGAGATTTTCAGGGCCTTTGTTGGTACGGTTTATTTTGGGCAAATTGCCGTCTGATTTTTTTGGGGGGGTTAGCTTGCGCTTGGAAATATTAATATAGCGATCTATGCCTGTCTGCATGGCCGAACCCGCTTGCGGAATTGTAATTTTTTCTACCGTAGCTTTGTTTTTGCCGTTTGACCCGATTTTTGCACTTGGTTGTGTTGTTGCTTTACCCGCTGCAGAAGAAGAGAGTGGAGTCGTTATTGCATTGCTGGCGACAGAGACCGTTGTAGTTGACGTAGTAGTTCCTATTTTTGTTGCACTAGGTGGCAGAAGCTCGGTTGGAGTTTTGCATTGCTCACTCCATGGTGTTTGTGCGGTGAAAAGCAGGGCGGGAGAGCAAGAACTAGCTCTCTGGTTTTCGGCGGTCAGTAAACTTGCACTTTCTTGCACTATCGGTTCTAGAGTATTACTCGTGAACGAGAAATAAGCATTGTTTCGGGCCAAAGAGAGACGACGTTTGTCTTGCTCTCTCTGAATTTTTTCACGGGCTTCGTCTTGTTGTTTTTGGCGTTGAGTGCGCTGATCCACGTTCTTACTAATTTATTGATAGAGCGTAATATTTATTAATTAATTAAGTAAAACTTTAGTTTACGATATGCGAATTAGCATCGCGAATCGCAAAACCTCGCGTTTATAATTTTTTCCGAACGTTTTCGACTTAGTGGCTTATTGTTTTTCCGGAGCGTTAAGAAAACACGTCTACACGCGACCGAAGTTGACTTGAATTATCGAAGATTTATCGAAGATTCTAAAAAAAATTCTTACGTCCCTATAGAAAACCAGCAATTTACACATCGAATGTGATTTTCAGTGAAAAACAATCTGCCTACAAAAATTATTTTCCAATACCCATCTAAATAGAACTACGCGGTGCACACAGTTAGCGGAAGATATTTCGGACAACGACAAACAAGACGATAATAAGAAAGTACCACAAAGATTCTAGTCATAGGGGAATCAGGGAAACATACGAACACCTGAAAAGATCTTACTACTTTTTTCAACTACGGGATAAAATACCTAAATTTATTATAGCTGCACCACCTGCCAAGTGTTTAAATACCATAGAAACCCACCCGCCATAATCTATAGCAATAAGGGAAACATACGAACACCTTAAAAGATCTTACTGCTTTTCTCAACTACGGGATAAAATATCTAAGTTTATTATAGCTGCACCACCTGCCAAGTGTTTAAATACCATTGAAACCCACCCGCCATAATCTATAGCAAGCCTGAAAATCCCGACAAACCCCTCGCAAAAGTAAATATTGACATGTATTGTATTAACCATAAATAAATTCTAATTATAATCAACCAGTTTTCCCGTTTCGATAGTGCTAATACACTGGAAGCACGAAGCAGCATCACTTAATCAGAGCATTATAAAACTTCTTTAGCACTCACGGTATTCCCAAGAAAATAGTTTGTGATCAAGCAGCAGAATTTTCATCAATGATTTTCAAACAAATCTTATTCCCAAAAATAAAAGATAAAATCGAAAAAGTTCTTGACCACAGAATAGACAATAGAAAGGCAGGAACCAGAAACGCTTTCCCCCGACGATATTACACTGAGACATTCAACTCATGAAGTAAATGAGGTCAAAGGACTTAACTTCCTAAGCAAAAAATCACAAAAAATCCATTCATCTAAAATCAAACGGAAGATTAAAACAACATAATAAAACATTTTTCTTAATTTTAAAACACAAAAAAAAATATAAAAAAAGGTATATGTGCTTCTATTCCTTTTCGAATAAAAAAAAAACAAATTTATTATGTGCTCCTTTGAGAGACCGTTCCTTTGAGAACGAAAAACTTCTTTACTGAGAAAATATTTACGAGCCATTTCATAAAAAAACACATAACAAAATAGCACAGAGCTCCCTTAGAGAATATCAAGTGACTCTCTATATATAATTTTTCTTAATAAAAATAAAACCATCAAAACATGACCCCAAACAAAAAGTAATAATAATAAGAAAAGAAAAACATAACAAAATAACACAGAGCTCCTTGAGAGAATATCATATGACTATCTATAACAAAACTTAAAAAACAATAACTTAATAAAAAATATTTTACTTCTACATACTTTTAGATTAATATCGGTATCAGCACGCCACTTGAACGTAAAGGTCTTCAACGAAGAAACTATTGATATAATTAGACTCAAAAATCTACAATTAAAAAAGAAAATTAGTAACCTTATAACTAACAACGCTGATTAATAAACGGATTAGGTTCAGCAATAAAGTTAATCTCTGTCAATATGGACGCTCAAGATGCTGTAGAAATTGAAAATATGATTAACAAATCAAAGAAAAATCTCAAAACGCACAAATCGAATTATCTCGCCAAAACCAATTAAACACCTTCTTTGTAGAAAAATTAAAAAAACATAACTGATCATATAAATAAAGAATAAGAGATAATATCCATGGTAACAGAATTATAAAGGCCGAATACAACTTAATCAAAAATCAGTATCTTAATAGACTTGGTTACAATATCAATGTACTTTTCCAACACGTTAATGACATTTCAAAAATAATTAACATATTTTCCAAATTTATTTTGTCAAAAGAGGTATTTGAAACTATATCACATATATTTCAGATCGAATCTGTTACCATACAATCAACAGAACACATCTATGAATTAATATGCCTACAAGCGTTTTAAAAGAACGATGAAATTTGTTCATATTATTAAAGTTTCAATTGTTTCTAAAACTAGTTATAAGTTTTCCCATTTCCTACCATTGGCGATCAGTGGAACTACGACAGGGAGCAAGTTAAAATGCCCAAGAGTAGAGGACATCTTATACTGCGAAGAGACAGCGGCGAAGGAGAACCGAAAGCAATCGAATTGTATGAAGAAAATCATCAAAAACCAGCAACCGACGTGCAATTAAGTTGACAGAGTGCCGATAAAATACATCAGTCGACTCGAAAATAACCTTCTCGTGGTATCAAACATACCGAGAACTCTCATCTCTTCCGATTGCACAGAACCTTTCTACTTAGAAAACACAGCTATCCTACACCAGTGTCACTATAAATGACATCGTCTACGAAAGCAAACCTCAGCGGTGACAGAGAAATTTACCATTAACCTGCCGGTCCACCCAACATTGTTGCCATTTTAGCTTATTTCAAGCTAGATTTAGCATATTTTAAAATGAAATAGCTTGAAAAATACTTTAAATGCATATAGCTTAAAATCTGGCTTATTTCAAATTTTATTTAGCTTATTTCGGCTTAAAAAAATTTATAACAAAAAATTTTTTTTTTTTCGATTGTATTATAATTTTTGGTAATTTTTATCGATAATTTGGACAAAAGTCATATTTTTTGTTGGTATTTTAATAATAATCGTTAGGAAGTTTCGGTCACACTGAAATTTTGCACATTTTTGTTTTGCGTTTGTTGTTGCGTAGTTTAAGAAACATGCCGAAAGTGACTTACAAGCAAAATTTCCGCGATTCGTGGTTAAATTTTGAAGAATTTAAGCAGTGGCTACGCAAAGCGCCAACCGACTCCACAAAAGCGTACTGCTGCTTTTGTAAGGTATCGATTGGGGCCAAGTTATTTGAGATACGGCAGCATGCTCAAGCTAAGAAACATATTGCGTGCATTGCAAGCGTGGCACAAAATCATACAATACATTTTGGTAGACAGCCCACAAAAACAGAGGAGCAGGAGGTTGCACTTTGTTTATACATTGCTGAACACTCGGCCATAGCACCTATTGACCATTTATCCCAACTGTGTGTCAAACAGTTTAAAGCGTGCGATGCAACTGTCGACATAAAGTTGAAGCGGACAAAGTGCACGCACATAATAAACGATGTATTGGGAGTCCACTTCGAAGACGATTTGCGGAAGGATATAGGAAAGTCAAAATTTAGCTTGTTGTTGGATGAGTCCACTGATATAAGTGTGACAAAGTTGCTTGGTAAGTATAAAATAAGTTATGAACATTTGTGTACATTTATGTGGGCCGTAATTACATATATATGTTTGTGTCTTTTTTAATCTTTAGGCATCGTCATAATCTATTACAGTTTAAATAGCCAAAGTATGATTACGACATTTTTAAGTTTGGTTCCCATTCAGTCCGGCGATGCTAAAACAATTGCAGCAGCTGTAAAAATGGAACTTAGTAATTTAAAACTAGATATATTGAGCTTGATAGGAATAGGCACTGATAATGCCAGCGTAATGACTGGCGGTAAACAAAGCGTTTACACAGAGTTGAGAAAGAGTGTGCCTTCCTTAATATTAATAAAATGTGTGTGCCACTCAATTCAATTGGCTGTAAGTCAATCCACGAAGAAAAATTTTCCAGATCAATTGGAATATATAGTTGCCGACACCTACTCTTGGTTTGCGAAAAGCTCTTACAGACAAATGCTGTATAAAAAAGTTTATGAGTGTTTAAATAATGGGCAGGTATATATAATTGTGTTTAGTTTCATTGTCAATCGAAGTGTTCGTCCAAAAATATGTGTATATGTATGTATTAACATTTAGTTTTCATGCTCGTCTGAATTTTTTGTAAGTAGACTAACAGGTTTGAATTTTTTATTGTTATGCATTTTTGTATATCTATTATAAATTTTGTTTGTATTATTTAGGCACCCTTAAAAATTCTCAAGGTCAGCGACACTAGATGGCTATCCATCGAAAGTGCAGTATCTCGAATCGAGGATCAGTGGGAGGAATTAAAGTTACACTTTGCCTTAGCCTCTACAAATGAAAGTTGTCACAAAGCAAAAATATTGAATATGCTATTTGAAGATGACAAAAATAGGCTTTATTTTATATTTTTAAAGCCAGTTTTAAAAAATATGCAAATTCTGAACAAATTGTTTCAAAGCGAGCAAGGCGATTCGTCGAAACTTCTTAATGAAATTATATTGGCAATCAATGCGCTAGGAAACCTCATAATTCCTCCCGATGCTAATATTGATATTTTTAAAGATGATTTGGAAGATTGTGCAGTTAACGACTTATATATGGGGTATGCCTTTGAGAAGGAAATCAAAGACGAAAAATATTTTGATGAAAAATATAAAATCAGAGAAGATTGTAAAAACTTCATCAAGGCTTTAATTATTCAACTAAGGGAGAGGTAAGCTTTAATTGGATTTTAATAAAATGATATGTATTAATCTGCAGCGTAATTTCAGACTTCCTGATAACATTGAAGTACTAAAACAAATGGATATTTTCGCCGTTGGCAATATGCTACAAGCAAATAAAACGCCAGATAAAATTATTTCGTTGTTGGAACATCAATATGAAAATATTGATGAAATAGTATCCCAATTTGGAAAAAATCCACCTTATTAATTGGGAAAAAAAGGAAATAACTATAGAGTTTTGGTCAGAAGTTTTGATGTATAAGGATGCTGGCCAAAACAAAGCTTTCGAGCAACTGGCGTTATTTGCTTTGCACATTCTTTCACTGCCATGGTCGAATGCTGCGGTTGAGAGGGTATTCAGCCAAATGAACATGGTCAAAACAAAGTTGCGCAACAAAATGAATTTAAAAAGCTTGAACGCAATTTTAAGAATAAGGTTTGTTTTTGAAATTTTAAATTATTTAAAATATACTAAGTATTTTTTTTTATGTTATAGATATGGACTGCGACGTCATGGCAAATGTTGCCATGACTACATACTTCCAACGAAATACCTCGCTTTAGTCAGCTCATCCGCTAAATATATGGAATCGAATGATGAAGTCGATGAAATTATTTCTTTGCTCTGATAGCTATATAAATATAATATCAATAAAAGTAAAAAATCAACTATTTTAATGTTTTCCATGGTTAGCTTATTTTTAGCTTAATTTTTTTTAATTTTTAACTTATTCTAGCTTATTTTTTTCTTCAATCTAGCTTATTTTATTTCTCAAAATCTGGCAGCACTGCCACCCAAACGTTGTACCCAACGAAACACTAAAGTTCCCTACCTTGGAGAGGCTTGACGAGGATCTGTCCATCTCCAATGCGTCTACAACTCATTTTGTGGAGGTAATCACCAAACAGCGACATATAGCATCTTGGCCGCCTTAGAAATAATTATTCTTATTTTATCCGCAGAATCCTTCCAACGAAATCAAAGTACAACATTTGTTCCCACGATTCAATCGTAGCTAGCCGCTTCGATTATCGCCCCGACTCCCGTTACATCCTACACTCCGTTGTCATCGCTCTGGCCGTCGCTCTATTCCAAGGGGGGAGGAGTTATGAATCCACCCCTGGTCGGACCCATGGTCATGGATCCACCACTGGGTAGCACCATTTCGTACTGAGCTTCCGGGAGCATCGACCAGCAACGCCAACACCAAAAGCAAGCTGACACCGCTACACGACCATTGACCAGCAGCGTCAACACCAACTACTAGCTGGCACCGCTACACATGCACCGATGACTTGCTGATAATTGGTTTTATTGATGAATCCCAATCACATGCACATTTTAAAATCATAACTATTTTGTATTTTGAGAATAATTCATGTATTGTATGTATATGTATGAATGTCTGCATGAACATTAGTAAATAAATACAAAAATGTTGTTAAATCAAAAATAAATATATACAAAAATGTTGTTGAATAATAGTAATAGTATTTTGAAGTGAAATCTACGTCTTACTTATACGTCCATCTATTTGCATATACAATACACAATACAATATTTAATAAGTGCAAAAATTTTGATGAATAATAGTAAACATTTAGAAGTGAAATTTACGTTTTACTTATAAATTCATCTATTTACGTATACAATATCTACACCCACACATATATGTATATAAATAATACTTTGAATTATATTAAAATAAAAACCGTTTTTTTTGTTTTTTTGAAGTTTTATTGTCTTTATAGTTTGATTCCCAATTTTGAACTGATTTTTTTCTTATAACTTTGGGTTTTATCGGTGACAGCGACTCTAGGAGCGAAAGTGGACTTCGATTAGAAGATTTCGATTGAAATGGTGGCCTGATGAATAAAAGTTTATAATTTGTTCATGTCTGCTGTCGTCGGTAAAGGCGTGTGAAATGTTTATAACAGGCGTGGGACATGTTTATTTCTAATGTTATGTCTGATTAATTTGAATAACTCCTATAGTAGGCTCTTGAATGTTATGTTTGACAAATGAAGTAATGGGTACCTCGGGATATACAGGTTGGGTGAAGGGCTTGATGTCTAGAGTATTTGGAAATATGTCACTCTCCGCTGCCTTAGAACATTCAACATCCTTGTTGAATTTAACAAAAAGTTATTTTTTGTTGGTTAGCGCCTGTAAATAAATATGATGTAAGTAGAGATGGTTAAAACTATAATTATTAATATTGTGAGTACAATCCACTTGTAAACTGTTTCTTGTTTTTCTTGATAACTAATTTATTTATATATTTATTTATTTCGCCAACGATTTTCATTTCTTAACTGGCTATTGAAAAAAATTATCAATCAATTGAATTCAATCAAAGATCAGACTTGCTTGAAAAATAATTAAGTGTGTATTGGTTCATATAATTTTACATTCATGCTAGATAATATAATTTTATATTCGTTAATAATCTTTGAAGTAGTACATTTTATGTTTCTTACTTCTAGAGTGCATTGTCTTAATTGTATTAAGTTGTTTCGCTGTATTATTTTGTTGAATATTTCGCATTCTTGTTTAATATGTGTTTTGCTTGAATTATGTATATGTTACAATGATGTTAGGTTCAATATATTTCATAGATTCACTCTCTGATACAAATGTGTGATGACAATTATCCAATTGATTAGTAAGAAAGTGAGAGATACATTGATCAGCGATTATAAATTTTTGGTCTAATATATTTTTAATTAAACTTGGTGTATTTTTCAAATAAAAAACATTGTGTTTACCAGTTACAAAATATTTAAAGTTATCATTTATGTCAATTTCTGTTATATCTGTGTATTTTATAGTTTTGTACTTTTGGGTTTCTTTAACTTAAGTTGGTATATGAACTAAAATAAAAGTGTTTGGCTGAAGTTTTGATTGATAAAAGTTGTTCGTCGTCTATGTCATCCAATTAAATATTAAATATTAAATATTCCTATTCTTGTTAATTGTAATCCCATTTGTAAATGATCAATATAGTTAAGGAAAATGTTTAATAAATATCTTACAAGAAAGGAAGTAAACTTCGGCAGGTCGAAGTTTGTATACCCTTGCAGTTATTGCAAAAATTAAATGTTCTTGACAACATTAAAATTATCATTTACTTGCGTATATGTTTAAAAACATTGAAGCTATGATGATTTGCAGCTCAATTATTCGATAGTTCCTATGGCAGCTATATGATATCGTTTTCCGATTTTAATAAAAAAGCGTAATTCTTAACTGTCAAAATATTAAAAGGTCAAGAAACTTTTTAAAAAAAAATTATGTTTATGGGGAAAACAATCAAAATGCCACCCTTTAGTTTAGATATATAAATTAAATGTACGATAGGTTCAATTGAAATTATTTCTTGATTTGATTAGCTGTGCTCGGAGTTGCAGCTATTTTGTATAACTAACTTGCCGAAAGCTTGACTTAAAATTTGTGTACATGTTTTCGCTATAGCTCAGCTGAATAGATAGCGAGATAAGAAAAACGAAGAACAAAGCTGCATAACAGCCCTGCGTGTGCAGCGCACACCTATGAGCATTTGACTAGGTGCTGGCGGTCTGCTCTAAACATACTACCCCCGTTGGAAGAGGCACGGTTCCAACCAAATGGGATTCGATGGGCAAAGCGGCTAGTTTGGTGACGGCCCTTTTGGTAAGACCTGTAGCTGTCCGGACCACAGCTACTCTGACGACGCCGTCCTTTCCGGGTATGACTTCATGGATGCACCCAAGCTGCCATTTCATCGGTGGAAGGTTGTCCTCCTGAAGCAATACAACACGACCGATTTGGATGTTGGATGTTTTGATCCGCCATTTGCTTCGTTCTTGCAACAGGGACAAATGCTCTCTGCTCCATCTTTTCCAGAAGTGCTGCTGCATTTGTGTTATTCTTCGCCAACTGCTTAACCGGCCTTCGCGAAGATGAGTAACGTCAAGCTCAGGAAACCTTGTGTAGCTGGAACCTTTGAAAATATGCGCTGGCATTAGCACCTCAAAATTTTCAGCGTTTTCTGAAATTGGACAAAGCTTAGAATGGCAGAAATTTCATATGCAAGAGTTCTTAATTCATCAAGGGCTAAGATGGCTGCACCGACAACTCGGTAGAAGTGAAATTTTGCAGATTTTACAGCCGTCTCCCATAGACCACCGAAATGTGGGGCACGCGGGGGTATGAACTTCCAATCAATCCCATTCGCTAAGCAGGAAGAAGTTATCGAAGCCGTGTGCGGTTCGCTCAAAAATAACTCCTTCAGTTCTGCTAGCTCTCGTTTAGCGCCAACAAAGTTTGTCGCATTATCACTCCTAATAGTACGAGAACTGCCTCTAAGGTTAATGAATCTTCTCAAAGCTGCAATGAAAGAATCCGTTGTGAGATCCTGGACGACTTCCAAGTGCGCAGCCTTCGTCGAAAAGCAGACAAAGACGGCGATGTAGCACTTGTGGGGTGCTTTGTTACGGGCCTCTGACTTGTGATAGAACGGTCCACAATAGTCCACTCCTGTGGTGTGAAAAGCTGGGTTAGGCTGAACTCGATCTACTGGCAGGCTACCCATCATGTGTTCCCAAGCCACAGGGTTCATCCGAAAGCATCTGACGCATTTGTTGATGACGCTAGCCACGAACTTTCGGCCTCCAAGTGGCCAATACCTTTGCCGTAAAGCAGCGAGCAACGCCTGTGGCCCTGCGTGGAAGTATTTCTCATGATAATAGACGATAATCGCTCTGGTGACCGGATGATCCTTGGGTAACAATATCGGATGCTTAGCCTCGTAGTCCAAGCTCGCATTTTGAAGCCTTCCAAAAACACGAAGTAAACCCTCAGAGCTAAGTATTGGCTTCAGAGAAATCAACTTGCTCTTCGGAGGACAAGGCTTGACTTGGTTAAGAACCTCATACTCCACCGCTATGTGAACCTGTTGAATGCTCTTTAGAAGCAGAACGGTTCCGAAGCTGATCTCGTCAACGGTAAAATAGATGGTTGAAGGTAATGATTTGGCTCTGCAACTTGAAATAAATCGATAAATGTACGCGAAAACACGCTGCAACTTGTCGAATGAGTTGAGAAACTTGCAGTTGATAGATATGTCAGTGCCAACGGTTCCAATTAGCGCCATGGAACGCCGTTCCGGAAGGTTCTTTACTGCATCTAATAGGGAGGGCCAGTTCGACGCTCCTTTCAGTAGAAATGGAGGTCTATTTGCCCAAAGGGAGTACTCCAGCAATTCTTTGGGGGTACATCCGCGCGATACCACATCCGTCGGATTCAAGTCTGTTGGAACATGATGCCAAGCCATTCCTTTCGTCATTTCCTGGATATTCTCGATTCTATTAGACACAAATACGTTGAACTCCCTTGGAGCCTGCCGAATCCAAGCCAACACAATAGACGAGTCCGACCAGCAGTGAGAGCTGCAATCAAAACCTATGGTTTCCTTAACGTTTACGAAAAGCTCAGCCAATAAACACGATGCTGAAAGTTCTAATCTTGGTATTGTTAAAACTTTTAAGGGAGCCACTCTAGACTTGGCGCAGAGTAGATGTGCTTCAGCGTTGCCATTGGCCTCCGACCGCAAATATAAGCACACGCCGTAAGCTGCTGTGCTAGCATCACAGAATCCGTGCATCTCGACGGAAGCCTGCGATTGCATTACGAATCGTGGAAATTTTAGGTTCTGGATGATCGACAACTGAAAGGTCAACTCCCCCCATGACGAAAGAAGGGGCTCTCGCAGTGTGTCGTCCCAATCCATGTTAGTGCTCCATAGCTTTTGCAAAAAAATTTTGGATTTTGTAACAATGGGTGCTATTAAACCAAGCGGATCATAAAATTTCGCAATTGTTGACAACACAATCCGTTTTGTTGCTCGTTGACTTGATAAAATTTGTGCAAAGTTAAAGAGAAGATTATCCGAAGATGGAACCCAGACCAACCCCAAAGCTTTGGCGATAGCTGATCCGACGTGGAATTTAATCAATTTAATCGCTTGCTTCATTCGAACACCATTTTCGGATCAGAAAGTGGCCGCGCGCCAGAAGCTCCTTTACCTGATGACGAATTTCTTTCACCTCTTCCACATAGAAATCTCTACGAACGACTTTAGCTCCAACTGGAAATGATTCCTCTTCATCATAAGAGAGCTGAGAGGCAGCCGACTTGGTTCCATAGGTTACTGTGTTTAGTTTATAAACACTCAATTAATCTGTGGAGTTCTCTCGCCAAATGATACATTGCAATAAGCCATCAGGGTACGAAACACGAACGCAGCGGTACATCTTGCAGGTAGCTCCACAAAGAGCTACTTTAAAAAATCTAAACCGAAGCAAAATATTAAAATTTTTTGCTGAATTGTTGGTCCTGCTAGAAGCAAGTCGTTTAGAGCTATCCCAGATGTAGTTTTTGCAGAACCACCAAAGACGACACGAAGTTTAGTGGTAGTGCTTTCAAGCTACTGAACAGAATGGTGAGGCAAGAAAAATTGTGGCACCGCTGGATCCCTTAATGCGAGAGACATGTGGCCTAAGTTGAGGTATTCCTGTAAAAATGCCGAATACTGCGCTTTCAGATTGGGGTTTTTATTTAGTTTTGATTCCAAACTTTTAAAACGACGACGGCCCAGACAGTAGGAGTCACCTAAAGATTCGAATCCCAAAGTGGATAAAAGGCGAACCGAATATTGACCATTCTCCAGCCTAATGCAATTTTCTTTGAAATGCTGCTCGCATCGTAAGTCCTCGGCCAGCATCGATGGTTTTTCTGAGCTAATGTCTTCAATCTCCCAAAACCGCTTTACTACGGCAGCAAGTGTGTCATCATCTGAATGATCAGCAGGATCCTTGGCAATGGCAGCCAAGACAGATTTGCGATTTAGCATACTTGACATCCCTCCAGAAACTATCCAACCAAGCTTGGTGTTTTAAAGCGTGGGCAAGGTGCTATCCAAATTAATTTTCCCTTTTGCGATTATTTCGAAGAACAGACCAGCGCCAATTAAAAGATCAATTCGTTGTGACTGGTTGAAATGTGGGTCAGCTAGCGAAATGTTTTGTGGCATCCTCCATCTTGTAGTATTTATATTGAAATTTGGCTGGTAATCAGTGATACTATGGGTTACAACAGCTGCGAATGACGCACGATAGCTTGCATCCCGTGATTGCGCCAGAATATCGACTGCCTTATTGTGCGATTGTTTAAGTTTCAAATTAAGTTGGCTAGCTAGGCGCGTAGTAATAAATTTTAACTGAGAAGCTGAATCTAATATTGCTCGGCAGGGCATAAATGCATCAACTCTATTTTTTACGTAGATTATAGCAGTTGGAAGCAGCACGTAATTCATTGGCATTGAATTTAAGGTTTATGGTGGAGAGTGCGTTAAATGGTGATTAGGTTGAGATAATGGAGATGAGCATGACACTAGTGATGATAAAGTTGATGGTAATGGCTGAAAGCTTATAGATGGGTCGGATGATGGAGATGAAACTGAGGTCGATTGTATGGATGTCTCTGGGATAATTTGCAGTAATGAATGGTGCTTCATGCGACAAAGTTTACAATGAGTTGACTTACATTGCTGCAAGCTATGGCCTTTGCGAAAACAGTTGAGGTAAAGGTGCATTTTCTTTGATTCCCTATATCGAAGATTGGGACTCAAGCTTAAAAATCGGGAGCATTTTGGCAAATAATGATCTCTAGCATCGCAAAATAGGCAAATTGGATGGTTTGAGTTAGTAGCAGACGTAATCAGTACACTTGGGTTATATCTATGCATGCTTTTTCCCACCTGATGGTGTGGTGTTTAAATTACCACAGCTAGGTCCAAGTTTTCCATCAGCCGGCACCTCTTCTCCAAAAACGACTCCATAGCATCCCAGGTAGATAGCTCAGATATTGACAAATCATCTTCCCATTTTTCACGGGTCCTTTGATCCAGCTTGTGTGTCACGATATGAATGAGAAATCCATCCAGAATTTGTTGTGTAGTGGCCAGGGTACGGATTGCTCGAAGATGCGAATTCATCCAATCGCTGAGCTCCCGAAGACCCTTAGCTGATCCCTTCTCGACACCTTTTAAACCAAATATTGACTGAACGTGTGCCTGAAAGTGTAAAACTTTATATTCAAATCGATTAATAAGTAATTTTAAAGCCTTTTTATAATTTTCATTTGAGGGGTCGAGCGATCGTATGGTTTCCAAAGCCACGCCGCCTAAAGAGGAACTCAAATATTGTAATTTTTCAATATCACTTAGGTCGTTATCATTTCTAATGACCGTGGTAAAAGTTGCAATAAAGTCCGGCCATTCTGAGTACGATCCTTGAAAAAGAGCAATCTCTAGATTTGGCAATCGAGGGTTCCTAAATCTGAATGAAAGATTCGCATTGTTTATAATATCAAAGGATGCAGAATTGGCAGCTGTGGAACCCGGCAAATGCAGTTTGCGCAGAGCTGCTAAGGCCCGATTTAGTTTCGCCTTTAAATCCATTAAGATTGCGGAAAATTCAAACCGCGTATCCTTACTAATCTCCGAAAAGTCCAGTTTTTCCAGCGAAGTCTGTGCAGAATCGAATTCCAAGTTCATAGAGTTCACCCATTCCAGCCGCGCGAGGACATCAGATTCATCAAACTGCTTAGTAGCTCCAGCAGTTAAGTAATCTTTCATTGCGTTTAACTTCCGCAAAACGGAACGCACTTTGGCTCTGTAAAACTCGATGTCACTGGGAGCATCATTTTGAGGCTGAATCGCGTCTCCTGGGTTAACTGTATTTTTTTTTAATTGTCTGACCGGATTCAGAGGGCAGGAAACACCCTATGCCTATTGCCTCGCAAATGTTAATGCACCGAGCTTTGCCAACAACGTAACGGAAACTTTGACTTTGTTTGTGTTCTTTTTACCGAAATTTTTGCCTAGCAACAGCGCATTGACTTGGCAAAGTAATGTATGTGACCATACACATACACGGCTATTTACACATATATGTATGCAATATACGCGTTTAACAACAATTAATTGCGTTTCCTTTTATGTTTAATTTTTGCAGCACAACACAGTTTTGCTACTTTCATAGCGCGAAAATGCTCAAAAAAAAAACAAACGGCCGGCCGGCAGCGCTCACATAAAGTGTTCGTGTGTTTGTGACTGAGATGCAGCAAACGACAGCGAAAATAAGTTATTGCTTAAACGATATTAAACAATATTAAAAACCGACATGCAGACTCCGATTAAACGAATATCACGTCGGGGTCACCAAAATGTTTATGGGGAAAACAACCAAAATGCCACCCTTTAGTTTAGATATATAAATTAAACGCACGATAGGTTAAATTGAAATTATTTCTTGATTTTATTAGCTGTGCTCGGAGTTGCAGCGATTTTGTATAGCTGTCTTGCCGAAAGCTTGACTTCAAATTTGTGTACATGTTTTCGCTGTAGCTCAGCTGAATAGATAACGCGACAAATGTAGCGAGATAAGAAAAACGAAGAACAAAGCTGCATAACAGCCCTGCGTGTGCAGCGCAAACCTATGAGCATTTGACTAGGTGCTGGCGGTCTGCTCTAAGCAAATTAGAAAATAAAAAAATTAAATTTTTAAAAACATTTTCTTAAAATATTTTTTATTGTTTTTATGGGAGCTTTATGTTAGTGTCGTCCGATTTTGATGAAATTTAAACCGTAATTTTTAAATATTTAACCATTACTTAATGTCAAAAACTAAAAAAAATTTTAAAAACAGCAATGTTACAATTTTTTTATACATTTTTTTCCGATAGTTCCTATGGAAGCCATATGCTATAGTCGTCCGATCCAATTTTTTCATAAATTTTTTTCCGATAGTTCCTATGGAAGCCATATGCTATAGTCGTCCGATCCAATTTTTTCATAAATTTTTTTCCGATAGTTCCTATGGGAGCTATATGCTATAGTCGTCCGATCCGGCTCGTTCCGACTTATATACTACCTGCAATAGAAAGACAACTTTTGGGAAAGTTTCATGCAGATAGCTTTAAAGCTGAGAGACTAGTTTGCTTAGAAACGGACGGACAGACGGACGGACAGACGGATAGACGGACATGGCTAGATCGACTCTGCTAGTGATGCTGATCAAGAATATATATAATTTATAGGGTCGGAAATGTCTCCTTCACTGCGTTGCAAACTTCTGACTGAAATTATAATACCCTCTGCAAGGGTATACAAACAAAAAAAAACATACAAATAAACCAAACAATTTGACAATATTTAAATATAGATAATATGGGTATGAGACGTTATTATACGTTTATGTGTAGATGTAAGTATAATGCATGTAGACAGTATGTATTCAAATGTAAATAAGAAAAATATTTGAAGAAGATGTATATATTATGGCCTATGTGTAAATAAAAAAAATAACCAAAAAAAGATGTAAATAACCCTAATCATTAAATAAATAATCACACGAATTTACAACAAACACTACACGATAAAATAAGTAATTATTCTAAAAATCTAATAATAATAAAAAAATCTGACTGAAGCCGACTGGCTCCCGTAGCCGCCTCTTGGTAAGCGTGCCGGTCCTCCACGCCGTAATAATTTTCTTCAAAAAAATCTCTGGCCGTCTTTCTTGCCCGGGCCTCACAAAAAAAAAAAAAAAAATTGCCAGGCCAACTTGAGTGGGTTTTGTTGCCTGTGGACACTGGCGCGCTGCTGCAGCTCAAAAAAAATTATGTCGCACCAAGATACCGGGATTATGAAATCCGCACGTGCACCACAAAAAGAAACTTTACTTTGGCGAGGGGAGCACAACAGCCTTAACGCCTTGACCGTGACTTTCGTTATGGGCTCTCCTCTTCTCCTATCGCCTTTCCGAACTCCGGCTCTCGTGTTTTAAATTTGCTGGGTCAACGGCCGTTTAACATTTGGGGTGACCATCATAACAACGCAGTATTTTTCAGTATAAAATCACCCTTGCGCCGACATTCGATATGGCTATCGATAGCCCGGCCACAACAACCACACTGACAATGAACAACAATCCGATACGAAATCCAAAAAAGGGAATTGGCAGTGAAGAAATGGCCTTAATCCGTAATCTGGAGTCAGAACCACGGATTTGCAACCCGCAGGACACCTAGGAACTCAACAAGCGCCCAACGAGGGAAAACGCCCACGGAATCGAAAAGAATATGCCCAACGACCCAGTCTGAACTTCGGTGCTTCTTACTGCGGAACATCAGGTTATACGTGAAATATCTGAAACATATTCCAGATTTATATTTCTTCTCTCTTCCAGACACTCTTCGTTGGTCGATCATTTCCCCTTGGTGTACGTCGCCTTCTTCAGAAATCCCTTACTGCTTTAATTCCTTCACATGGTACACCCCGCAGAGCTTTCCGCGCATGTCTTCCACTTCATACATATGATTACCCACGGGCCTGCGAATCCTGCACATGACAAACTTTCTGGCGAATTTCGCATTAAAGTTCTTTCCAAAGTCACTTTGCACAAAATTCCTTCGGAAGATTTCTTGCCCTGGCTTGAATGTGATCTGCCGTGTGGTCCGATTATAGTATCGCGCGCTGGACTCGTGCGCTCTATGTATATTTCTGCGGATCGACTCGCGCAACAGTTCCAACCTATCTCCGTGATCTAGATCCCGGATTTGGCAGTCCTCCAACGAGTGCAGCTTTCTTGCCAACTGGTAATCAGCCCCACTCGTGAAAATATGCTGGCCAAACAGTGCAAAATACGGTGTAGAGCCGGTGGCCTGGTGTATCGAGCTTCTTAAAGCCGTTTCTATCTCGGGCAGATATAAGTCCCAGTCGCGGTGATCCTGATCCAAGTAGGCTCTAATCTCATTCAGCACCGATTGGTTCACTCATTCGGACGCATTGGACTGAAGAGAATTAACCGCCGTCCCTACATGTTTTATTTGGTACAGCTGTATCATATCCGCAAACTTCTTTCCCACGAATTGTTTTCCAATATCGGAATGCAGTATTTCCGGTACGCCAACCGTGTGGAACACTTCGCTGGTCAAAAACCTTTCGACTGCTGCTGCAGTGGAATCCCTCATGGCTTATAAAAAGACGAATTTCGAAAAATGGTCTACCACTATAAAAATGTAGGCTTTGCCACCTTTCGAGCGAGGATATTTTCCTAGGAAGTTCACATACGACTTTTGAAACGGGCGGTACATTACTGTCTCTGCTCCTAGTCCCGGCATAGGTGGTCTGTTTGTGGATTTCGTCTCTTTACACACTTGGCAGTCCCGAATGAATTTTCTGACCTCGGCCACCATTCCCGGCCAGTAAAATTGGCGTCTTAGTTTGAATAGGGTTTTTGCGACCCCTACATGTGACCGCGTGGATGGAGAATGGGCCTGCTCGATTAGCGTTGACGTCAGGGCCGTTGAAATCCATAGTTTCCAGCTATTTGCTTCTAACTCCGCCCTTCCATCTTCAACTCGAGTGCGTTTGAATATAAAGCCGTCCACTACTTTTAAATCCGGCAACCTCTCCTGATTTTCCTCGACCTCCTTTCTCAACTCGGTGTAGTCCGCCGCTTCAAACTCTACCGTTTCGAAACCCAAAACCTCCTCCTTTGCTTCCAACTCCACTTCTTCCACTGATCGAGACAACATATCCGCGACCACATTTTCTGAGCCTTTGCGATGTTCGATCACGAAATCAAACGCCTGCAATTTTAAGGACCATCTTGCCAGCCGCCCACTCAAATCCTTCAATGACATCAGCCATTTTAGGCTAGAGTGGTCTGTTATTATCGTGAACGGCATCAACTCTATATATGGCCTGAACCGTTTTACGGCCAACACGGCCGGTAACGCTATACTTAATTTGGCAAAGATTGAGCTTCTGAGAATAGAAAGCGATTGGCCTTTCACCGCCATCCTCTTCTTCCTGGAATAACACTGCTCAACATCCGATGCATCACATTGCACGTAAAACCTTTTAGAGAAGTGCAACACTGGTGCTGATATAAGCGCAGTTTCTAAGGCTTCCATTGCTTCCTTAGCGTCCTTCGTCTTTTCGAATTTCCGCCCCTTTTTTAAGGTATCCGTGAGCGGTGCTGCCAATTCAGCAAAGTTCCTGATGAATCTGCGATACCATCCGGCTGTCCCCCAAAATCGTCGTACTTCCTTTGCACTTCTTGGTTCCGGCATGTTTCGGATCGCATCCAATTTACCAGGATCCGTCCTCAGGACTCCTTTACCTATGATAAACCCAAGATATCGCAGCTCCTTAAAACAAAAATGTGACTTTTTGAGCCCTATCGTCAACCCTGCTTCTCGGAGACATTGAGAAACTTTTCTCAACGTTTCTATATGCTCGTCGAATGTAGGAGATACCACCAGCAAATCATCCAGGTATAAAAACATCTTCTCCCTAAGCGTTTGAGGTATCACTTTGTCCATCAAGCGACATAAACGTTGGGCAGCGTTGGTTAATCCAAACGGCATCACTACGAATTGGTACAACGGCCGTCCCGGCACTGTAAACGTTGTGTACTTTCTATGGCTCTCTTCCAACTCTATTTGCCAAAATGCATGCTTTAGGTCGTCGCTCGTTATAAATCTGGTCGTATCAATGCCACTCAGTATGCCCTCTATATTTTACTGCGGATATGCATCCTTTATAGTTCTCTCATTCAGCTTCAGGGCATCTAAGCAGAGTCGATTTTTACCAGGCTTTCTAACTAGGGTAATCGTATTGCTCCAGGCGCTATCGCTCTCTTCAATGACCCCTAGGCGCAACATTTCATCCTCTTCTTCTATATAAGCTTTTGCACAGCAGGAGATACCGGATAATGGCGATCTTTTACCGGAACTGCCTCCTTTACCAGCTCAATAGTGTGCTTCATAACGGATGTTCTTCCCAATCCGTGCTCTTAAAAGACAGAAATGATTTTTGAACTTCTTTTAACTGCGACCTTTGGTTGTCATTAAGATCGTATGGTTCAGGATCTATCCTGTTCGGTACCGGAAAGCATTAGATTGCTTTCCGTCGTGAGTTCTTCGAATATTTCTGGTGCTATCCCAAATCCACGCCAAAAATCGACTCCCAGATACAGCTCCTGTTCCAGAGAAGAACATAGAAAAATACTCACGTTGACATTGGTACCCTTAAATTTAACTGAATTTGTATTTTTCCTAATATATTCTGGGCTGATCCACTTGCAGTTCGCACCTTTGCATGATAGGGTTGCCAAGGAATTCCCATTTTGCCCACTAACTCCTTGCAGCCTTTGCCCAACAAGCTTACGGATGCGCCAGAATCCAGTAGCCCACGAAATTCCATTCCGGCCATACATATGGGCGCGGATCTGTTCTGGCTTCTTTTCTGCCTATGGCCGTAACTGATCGTTGCACCTTCTGCCGTTCTTGCCGACGTTTCTTGAACCTTTCTTTAGCTTTCTTAACTCTTATTGTTATTAATGTCATTCCCATCAGCTGATTCCTGCAGTGTCAACAATACCCTGTCAGGATTGGATGTTGTTTCTCTGACCGCAGCTTGCTTGCTGTCTTCCTGTTTTAGTGCTGCCTCCTCGGAATTTCCGCAGGCTCTCTCCCGGAACGCAGATTGCCTGCTACTCCCGCATTCCGGAGACCGTTTCCCTAGCTGCATTTGGGGCATCTTGGAGTAACTGTGTATGCCAATCCACATTTGTGGCAGAACAGATTCCGTTGCTCCGCTTCGCACTCCTTAAAACCATGACCCTTCTGCTAACAGTTCCACACACCATTGGATTCCTCATGGACTCGACACCGATTGCTTCCACGGCTTCCTCTGAACCGCCTACAGCCTCCCTGTCTCCAAGCTCCAAATTCCGAATCTCGTCCACTTTGCCTACACGTCCCTCATGCCGACTTCTGCAGACTACTGGGACTTGTGAACGCAGCCTTCCGTAATCTGGAGCGAATTCTCGTTCCGCCTCTCTGCATTCTTCGTTAAGATGCTCTAGGTTTCGTTTTGCAGTCCAGTCATTGTCCACACTAAGCCCAACCGAAGCCACCAGTCGCCGAATTGCCGTGAAATACTTGTCTAACGATTCGCCTTAATGTCCTGAATTCGGTCTTAGTCGCTTCTATTATCGCAATAACGCCGCTCCAAAGCAGTTTTGAGCTCGGACGGCTTTGTGCGGATCATTAGCCAGTACCACTCGGAGGCATCTTCAACCAGAAGGCGATGGAAATCGCCTTTGGCCACGGCATGCCGTAGTGTTGTTGAAGGTGTTCTACCCGAAAGATAAAATCCTCGGCGCTCATGGTTCCTGTGTTGCCTGCAAATTGGAATCCCCATTTGTCGAGAGGAATATAGAATCTCGACCGGTTCGGTCCTCGCTGATCTGGCATTCCCACCTTGGCATCCTTCTTGGTCCTTGGCCATACATCGCTGCTGGAGTTGCTCCCTGATACCTTGCCCAATTGCCCACCCCTTGGCTGCTGTTTGCACCAGGCATGTTGGGTGCAAATCGGTTACTAATATTGACTGGCAAATGTAGCAGCGATTGAGACACATTCGATATTCCATTCTGCCCAAGACTCGGAAATAAGTTCCTATTAGCTGGTCTCAGCCGCACTTCCGGCGCCTTCCTGCTGGCTTCTGTCTTCCTGAATGTTTTGCTGACCGGGCCGACTAATGAGTGGCCCAATTCGGCTGTTCGCACTTCCGGCTGATGATGACGACGTTGGCGAATTTCCTTTTAACTCCAGTTGTTTCATCAGTTCAGCGAATCCGGTCTGCATACATTGTTCGATTCGCTCATCTACCAACTGTTGCATGTCGATTCTTAATTGCTCCTGGGACGTCATAATTAACAGCTCGATTTCCCTTCTGTGGCCTGAGCCTGAGTCTTGATCTTGCTCTGAATTCTCGTTGTCACTCATTCTGGACAGGTGAGTACTTCTCATTGAATTTTGCATATATATTTAAAACTATTAACTGATCCTACCTGAACCAAATGAACTATTTTTTATTTATTGACGGATTTCCCATCAATTTTTTCAACCAAATGGGAGAAAGGGATTCCAGTAGATTTAGGGTATACAGGGTGCATTATATTGGTATGAAGGTAGCGATCCCGAATTTTTTTCGTCGACTAGCTAAATTATCAACTTAATTGATAATTACCAGTCAAAGAAAAAAAAATCCCAAGACATTACCAATTCTTATTAACTTTCCTTTCCTTTAGGTATTACCTCTTCCACCGCCCGAAGCTACTTTCTCACTAACCATTGTAGCAAAGGACATCGGACTACAACTGAATCGCTACAAAAAAGGATGTGATTTCGGATCCTATTTTGGACGCCGGTTGCTGGATGGGTAACTCTTGGAAGGGAAGCAATCAGAATTAGGTTCTAATTTTCCTAATAAAAGAATTTAAATCATCTTTAGACTGGACATAGATATACAATTCAATATTATGTAATCTTAATTTTATTTAATTAATTTCCCTACTTTTTTCACGCTTTCACCGATCGCAATAGGTCACCTTTTCGGAATGATCATGACCTAGTCGCCGGCTTCTCCCATATCTCCGTCATTGTCAATCAACTAGTTTCTAATACTTAAATCTTTATCACAGATATATATCACAGTTGAGCACTTACTTCTAATATCACATCGATCGCAAATCTACTCCTGGCTTATGCCGAGCTGATGTCGTCACTGCATGAAAGAGATAAATACTCAAAAATGATATAAACCTAATAGAAACTACGGTCCTAGAGCCTTGTTTAATAACGAGTAGTCTCTCGAGCAACGTTTTTCCTAATTTTCTCCCAGTGGAGTCTACAGTGCTGCCTTTTCAAATTGGGCGCCATCTGTTATGGACCTGTGTGGTCCTGCGTGAGTCGGGCTGCCCCAGCTAGCTCGATTTTCCAGGGCCGTGGTTCCCCTTACCCTGCCCTCTCACACAACAACAGAAAACGTTAGACTCTCACTTCCTACGTTTCGCAACAGTCTATGCTGCACCGTAATTTATGAATTTAAATGTCAATTAACAAACAAACAAAAAAATACACAAACATTAGTCTTTTTAAACCGATACACATTTGGCAATTCTTTATTTATTCCTTTTTCTTTTTTTATTGCACCATTATATACCCCTTTTACTAATATCCCCCCCCTCTCCCATTAATTTATCTTTACTCCATGTTCATCTTTCTTATTTTCCTTTAATAATTCTTATTTACGTGTTTTTTTTTAGAACATATTACCTTTTTGTGGACCCCAGTGTACGTTCTCGGGTTTCCCAAAATTTATATACTCCTCGACCCTGACCTACCGTAAGAGCTCTTAAGGTTGTTTATACTTTCTTTACCAGGTGGTAAAAAAAAATGTAATTGTATACGCAAAGGAAAACTGAATTTATATTACTCTGGGCTCAAATCCCCACGCTCACTTGGGCCCCTCATGGATTTATATAAATAAAAATAAAAATAACAAGAAAGAAAGAAAACTTCGGCAAGCCGAAGTTCACATACCCTTGCAGCTATTGCAAGAACTAAATACTTTTGAAAACATTAAAATTATGATTTACTTGCGTATAGGTTGAAAAACATTGAAGCTATGATGATTTGCAGCTCAATTATTACATATATATTTTTATTATTTCTATGGGAGCTATGTGGTACAGTCGTCCGATTTTGATGAAATTTAAACCGTAATTCTGAAATAATTACCCCTAGTATGTCGAAGAACTAAGAAAAAAATGAAAAACAGCAAAGTTATAATTTTTTTTATTATTTTTCCGATTGTTCCTATGGGAGCTATATGCTATAGTCGTCCGATCCGGCTCGTTCCGACTTATATACTACCTGCAATAGAAAGACAACTTTTGGGAAAGTTTCATGCAGATAGCTTTAAAGCTGAGAGACTAGTTTGCTTAGAAACGGACGGACAGACGGACGGACAGACGGATAGACGGACATGGCTAGATCGACTCTGCTAGTGATGCTGATCAAAAATATATTTAATTTATAGGGTCGGAAATGTCTCCTTCACTGCGTTGCAAACTTCTGACTGAAATTATAATACCCTCTGCAAGGGTATACAAACAAAAAAAAACATACAAATAAACCAAACAATTTGACAATATTTAAATATAGATAATATGGGTATGAGACGTTATTATACGTTTATGTGTAGATGTAAGTATAATGCATGTAGACAGTATGTATTCAAATGTAAATAAGAAAAATATTTGAAGAAGATGTATATATTATGGCCTATGTGTAAATAAAAAAAAATAACCAAAAAAAGATGTAAATAACCCTAATCATTAAATAAATAATCACACGAATTTACAACAAACACTACACGATAAAATAAGTAATTATTCTAAAAATCTAATAATAATAAAAAAATCTGACTGAAGCCGACTGGCTCCCGTAGCCGCCTCTTGGTAAGCGTGCCGGTCCTCCACGCCGTAATAATTTTCTTCAAAAAAATCTCTGGCCGTCTTTCTTGCCCGGGCCTCACAAAAAAAAAAAAAAATTGCCAGGCCAACTTGAGTGGGTTTTGTTGCCTGTGGACACTGGCGCGCTGCTGCAGCTCAAAAAAAATTATGTCGCACCAAGATACCGGGATTATGAAATCCGCACGTGCACCACAAAAAGAAACTTTACTTTGGCGAGGGGAGCGCAACAGCCTTAACGCCTTGACCGTGACTTTCGTTATGGGCTCTCCTCTTCTCCTATCGCCTTTCCGAACTCCGGCTCTCGTGTTTTAAATTTGCCGGGTCAACGGCCGTTTAACATTTGGGGTGACCATCCAAACAACGCAGTATTTTTCAGTATAAAATCACCCATGCGCCGACATTCGATATGGCTATCGATAGCGCGGCCACAACACTGCCACCAATATAACCCCTTTTGTACTTTTCTCTGGCAGAACACCAGAGTTTGACCAATGCGAAAAATATAATAATGTCTATGAGTATTTGAAAAAACTCAACGAATATAAACAAAACTTATTCCCAAAAACAAGAGATAAAATCGAAAAAGTTCTTAACCACAGAATAGACAATAGAAAGGCAGGAACCAGAAACCCTTTCCCCCGACGATATTACACTGAGACATTCAACTCATGAGGTAAATGAGGTTAAAGGACTTACCTTTCTTAGCAAAAAATCACAAAAAATCCATTCATCTAAAATCAAACGGAAGATTAAAACAACATAATAAAACATTTTTCTTAATTTTAAAACACAAAAAAAAAAAATATAAAAAAAGGTATATGTGCTTCTATTCCTTTTTGAAAAAAAAAAAAAAAAACAAATTTATTATGTTCTCCTTTGAGAGACCGTTCCTTTGAGAACGAAAAACTTCTTTACTGAGAAAATATTTACGGGCCATTTCATAAAAAAACTCATAACAAAATAGCACAGAGCTCCCTTAGAGAATATCAAGTGACTCTCTATATATAATTTTTCTTAATAAAAATAAAACCATCAAAACATGACCCCAAACAAAAAGTAATAATAATAAGAAAAACAAAACATAACAAAATAACACAGAGCTCCTTGAGAGAATATCATATGACTATCTATAACAAAACTTAAAAAACAATAACTTAATACAAAAATATTTTACTTCTACCTACTTTTAGATTAATATCGGTATCAGCACGCCACTTGAACGTAAAGGTCTTAAACGATAACCTCAGCATATTGGAAATAAAATTAGTCGAAACTAGGATTATTAATGGACACAAAATAATGTTACACATCACAAATTTAAGATCACTTTAAGATAATTTAGACGCTTTCAATTAAACAATGAAAGCAACAGCAAATGATCCCGATACAGAAGAAACTATCGATATAATTAGACTCAAAAATCAGCAATTAAAAAAGAAAATTAGTGCCCTTATAACTAACAACGCGGATTAATAAACGGATTAGGTTCAGCAATAAAGTTATTCTCTGGCAATATGGACGCTCAAGATGCTATAGAAGTTGAAAATATTTTGTATTTTGAGAATAATTCATGTATTGTATGTATATGTATGAATGTCTGCATAAATAAATACAAAAATGTTGTTAAATCAAAAATAAATATATACAAAAATGTTGTTGAATAATAGTAATAGTATTTTGAAGTAAAATCTACGTCTTATAGCCTGGTTCCATTGCCGCATTAGTGGACTTTTTAAATATGCCTGATTCCATTGGCGCATTAGCATTTAACTAATGCTACTCCGACATGTGAGTGGCACGAGCAGCTGATCTGGGTTTGTTTACTTTTGCATTTTGGCAAATCCAAAAGAAATTAATTAAAATTAATGAACATGAATGAGTTTACTAAACTCCGTAATGCTCAGCAGGACATCTATAATGCGACCGAGGCATTTGCCAACTTGGACGACAAGGAAGAGAAGCTGATTGCGTTGTTATGACGGGTTTGCAATGGAGAAACCACAGTTTCCAAAAAGGGCTAGGATGCCCGTATATGTGGGAGTTATTTTATGCCAGAGATCCAGCAGTAATGCATTGTGGTACTGCAAGCAGAATTTACAGCGTGCGCTTTAATTTTCAGTCATTTTTATACAAAATAGATTTTATATTCAAAAGACACCAAAAATTGCGCCAACCTTGCATTTAGAAAACAGCTGTTGTAGTGTTGGTACGAACAAATATCGTTCAACATCGGTATTTTCCGGTATTTTTTCTAAAAATGTTCGGGGCGAATGGTTTTTAATCGCATTTAAAAATCGCATTTATTTTAAATGCGGCATTTAGCCTTATGGGATTCCCTGTGTAAATAAATGCGCATTAGGCTAAATGCGTTTTAATGCGCCAATGGAATCAGGCTATTACTTATACGTCCATCTATTTGCATATACAATACACAATACAATATTTAATAAGTGCAAAAATGTAGTTAACATTTAGAAGTGAAATTTACGTTTTATAGCCTGATTCCATTGGCGCATTAAAACGCATTTAGCCTAATGCGCATTTATTTACACAGGGAATCCCATAAGGCTAAATGCCGCATTTAAAATAAATGCGATTTTTTAATGCGAATAAAAACCATTCGCCCCGAACATTTTTAGAAAAAATACCGGAAAATACCGATGTTTAACGATATTTTGTCTGTGCCACCACTACATCAGCTGTTTTCTATATGCAAGGTTGGCGCAATTTTTGATGTCTTTTGAATATATAATCTATTTTGTATAAAAATGACTGAAAACTAAAACGCACGCTGCAAATTCTGCTCGCAGTACCACAATGCATTACTGCTGGATCTCTGGCATAAAATAACTCCCACATAAACGGGGATCCTAGCCCTTTTTGGAAACTGTGGTGGTCTCCATTGCAAACCCGTCATAACAACGCAATCAGCTTCTCTTCCTTGTCGTCCAAGTTGGCAAATGCCTCGGTCGCATTATAGATGTCCTGCTGAGCATTACAGAGTTTAGTAAACTCACTCATGTTCATTAATTTTGATTAATTTCTTTTGGATTTGCCAAAATGCAAAAGTAAACAAACCCAGATCAGCTGCTCGTGCCACTCACATGTCGGAGTAGCATTAGCTAAATGCTAATGCGCCAATGGAATCAGGCACATTTAAAAAGTCCACTAATGCGGCAATGGAATTAGGCTTTTACTTATAAAGTCATCTATTTACGTATACAATATCTACACCCACACATATATAAATAATACTTTGAATTAAATTAATAAAAACGGTTTTTATTTTAATATAAAGTGGAGTTTTATTGTCTTTATAGTTTGATTCCCAATTTTGAACTGATTTTTTTCTTATAACTTTAGCTTTTAGGCTCTAGCAGCGAAAGTGGACTTCGATCAGAAGATTTCGATTGGTTGAAATGGTGGCCTGATAAATGGGTTGCTCTCATGCTGGACTCTTTGTTTAAAAGTTTATAATTTGTTCATGTCTGCTGTCGTCGGTAAAAGCGTGTGAAATGTTTATAACAGGCGTGGGACATGTTTATTTCTAATGTTATGTCTGATGATGTAAGTTGAGATGGTTAAAACTATAATTATTAATATTGTGAATACAATCCACTTGTAAACTGTTTCTTGTTTTTCTTGATAACGAATTTATTTATATATTTATTTATTTCGCCAACGGTTTTCATTTCTTAACTGGCTATTTATATATACTTAACATTATTCTTACGCACTAACATTGAAAAAAATTATCAATCAATTGAATTTAATCAAAGATCAGACTTGCTTGAAAAATAATTAAGTCGTATTGGTTCATATAATTTTACATTCATGCTAGATAATATAATTTTATATTCGTTAATAATCTTTGAAGTAGTACATTTTATGTTTCTTACTTCTAAAGTGCATTGTCTTAATTGTATTAAGTTGTTTCGCTGTATTATTTTGTTGAATATTTCGCATTCTTGTTTAATATGTGTTTTGCTTAAATTATGTATATGTTACAATATATTTCATAGATTCACTCTCTGATACAAATGTGTGATGACAATTATCCAATTGATTAGTAAGAAAGTGAGAGATACAGTGATCAGTGATTATAAATTACAAATAAAAAACATTGTGTTTACCAGTTACAAAATATTTAAAGTTATTATTTATGTCAATTTGTGTTGTTATCTGTGTATTTTATAGTTTTGTACTTTTGGGTTTCTTTAACTTAAGTTGGTATATGAACTAAAATAAAAGTGTCTGGCTACTTACCCAAGCTGAAGTTTTGATTGATAAAAGTTTTTCGTCTTTGTCATCCAATTAAATATTAAATATTCCTATTCTTGTTAATTGTAATCCCATTTGTAAATTATCAATATAGTTAAGGAAAATGTTTAATAATTATCTAGCAAGAAAGGAAGTAAACTTCGGCAAGCCGAAGTTTATCTACCCTTGCAGTTATTGCAAAAATTAAATGTTCTTGAAAACATTAAAATTATCATTTACTTGCGTATATGTTTAAAAACATTGAAGCTATGATGATTTTCAGCTCAATTATTCGATAGTTCCTATGGCAGCTTTATGATATCGTTTTCCGATTTTAATATAAAAGCGTAATTCTGAACTGTCAAAATATTAAAAAGTCAAGAAACTTTAAAAAAAAAAATAGAAAATAAAAAAATAAATTTTTTAAAAACATGTTTTTAAAATTTTTTTTATTGTATAAATTGTTAGCCGGCTTGAGGTCAGGATATTGAAAAAAACACAAAATTATTTCAATTTTGGTAATGTTGTCAATATATTTCGGTTGCTCTTCGGCAACCGTCTTCAGGACAACTATAAAATAATTACAACGATTTTAATATTTTTAACAAACAGAAAACAATTTACATTTGACACACATTTAATTTACACGTCTGCGTCCGGTGACGTGGAGTTGTTAACTAATTTTTTTTTCTTTCCCTAGTAAGTGTCTATATAAATAAGCGCAATTGTCAGTGTCCGTCTTGTAGTTCATCCGTATGTCTGTGGGTGTTTTTATGATGTGTAGCATTTCTATGGTGAATCGTTTGGCATAGTGTTGTTCTTGTGATAAAATACTCGCCTCTTCGAAGTTCGGTGAGTGATTACTCTTCGCACAGTGGGACATGAGTGCTGTTTTTTGCGCGCTCGTATGATGTCTAGCTTTGAAGTCCGATTTATGTTGTGCTAGTCTAGTTTTTAGTTTAGATTTTGTTGTTCCTATATATATCATGTTGCATATTTCGTTGTTGTTGCCGTTGCACGGTATTTTATATATTACGTCTTTTTTGTCAATTTCATTTATCTTTGATTTTGTTCTGTTGTATATAGATTTTAATGTGTGGTCCGGTTTATGTGCAATACTTATGTTTTCTTTGTCGTAGCATTCCGATTTCGCTACACGTTCGGATAATGCCGGGACGTATGTAATTGAAATATATTTTTTGTTTTTATTGTTTTTAACGCTATTTTGTTTTATTGTTTTGTGTTCCGATAATAATGTTTTTATTATGTGTTTTGGGAAATCATTGTCTGTCAACATTGATTTTATCTCCTGGGTCGTCTCTTCGTGGTAATCCGTCCGGACGCAATTGGTTTCTTGTACCATTTTAATTTTAATCGATTTCCACGTCTAATTATCACTGAGTCCAAATAAGGTAATTGGTCGTTTTCCATTGTAAATTTTATATTATTATTTTTTTTTTTTTTTTTTTTTTGTTTCTAACGTGTTGTCTAGGAGAGTGTCCATTACAATATCTGCAATGACCGGCGAGGCTGGCGATCTTATAGGCATTCCTTTTAATTGTGTGTACAAATTGTTTTCAAATTTAAATATCTGTTTTCTTGAATACAAAATTTTATTATGTCCATAAATATTGTTTGCGGTATTTTACTGTGTTTTTGTATTATTGTCCATTTGTTTTTAATTATATCCAGGGCTATATCTGTCGGTATACTCGGAAATAATGAAATTACGTCAAATGAAATTAATCTTTCATCGTCGCCAATATATGTGTTGTTGATTTTTTCTTTGAATACTTCTGAATTTTTTATGTTGTATTTGGAGTCTATTGTTATGTTTTTTAATATGTCAAATATGTATTTGCATAGTGAATAGGATGGTGATCCGATGGAGGAGCAGATTGGTTGTAGAGGGGTTCCTTCTTTATGAATTTTGGGTAGTCCATATATTCGTGGTGGTAAAGCTGTGGTGGTTGTCAACTTATTTCTTTCGATAATTGAGATAAGTTCCATTTTAAATAGTTTGTCCACTATTTCGTTATTTTTTGTTTGTAGTCTAGAGGTGGGGTCTTTCCTTAATGTCCTGTATGTGTTCATATCCTTTAATATGTCCTTCATTTTTTGGTTGTAGTCATCTTTGTTTATAGCTACCGTCTTGTTACCTTTGTCTGAGGTCAATATTAAAATGTCGTCATTTTCTTTAAGAAATCTCCTTGTTTGTCCCACTGTGTCTAGTATTGCACGATCAAATGCACTTTCTTTGTTTGATGTTTTGTGGTATTTGATAAGCAAAGAGAATTGGGTTCGCGCCTCTTCTTGTTTCTCTTTGTCAATAATAGTTTTGAGGATTTCCTCTCCGTCCGCAATGTATTTTAAGAGAGGGAATTTCTTCTTCTCTATTGGGAGCTCGAACTTTGGACCCTTCGCCAAAAGTGATTTTATTGCTGGCGGGAATTCGGTGTCCGTTTTGTTTACAAACCAATCAGCTGTTTTTTTGTTGTCTGTTAGAACTTTGCTCCGTTCCATCTGCAGTCTTTCTAGTTTCCTTATTTGTCTCATCTTGGTTGTTTTTGTTAGTTTTTTGGTAATGTTCTGCTCGCTCTCCATAAATGATGTGAAGTCGTTCGGGTCTAATTGTTTCTGTAATATCGTTCTCTTATCCTCTCTCTTTTGATTAGTCTTTTTTGTATATGATGTTTGTGTTTGATTAGCAAGCTTAATATTTTCATATGGTAGTAATGTGTGTGTTTGTCCAGTAATTTGTTTATGTCAAAATGTATATCCTTATCGTCTGTAAACAATTTGTGGCTCCTAGTGCTGTCTTTTATGAATTTGGGTATTATTTTTGTCTTCCTACATTTTAAAAGAAATTTAATGTTTGTATTTAATTTGGTTAGTTTAGTTGACTTTGGAAAGGTCGCCAAATCCAACTATAAATTTTTTATTGTTTTTATGGGAGCTTTATGTTAGAGTCGTCAGATTTTGATGAAATTTAAACCGTAATTCTGAAATATTTAACCATTACTAAATGTCAAAAAACTAAAAAAAAAAATTAAAAACAGCCAAGTTATAATTTTTTTTTAAATTTTTTTCCGATAGTTCCTATGGAAGCCATATGCTATAGTCCGATCCGGCTCGTTCTGACTTATATACTACCTGCAATAGAATCTGCAATTTTTGGGAAAGTTTCATACAGATAGCTTTAAAACTAAGAGACGAATTTGCGTTGAAACGGACGGACAGACGGACGGACAGAAGGACAGACGGACTAGATCGACTCTCCTAGTCATGCTGATTAAAAATATATATACTTTATAGGGTCGGAAATGTACACCTTCACTGCGTTGCAAACTTCTGACTAAAATTATACAACCCTCTGCAAGGGTATATAAATGTGTAATGCATCCATTTCTTCTTCATCTTTTACAAGACTTTTCATGTCTTCGGATTGTCTATTTATTATTGTAACTATTTCATTAAAATCTTTATTTTCAATTACTTGATCTTGTACATTTTCTAATTTATCCTCTAATTCTTTTTATCGTCTGCTGTTAATGTTCCAAATAAGTATTTATAAGCAGTTCCTACAATATTAATTAATCCACGTTTTTGTCTTTTTTTAGAAATAATTCCCTTGATTTCCTGTTTTAGTTGTTTTAGTGCTAAGGCAATATCTGGTATGTAATTAAACATGTTTTTGTATTTCATAAAGACCTGATGTTTCCAATACTTTTGTTTGATTATTCTGTATCATATTATGTTCGTAATTTAAAGGTTTTTTACAATCTCTGTGCTCAGAAGTAAATAACCGTTATTTGAAGTAATATGTGTAATACTAACTTGTTGAGCTGTTGTCGATGTTACTTTCGTCCACGTCATTATCATGATCAAACCGTCAAACCCCTCGCAAAAGTAAATATTGACATATATTGTATTAACCATAAATAAATTCTAACTATAATCAACCAGTTTTCCCGTTTCGCTACTGCTAATACACTGGAAGCATGAAGCAGCATACACGTAATCAGAGCATTATAGAACTTCTTTAGCACTCACGGTATTACCAAGAAAATAGTTTGTGATCAAGCAGCAGAATTTTCGTCAATGATTTTCAAAGACTTTTGTGACCACTATAACATAAACCTTCATACCACATCCTTCTCAACACTTACAGAAATATATAGGATTATTTTAGGTGAGAAAAAGGCAAATAAAATGTCAATAGATCACGACGAACTACTGTGTGAGAACCTCATTACTTACAATAACTCAATTCACTCTGCTGTTATGGACCTGTGTGGTCCTGCGTGAGTCGGGCTGCCCCAGCTAGCTCGATTTTCCAGGGCCGTGGTTCCTTTACCCTGCCCTCTCACACAACAACAGAAAACGTTGGATTCTCATGTCCTACGTTACGCAACACTCTATGCTGCACCGTAATTTTTGAACTTAAATGTCAATTAACAAACAAACAAAAAAAATACACAAACATCAGTCTTTTTAAACCTACACACATTTGGCAATTCTTTGGGTTCCTCCTGCTGAACTGGAGGTCACCTGCTCATCCATCCCGACCATGCAGACTGCCTTGAGCAACATACTTGCAGCTGCCCCAAATACATTTGTTTACCTTTATTTATTCCTTTTTCTTTTTTATTGCACCATTATATACCCCTTTTACTAATATCCCCCCTCTCCAATTAATTTATCTTTACTCCATGCTCATCTTTCTTATTTCCCTTTAATAATTATTATTTACTAGTTTTTTTTTTACAAACCTTTTGTGGACCCCAGTGCACGTTATCGGGTTTCCCAAAATTTATATACTCCTCGACCCTGACCTACCGTAAGAGCTCTTAAGGTTGTTTATTCTTTCTTTACCAGGGGGTAAAAAAAAATGTAATTGTATATGTAGGAGATAGGGGGTTTGGTTCGTCTGCCATTATGGAATTATATTTTTCAGCGCAGCGAGTCGCAATGGTTTCTCTGCACGAGCGTCTGTTCCGTTTCGCAGGCTTTCTTGAACTGCCTTCCCCTCGCTCATTATTCTCTACCTCTCATTGCGCCACGCTCAGTAGGGATTTCGCTCTCCTTCCCCACCGCGCTCTCATTCAAAAGCTTCTCTCTTCCTTATTTCTTTTTAACTTCGTTTATTCAAAACACTCAGAGACTTACAAATAATATTTCTTCATTATATTTCAAATTAATCTCCGACACGGCCTTCCTGACCTTAACACGACCTCGTGTTACTTAGTTTCACTTAAGATTGGCATTAAACTTAATTTTTCATTAATTTCTAGTACACCACTTGACTTCTTTTCTTATGATACTTAACTCAAATTTCAACACAAATTTTCTTACACTCCTCGTGTCTTCAAATGTTAGTTTGTCGGGATAACCTTTCACAATTTCTCTTAGAGTACAAGCTCTCTTCCGCACAAACTGAACAATTTGGAAATCAACTTTACATTCCATCAGACATTAGCTTAGCAGGATAACCTTATACATGACATCAAGAGTACAAGCTCTCTTCCGCTCAAGCTCAATCGTACACCGCTATCTTCTGCATAAACTCAACCATTTGGATACCAATTTCAAATCATCAAATGTTAGTTCAGCAGGCTATTCACATTACAATTAGAGTACACCGCTCTCTTCTGCATAAACTCAACCATTTGAATACCAATTTCCTCATACCACAGTCTGACCATAACCAAAACTTAAACTTAGTCTTTGTATGTGATTCTACTTGTGCCTCTCTTAGGTCTTATTGGTTTGTCTCTCTCGCCATCGTCAAACTCTTCAATCAACTCAATAGCCTCCCGCTCATCAGGTAGACTGCGTACACTATCATGTGGATACTTATACATCCGCTTTGTAGTTAATGACTTCAACAAATATCGATCACCATCAAGCAATTCTACAATAACAACTGGTCCTTTAAATTTTGGATCTAATTTAGTTTGGTGTCGCTCTTCACTTTTTAATAAAACATGATCGCCAACCTTATGTTTTACAACTCGGGCATGCTTCTTATCAACTCTTTCTTTTTCGTACATTGCATTCTTATCAATGTTGTTTTTAGCATTTTCTCTAGCTTTTTCGAGATCTATTCGCATGTCTTCATTGATGGTCAGCATTCCCATTGGCCTCGCCTCTTTCCCTATCAACAATTCCAAAGCACTATGTTTAGTCACTCGGTTTGTAGTGCAATTTATTGCTAATTGAATTTCGCCTAACGCCTCCTGCCACGAACGCTCGCTAGTCTCCACCGCCGTTAACATGCCTTTGAGAACACTCATCACCCGCTCTACCTGCCCATTTGCTCTGCTTGCACCTGTCGCTATCACATGTAAATCTATTTTATTCGTGGAACAAAACTTACGAAACTCGCTACTTGTGAAGCATCTTCCCTGATCAGCTATAATCCTGCTGGGAACACCAAATATCGATATCGCGGACTTCACAGACTTTATGCAACTTGCAGTATCTAAATTCCATGTATGGTACAAGTAGACAAACTTTGTGAATGCGTCGATTTGAACAATGATATATTCCTTCTCGTCCTTTTTTCCACTTAATTTACCACTTATGTCGATATGTAAAGTATGCCATTGTATCTCGACTTTGGGTATGGGGTGCAATCCTAATTGTGTTTTACCTGACGCTGATTTCGACAATTTACACGTCACGCAATTTCCAACAAACTTTCTAACATATTTCGACATGTTCTCAAACCAGTACTGTTCGTAGACCTTATCTAGAGTTTTTTGCCAGCCTAAATGCATTATAGCTTCGTGAATGCAATTAATAACAGACCATCTGAACGCCCCTCGGAACAACGGGCAAACATCGAGTCTTGCCATTTCTTTGAATATTGCGATGCAACAAACTTTTTCTAATTTCGTAGGTGTTTGCTAGCTCTTTCTGCATTTCGTCACTATTCAATTCGGTCATAATTCTGGATATATTTTGATCACGCTGCTGTTCAGATACAAGCCAGTTGTGAGTGATAGTTGCCAAGTCAACTCGTACTTCCACAACTTTGCTTGCATTTGCCTGCGCAACAACTTCGACGGGATTTCGTGATAAGCAATCGACATGAGCCATTTGGCTCCCCTTTCTGTACTCTATCTGAAATTCGAAGGGCTGCATGAATGACCACCATCGATGCACCCACGGGGTTAATACTGCTTTTTCACGACTCGCTCTGATGGAATTACAATCTGTATAAACGGTGAATTTTCTACCGCTTAGGTAATGCCGGAAGTGTTTGATAGCATTATACACCGCCAATGTTTCGAGCTCGTATGAGTGGTATTTGGATTCTGCCAAAGTGGTGCATTTACTGTAGTATTCGACTACCCTACGTTTGCCGTCCACCTTGTGTATTAACATAGCGCCATACCCATTAGCGCTTGCATCCGTGTGCAATTCGACTGGAAACTTGGGATCGAATATAATCAACACAGGGTCACTATTTAGCACCTTAATGATTTTTTGACGAATTTCCTCATGCTGCTCTTTCCACTCGAATGCATTTGACTTTGAAGTTAATTGATTTAGTGGCTTCATTACTTCTGAAAATCTAGGTACGAATTGCCTGAAATAGGATGATAATCCTATAAACTGTCTAATCTGTGTGACTGAAGCTGGTTTAGGTAGTTGAGTTAGTTAGTTAGTGCTTGGATTGTTCGAGGGTTGGGTTTTAGCTCACCGTCCCTTATTAGAAATCCTAAGTATTCTATCTCTGTGTGTAGAAACTGACATTTCTTTACATTGAAAGAAAACCCCGACTTTGATAACACGCTCAACACTGCCTCTAATCTTTCGAATGCTTCATCTGTGGAATTTGAAACAATTAGCACATCATCGATATAGACTACTGCATAAGTATTGACTAAATCCCCCAAGGCTCGAACTATGGCGCGCTGAAAGACCGATGAGGCGTTCTTCAGTCCAAACGGCATTGCTAGAAATTCGTATTGACCCTCCGGAGTCACGAATGCAGTTCTTTCAACGGAATCGGGGTGAACAGGCACCTGGTAAAAGCCACTGGCCATGTCTAAGCTAAAAAAATATTTTCCACCTCGCAGGCGATCAATCTGGTCTGCGATTAATGGTAAGGGGTACCTATCTGACACAGTGTTAGCGTTTAGTTCACGATAATCGATGCATAGTCTGTCACTCCCGTCTTTCTTTTTGACTAGTAACATTGGGCTAGCGAACGGAGAACTGCTAGGTCGTATTACATTTGCTTCTAACATTTGGTGAATTTTGTCCCTAACTATCTGCTTCTCATTTTCGCTAAGGCGATACGGTCGCCTTTGAACCGTTTTGTTTCTATCCAGCAAACGGATTTCCAATGAACCCGTAGTTACACGCCTACTTGGGATACCATCTATGAAGAACATGGAATATTTGGTCAATATGTCGTTTAGCTTTGACTTATCACTATCAATTAAATCTGTATTAACATTATTTTTATAGTCAATCTTATTTAATGTGTTATCGTCAATTACCGATAATACCGTTTGAGTTCTATAAATATCAAATTTATCACTTTCTAACATTACTCCAAAGCCAAGTTGAAAAATGTCTTGTCCAATTATCATATCATATTTGAGACACTTATTACCTACTACGTGGAACAACAATTCGAAATTAAATTCTGAAATTTGTACGGTAGACAGAATTTGCATGGTGCTCTTGACAATATTGTCGCCAATGCCTCTTAAAACTACCAAATTATGACATCTTTTGCCGCCTAGCTTCTCGCCTGTTGTTTCTTTTACCAACGAGCATTCGGAACCCGAATCAAAGAAAAATGGAAACCGCTCACCGAATTGTATTGCAGTTCCGTTAGGCTGAAGAACCGCGCACATGTCTACTCTTCTCTCGCTGCTTTTACTCGCTGCTGCTGGTCCCTTCGTGCACACTGATGCGATGTGTCCAACGTTGCCGCACTTAAAACATGTCACAGTTGATCTCTCTCATCATCGTTGATCTACCGTTGCCATGGCCTGCTCTTGTCTCGTTCCTCTCTTCTGCTTTCCTCCTGCGACACTCTATTGCTTTGTGCCCCAGCTTTCCGCAACTATGGCATCTAATCGGCGTTTGCATTTTAAACCTCTTCTTCTCGGGGCCCATGTCAATTCCAGAGAATTCAGAATTTCTGACGAACGAATGCGCTTTGAGTTGTTGTTGTAACTCCGCTCTTGTCTTTATGTTTGTTGTAAACACTAAGCGCTGCAGTCTGGAATCAATTTGCGACGAATGTGCCAGAACCAACGATATAGCAATTTCTTCGTGTGTCATCGCTTTCCACTTGGTTAATAAAGATGTAACCATTCGGCTGGAGTACACTGATAGGCATTCGTTGGGGCTTGGGCGTCCCTTCAGCATGTTTAGCAATAATGCCGCCGGCGTCTCGTTGCCTTCATAGCGCTCCATGAACAATTCCTTGAATTGCGCCCAGCTCATTCCGGCGAAGCATATTTGTGATAGCCACTGCGATGCACTACCGAGCAACGACTTGCTGAGTGTCATTACCAAAGATGCACCTTCTTGCTGATGTTCACATGAAATCATGCTAGCCGTTTTGCACCATGCTGCTGCGTCGGCGTCAGCAGCTTCGGGGTTGAACGTTGGTAGCACTGCCGAGACAGGGCGCGTGCTAGGCGCCGGCGTTAATTGTGCTGCTTTCAAAAGTTCCGTAATCACTCTATTTTGCGATTCCAGAAGCGTGCGCCAGCTGTTCTCCGAATTGTCTTGTAGGGGTGGTGATCCCACTTCTGATTTAGGAGATAAGGGGTTTGGTTCGTCTGCCATTATGGAATTATATTTTTCAGCGCAGCGAGTCGCAATGGTTTCTCTGCACGAGCGTCTGTTCCGTTTCGCAGGCTTTCTTGAACTGCCTTCCCCTCGCTCATTATTCTCTACCTCTCATTGCGCCACGCTCAGTAGGGATTTCGCTCTCCTTCCCCACCGCGCTCTCATTCAAAAGCTTCTCTCTTCCTTATTTCTTTTTAACTTCGTTTATTCAATACACTCAGAGACTTACAAATAATATTTCTTCATTATATTTCAAATTAATCTCCGACATATACGCAAAGAAAAACTGAATTTATATTACTCCGGGCTCACTTGGGCCACTCATGGATTTATACAAATAAAAATATAAATAAAAATAAAAAAAAAACATACAAATAAACCAAACAATTTGACAATATTTAAATATAAATAATAGTAGTAGATGTAAGGATAATGCATGTAGACAGTATATATTCAAATGTAAATAAGAAAAATATATAAATATGTATATATTATGGCGGTCTGCTCTTAACAAATTTGAAAATAAAAAAGTTAAATTTTTAAAAACATTTTTTTAAAATATTTTTTATTGTTTTTATGGGAGCTTTATTCTATAGTCGTCCGATATTGATGAAATTTAAACCGTAATTCTGAAATATTTAACCATTACTATATCTCGAAGAACCAAAAAAAAAAAAATTAAAAAACAGCAAAGTTATAATTTTTTTAAATTTATTTTTATGATAGTTCCTATGGGAGCTGTAAGCTAACCGTGATACTGAAATATTTAACCATTACTATATCTCGAAGAACTAAAAAAAAATAAAAAACAGAAAAGTTATATATTATTTTATTTATTTTTCCGATTGTTCCTATGGGAGCTATATGCTATAGTCGTCCGATCCGGCTCGTTCCGACTTATATACTACCTGCAATAGAAAGACAACTTTTGGGAAAGTTTCGTGCAGATGGCTTTAAAACTGAGAGACTAGTTTGCGTAGAAACGGACGGACAGACGGACGGACAGACGGACGGACAGACGGAAATGGCTAGATCAACTCTCTTAGTGTTGCTTATCAAGAATATACATACTTTTTTAGGGTCGGGAATGTCTCCTTCACTGCGTTGCAAACTTCTGACTGAAATTATAAAATCCTCTGCAAGGGTATATAAATGTGTAATGCATCCATTTCTTCTTCATCTTTTACAAGACTTTTCATGTCTTCGGATTGTCTATTTATTATTGTAACTATTTCATTAAAATCTTTATTTTCAATTACTTGATCTTGTACATTTTCTAATTTATCCTCTAATTCTTTTTATCGTCTTCTGTTAATGCTCCAAATAAGTATTTATAAGCAGTTCCTACAATTTTAATTAATCCTCGCTTTTGTCTTTGTTTAGAAATAATTCCCTTGATTTTCTGTTTTAGTTGTTTTAGTGCTTATTTGAAGTAACATGTGTTGTCGATGTTACTTTCGTCATGATCAGAGTTCTTGTTGTCAGCTTCCTTTATGACCCCTATTAGTTTCTTGCAAATGAGTTTCGCCTTTCTGTTCTAATGCTCCTGTCTTTTTGAATGGGTTTACTAATTTCGCTTTACGTTTCATTTGTTTCGACTTTGGTATATCTAAGATCCACTTCATGATCTTCGAGGTTTTTATTAATTTAATCTATTTTATGTTATTTTTGTTTTTGCATATTTTTTTTTGGTTCCATAACATAAAGAAAGATTTGAGCAGGGGTTTTACCAGTACCAATACCAATAAATTAGTCATCATTTATTTTACTGAAAAAGTGTGATTACGTTCCTGATTATTTACCATTGGGAGTTCGCAATTATTTAGATTAATAATTTTGGCTGAGTGTTTGCGCACTCAGCGCTTGTATTTAAATCACTAGCTGTAGGGCGAGAGCGGGAGCCAATAAAGCTTTCGTCTGTTCGCTCTTGCGAATTCGCCCCGTCTCTCGCCACCGTAGCATAAGTTAGGTTCTAAGAGAAATTATTGAAATATAATTGTTAGTGATCCATCGAACGCCATCGTAGCCACTCCTTTTCGTCGCGCTTTCGACATAGTTTTCACAAGTTTCGCAATTAAAATCGTCTCGAACTACTGCGTTCACAAGTTTTCGCGTTGTTAATACAAAATAGTATTAAATTTTCATGGTGACCCCGACGTGATCAGCAGTAGAGTTCGCGAGTTTTAATATTTTTTTCGGTGAAAAACTATAAACAATACCAACAAAAACCAATTTATTCGTGTCGGTTCGGCCAATAAATTAAATTCAATAATTTCGTCGCTGGAAATTTTCTGCCGTTCTTGAAGTTGCGCCTGACGTTTCGGCAAATTAAATTGCTTAATTTGCTGCTGCCGCCAAATGGAAGTCAAAAAGGAAGTTGCAATTATCAAGTCGGCCATCCAGGTATAGAGTGCCAAAAGTTGAAAGTTAATCTGTGGCGTTTTGTCAATTGTGTTTTGGCCCATCTTTCAACTTTTTGCATTCGTGTAAAAATCGGTAGATAGTGAGCATTCTAACCAAGAAATAAAAATTTGCATGTACTAACAACCAAAATTCTACAATAAACATAATATATTTCGAATTATATGTGAATCGCTTTGGCCAAAAAACAAGCAATAAAATACTCGTCGTCGACCCAATTAGTGCGAACTTAATTCCCCCAACTTTCGTCGTAGTGAGCACCAATTTAGGGTATAAATAAAAATAGCTGGAAAAAAGTGCAAATTGTGAAAAGTGTAGCTCTCAGAAAATTAGCGGCAATAACTTTCGCCGCAGTTTGTCCGAACATTTCCCGCGCTTTTCAGAATTTTCCCGCGCTTTTCCAATTTTTCCGCGCTTTTCATAATTTTGCGCGCATTTTGGCGTCAGATTTATATATTCGTTGCCCTTAGTTATCGGTCAGTGTATCATTCTCCGTTAGCATCTGCATAGGAAGAGCCGCTAGCCGCGTACACATACACACGCACACCGACACCGCTGCCGCTATTTCGAGTTATCTTTTGTCGTTTTCGTTCTCGATCGCTGCAGCAGTGCAATTTTCGGTCTGCCTAAACGTTTGTTCGTTTTTTCGGTACGCTTGAGCTTAAGCGGTAGCTCTCCTACAGTGCGTGCGTGCGGCATATATTGTCGCAGGGTTTATATAAAAAATATAAAAACCCTATTTAGATTTTTCGCTGTAATTCTCTCGGCACTTAGCTCCCTTACACCGTGTGCGATCGGTATATTACTCGTTGATTTTTTTTATTTTTTTATTTAACAAATAAATAATTTAATAAAAATAAATATTTAACACCTCTTCGATACCAACCAAATAAATACAAATAAACGCAATGGCAACTAAGGATATCGAAGAGCTTAAACACCAACGAGATGTTTGCATGAAAAGTATTAACCGAACTTATCGCCACTTAAAAGAAGCTAAATTATCTATAAATCCGGTCGAGCTTAAGTGTCGATTAGAGATTCTAAATACGCACATTGAAAATGCTTCACTTTTGCAAAACCAAACAGAAGTGAATGACAAAGTCATTGCTGATTTCAATTTTAAATAAGTCCAAACAAAATAATATCGAGAAATCCGCACCGCCAGCAAATCGCCCGCCTCAATGCCGTCCGCCGAGCGTTGCTCTCCCAACTTTTAGCGGAAAACACTCCGAATTTAAAAATTTTATAAGCCTTTTCGAAACTTTCGTTGACAAAGATGACACTTTACACGATATTGAAAAATTCAATCATTTAATTTCGTGTTTAGCTGGAGACGCTTTAGGAACACTTAGGGCCTTCCAAGTCACTGCGGAAAATTATCCCAAAGCCCTTGCTAGCCTGAAGCGGGTGTACGATAATGATTGTCTTATTTTTTTTTGACAACATATCGACACTTTTTAATTTGCAAAAAATTTCCCAGCCTTCAGCTACAGCCTTGAGAACCCTCATCGACACGGTCACAGCCTTGTATGACTCCTTGCTGTCTATTGGGGATGATAGACGCATTACCAATGCCATTTTAATACATCTGGTAATGAGCAAGGTCGATGCAGGAACTAAAAGATTATACTTCGCTTCCACTTTGGATCGAATGTGAGGCGGCCCTCAACAGGCGATACCAACACATGGTAGCAGAAGAGGCTTCCAAGCCCAAAACTGTTCAGCAGACCCAATCTAACCCTAAGAAGAATGGAAATAGGAGTTTTTCGTTTGTCGCTGCCAGGAACGACTCTGTTCAATGCATGTATTGCAACTCAGCTGAACATCAGATTGGAAACTGCGCTTCCTTCGCAGCCCTGACAGTTCAGCAAAGATTCGATTTCGCTAAAAGAGCACCCTTATGCATTAACTGTTTAAGAAAGGGTCACACTGTCAAAAAATGCAAATCGAACAGATGTAGAGTGTGCAATTCCTCACATCACACTTTGCTACATATATATGCCCCAAACACAAATCTCGCGTTGCCACCTCCTTCTCAGCCCACGCTCATGCAGGAGTCTCCATCCACTTCGCATGTTTTGCATGCGAATGCATCGGATCGAGTCATTCTTGCAACTGCTGTTGTGAGCGTCCAAACAAAAAGCGGCGAGTTTGTATTAGCTCGAGCGTTGCTCGACTCTGGTTCACAAATAAACTTTGTAACCGACGAGCTCGCTCAGAGGCTCAAAATTACAAGAGAGGACGTGTGCATGAGCTTGCGAGGCATTGGTGGAACTAATGCCCAAGCCACAAAAAAAATACACACGATTGTGAAGTCGCGAGTAGGGAACATCCAATTGTCGTCCGATATCATCCGGATCAAGCGGTGAACACCAGCGGGTGGAGGGTGCCTGAAAATATTCAGTTGGCAGATCCATTCTTCTTCAAGCCCCAAAAAATAGATATGCTTATCGGCGCTGAAACATTCTTTGAACTTTTATCTATTGGCCAGATAAAGCAGGGGCCTGAATTCCCCATCCTACAAAAGACAGTTCTCGGCTGGATAGTGTCAGGCAGATGTGCCTCTGAAAATAATAAAAACGCTGAAAAAATGGTACATCTCAGCTGCCAGGAGGAAGCGTTGGAGTCAATTGAAGCTGAGACGAGATCCTTCTGAGTCCCTGAAAATCTTTAAGTTGAACACCGTTACATATGGAACTTCGCCAGCCCCCTTTTTGGCGATTCGGTGTTTAATGCGGCTAGAAGAGATGGCGCAAGCAACTCATCCAAAAGCCGCAAAGGTTATTCAGAATGATTTTTATTTTGACGATTTGTTGACTGGCGCCGGATGCGTTGAGGACCTGCAAAGCCTTCGAGACGAAGTTTCTCAGGTCTTGCAAGAGGCAGGCTTTGAATTGGCAAAGTGGTTTTCAAACTGCCCAGAGTTATCCGCATCTGATAGCGCTGTAATGCCACTTATGGCAGACTCAGACGTAACCAAGACCCTTGGCGTGGTTTGGTTACCGGTTAAAGATTACTTTCAATTTCGGTCTTTCCTGGATCTTCGCGCGACAAAACGAAATATTTTGTCGGTGACTGCTCGACTCTTCGACCCACTTGGCCTCTTGTGTCCTTTGGTCACAAAGGCAAAAATGTTGTTGCAGGAACTGTGGCTTCGAAAATTAGATTGGGACGAGTCGCTACCGATGCAGTTGCTCACGTCGTGGGAGACGTTTAAAGCGACGCTTCTGCAGCTGCCTAAAATTAAGGTATCGCGATTCATCAACACAGATCCACAAGTCCCGATTCAAATACATGGTTTCGCTGACGCTTCCATGGAGCGTGCATCTACGTTCGGACTCAAACTGCTGAAGGTTTGAAAGTGCCTTATTGACCGCCAAATCGAAAGTAGCTCCCCTCAAGACGAAAACTTTGCCTCGCCTTGAGCTGTGTGCAGCTCACCTTTTGGCAGATCTCTATAATCGAGTCAGGCCATTGCTAAATTCTCCCATTGAGAATGTTTTCCTGTGGACAGACTTCGAGATCACTTTACACTGGATTAAAACCCATCCCTCGTCGTTGTCGGTTTTTGTTTCGAACCGGGTTGCAGAAATTCAGGAGTGGTCGGAGAAAGCAATTTGGAGACACGTTCCCACGAAAGTCAACCCAGCAGATATAGTGTCCCGAGGATGTGACGTAGAGGAGCTTACAACGTCCATTTGGTTCAGCGGGCCTTCGTTATTGCTAGACTCAGAAAATAATTGGCCTGTAAATAAACATTTCGAACTGCCGGCTGATGTAATGTCGATGGAGCTACGCAAATCGGCAATAGCTCTCGTAGTCAGCCCAGAGCCAAATTATGTGCTTCAGAAAATAGAGTCCTTTTCGTCGCACCTGAAGCTTCTGAGAGTTTTCGTGTGGGTTTTTCGTTTTATTCAAAGGTGCAGAAAGGTGTCGAAGCCCTTTGAAAAAAATATTTCGCCAAGAGAACTGGATTTCACTTTTGATAAAATTGTCGAAGTTGTTCAATTTCACGAGTTCAGGGACGACATAAGTAAAATAAACCGGTAGCAACGAATATTCAAAAGTTAAACCCTTTTCTTCAGGAAAATAAATTAGATTGGTGCTCCTCGACATTGCTACGAGTTGGGGGTCGGTTATTGAATGCTCCTATCCCGTACGAAGCCAAATTCCCGTTGTTGCTGTCTAAAAGCTCACAGTTCGTCAGATCCTATGTGTCATACCTGCACGTTACGAACTGTCACGCCGGCCCACGAGCTCTCGTAAGTCGTCTGCGCGAGAAAATCCGGCTAGTTAATGCTCAAGAAGTCTGCCGACGAACAGTTCGGTCGTGCATGCGCTGCTTTCGCTGTAAGCTGCAACTTTTGACGCAGATAGACTTCGAGCTCTCCGCCCGTTCAATATTTGTGGCGTTGATTTTTGTGGTCCCTTCAGCACAACGTATCGTATCCGTGGTAAGCCACCGTAAAAGTCGTACGTGGCCTTGTTCGTCTGTTTTGCGTCCAAAGCGGTCCACTTAGAATTAGTGTCTGACCTAACCACTGATGCTTTCTTGTTGGCATTTCAAAGGTTCGTGAGTCATTCCGGAGAAGGTGTGGTGCGACAACGCCACCAATTTCGTCGGCGCAGATCGCCACATGAGAGAGTTCCGAGCCCGTCTGGAGGAGCAGGGGGGCGGTATCGAAACATTCGCATCAAAAAAAGGATGCGAGTTTGCGTTCATACCGCCCAGAGCACCGCACTTCGGCGGACTATGGGAGGCAGGTGTGAAGTCTGCAAAGCACCTGTTCCTTCGGACGGTAGTCCAAGACCTCTTGACCGCGGAGGAGCTCGGAACTCTGCTCACCAGCGTGGAGGCCGTGCTCAACTCCAGGCCCCTCGGCGCTCTAAGCAGCGACCCGAACGACGGCGAGGCCCTGACCCCCGGGCATCTGCTCATCGGCGGCCCTCTTCTGGCCCCACCATCAGCGGCGCTCCCGGACCAGATCAGCCTGACCTGCTTGCGACGATGGCGAGGTGTCTCGTCTCTCAGGCACAGGTTTTGGCAGCGATGGTCCCGGGAGTACATCTCCAGCCTCCAGCAGCGGTCCAAGTGGCACCAGGGGGAGCCCAACCTCGTCGTGGGAGCGCTCGTCGTCGTCGCAGAAGACAACCTTCCGCCCCAGCAGTTGAGGATCGGACGAGTGGTAGCGGTGCAAGCCAGCGCCGATAGCAAGGTTCGCGTGGCGGACGTCAGGACGCAGGACGGCGAATATCGGCGAGCTGTCCACCGACTGGCCCTGTTGCCCGTTCTGGGCTGAAGGACGTCGTCCCTTCAGAGGGGGCGGTGTTTGCGCACTCAGCTCTTGTATTTAAATCACTAGTTGTAGGGCGAGAGCGGGAGCCAATAAAGCTTTCGTCTGTTCGCTCTTGCGAATTCGCCCCGTCTCTCGCCACCGTAGCATAAGTTAGGTTCTAAGAGAAATTATTGAAATATAATTGTTAGTGATCCATCGAACGCCATCGTAGCCACTCCTTTTCGTCGCGCTTTCGACATAGTTTTCACAAGTTTCGCAATTAAAATCGTCTCGAACTACTGCGTTCACAAGTTTTCGCGTTGTTAATACAAAATAGTATTAAATTTTCACTGAGGTTTATCTTAGAATTTTTCTTCTCTTCATAGTAGAGTGGGTCTCCATTAATTTTTTTTATCTGTTTTAGTTGCAGAAGAAAATGGTTCATGGCTGCGCCTGATGTTGATGGCAGTTCCATTTTTACACTTTAATTTTTTTATTCAAAAAATTTAAATATTTGTGTAAACGAAATATATGAGTTTGTTAACTCGTTATTCTCTTTGTAGTGTTTGTTAATCACATTTATTTCTTTATTTCTTGTTGCTCGCACACGTGTTCCTCCTCGGCTTCGTTTTCTCATTCCCTTAAAGTATCGATACATTTCTAGAGTTTCGTAACGCTTAAAGCTCTCTAGTCCATTTTCTTTAGAAGGTAGGAGTCCAGGTCAATGAGTAATATTGAGACATCACTAAAACTTATCACAGGTTTTAAAAAAATGAGTGGGTTCTGTATTGTTCTCTGCATTAGGGCCAAGTGACATCATGCAGTTAGAAAGCAGAGAAGGTTGCTATTAAAGTCGCCCGCTTAAATCACATCAGAATAGGCTGAAGAAGTCTCTGAAATTAGCTCAAGTAGTTATGAGCACTTAATGTTTTTGTGTGGCCGACCAGAGTTCTTTTTCCTGGTTTGGAGTTAACTTCTTCTAGAAAAATATATATTCAACTTGGCTTTCTAAGGATGCTTGCACACAAGCTTACAACTAAGATTTTGCGTATATAAATTGCAACTCCACCTTCATGTTCTACGTAATCAGCTCTAAAGAACTATAGTCTTCTCAAGCAAGGTAGGACTCATTGTTGCGAATGTTACGAATTCTTTTTTCTGGGGATATTGTCCATATGAATCGAAAAATTCTGCTGATCTGCGACTATTAAATAAATTCGCAATAATTAGAGCAGGCCATTTAAAAATGATTTTGGGTAGCTGTTCAAAAGGGAAAACTCCTTTAAAAATTGATTATATTTTGGCATGTTTGGAAAGAAATTGTTGAATTTGTAAAGTATTCATTTTAAAAAATCGTACAAATATTTCTATGTCTATCAATATCAATCTTGGAATCATACTCACAGTATACCAGACAAGTAACAGCTTCACTAAGGGGTTCTGAAAATCCTTGTGGCATCAAATTTGAGCATACAGTGGAATTTGAATGATCAGTAGTTAAGTAAAAGGCTAATATGAAACTGTTAGTATCAAACATTTCCATGGTTATTGTAGACCATTATGCTTTATTATACTCGATCATAGCATATTATATCATCTTAAGCTTTAAACATTTTCAGCGTTCGAGTAATCAACTTCTAGCGCCTGGGAAGGAACTTGGGTTAAATGTTATATGATTCATAAAGAGTTGTGCTTCTTGTATCTTTAAATTTGATTTAGTGCCACTTTCCATTTAATAAAATGCAGTTTTTTCAATATTAAAATTAATTCTTAGATCCATCTTATTAAGAAGCAGTTTTCTTTTGTTAAAAATATCACTATGAACTTTTCCAAATAATTCAACCCTATTATTATTTTCGAATAAATTTTTCTGGGAAGAAAAGGGGCTTTCTGATTCATTACAATTACGATCTATAATGATAATAATTATCACTCTGCGGTACTAATATGTTATTTAAATAATCTAAAGAACTTCTAAACATTGAATGTAAAATATTGTTTACTAAAACGGCAGTGTATCCATTTTTCATTTTTCTCTGAGTTACACCACAAGCCGTAAATAAACACATAAGTCTCGAAATGTTTTACCAATTTCCAAACAAACCTATTCGATTGAGGAGGCGCCGTCCAAGGATGCAATAGGCCATGGATGGCTAAGGAGGGGGAGTTGCAATTTATATTCCTTCAAATTACAAGAGCTAAAATTCAATCAAAAATCCTAATTGGCTGTCTGTACAGACCAAATAGAACTGTTCCCTACTCTGATGAAATTGATCTGTTGGCAAGTTTAGGTACGACCCATTTCTCAAGTACCACTGAAACACTATTGGACTTATTTTTTGTTAATGACAACTCCAAGATCCTTTTACATGACCAAATTTCAGTTCCGCTATTCTCAAAACATGAGCTAACATTCAGTATAATGTTTTTGTAAACGTAAATGGAACAAATATATATATTAACTATCTTTAAACAATTTGTTATAATCCAAGATATTGGTACAATTAAAATCTAAAATTATTATCATTTAAAAAATGCGGATTTTTATATTTGTTCCATTTACGTTTACAAAAATGTAAAAAGTATTTTATTATTTATTACTTGTTTAAAGACAATTAAAATTACACTGCGAATAATCATTAAAAAATAAATCAACCAAAGATCACTAAACATAACATTTAAAACAAGTGTCCTAAAAGCCCACTCCCCTTAAAAGCAATCGTCGGTAGGGTATGCAGGCACCAACCGCTCGCAAAACATCCACAAGAGCTGATTTAGTTTGAAGTTTTCTCAACCACTGAAGAGCAGTCGGTGTTTCAAGTGACACGACTGCGATATGCCCTGTTCCCATCTCAGTGGACTGAATTCTATAAATTCGAATACATACATATATGTAAAACATTTAACTGCTACCACTTATTTGAATTTGTAAACAAAAATAAAATGTATGCTGAAATATTAAAAAATATATTACAACATAAAATATTCATATTTATATCATAACCCAATAGTAAATACGCCCATATTCTTAGGGTACCAATTTTGAAAAGTGGCAAAAGACAAAATATTCTTGATGCGCCGAAATGAAATAAACGCACACATGCTCCCGTGTATGAGAATGCATGATCACGCATACATACAAAGACGAATTTAAGCGCAGGGCAGCCTTCTTCAAAAAGCGCCTCTCTGCGACTGATCGACTGAACTCGTGCAATGAGTGCGCGAGCATAAAAATGAGAATAAAAATGAGAGAGCAAAAAACCCGAACGCACACGAAGTGCATGGACCTGCTGCTGTGAGCACGGTGCCTTCCGCGGTCCGTTTTTTTGTGTCCAAATGCGTTGTATGAAATGACCAGTCTATATGTTGTATGGTTAGTGGTTTTATTCTTATGATTAGAACTCAATCTACTCCATGTCCACGGTCGACTCTCAGCTTGACATAATAGTTTAGTTTCCTTACGCAAGAAGTCCTTCATACCTAACCAGCAATCCAGGTTTGACGAAAGAGTTAATAGTATCATAAAGATGAGAAACATGGCATTCAAAAAGTGGAAGCGATATAGGAAAAATGCTTTGTTTGAAAAATTCAGGAAGTTACGTACGAAAAATATATATATCAAGTCAAAATTCGACGAAGTAGTTGAAAACCCTAGGAATAGGGTGGAAACCCATTACCCATTAACCACATATTGATATCGGCCGCCTCAATAATATCTTCGTAAATGTCCCAGTACCAGAATAAGTCTCTAACTCGTATCTGAATATGACTACTTTGGACAACTGTGTTAATAGGTTAGCTTTAAGTGTGTGTCCTTGAGGCAATATTATATATATTAGATATTATATATTGGACGTCATCAATCCAAAATTTGAAAAAATTCTACTGCCTCAGATATTGCCACTAATAAAACATATATTTATCTCTGCCGTTACACTTTCAACCTTCCCTAAACTACTAAACACCTAAGGGAATTAATAAATATAGGCCTAAACCAATTCTTCCATATCTCTCAAAAGCCTTTGAGCAAATATTGGCATCCCAAATAAAACAATTTATCCAGCAAAACAATTTAATTTACAATTTACAATCTGCTTTTCGCCCCTTCAGAAGCACAATAGCCATAAAAACGATTTCAGAGGATATCAGGAAAAAACTCGATAACAGCTAGGCTACACACTTAACACTTCTTGATTTTAGCAAAGCGTTCGATACTGTTAGCCCCAGTATTATGTTATAATTTGGATTTTAGATCTGTAATAAAGCGCAGAGCTCTGACAATGCTCCCCAAAATTATCCACACTAGGGACCGTCGTACCTGTTTTCTGAGTTATGTTTTAGTGCATATCAAAAAAGTAATAATCTAATTGTAAACCGGACAAAGTTGTCCAGTTCAGCAAATCACTTTTTTGTAAATTCTGCTCGTAGTCACCACGTGACTATCACATTAATTGTGGTCGTATATGTGTGTGCGCGTCATTTTCGTGTTTTCCCGGCTTGGCATGCTACGGTAAAGCTCTCGAGCTGTACCGTCTCCCCTCTTTCCTCGGGAAAACAAAGATCTGGTCGTGGTCTTCCGCGATTCGTACAGAGTCTGCCGACTCTGCGGTCTTTTCGGTTTCTTGTTCTGTGCATCACCTTATTCTACTCGTATCAACGGATGACTCTGGCTTCATGCCCGACGCAGAATCAGTTTGCCTCGTTGGCATATGCCCGACGCTATAGTCCGCTCTTTTTTCGTTGCATTCTCGTGTTATTCTGCGTTCTATATAGACTCTGGCATTTGCCCGACGCTATAGTCCGCACCGCTAGTTGCTGCCTGCCCGCGTTGTCCTTGCTTGTCTGTACCGAGTTCTTGTGTTTGTTGTTTAAGCTCACTGACGTGGACGGTTCGTTCCTTTTGTGTTGCCTTGTGGCGGATTCTACAAATGGCTGGTGAGACGAAGTCTATCACTGTATACGGTCCGTCATATCTCGGCGTTAGCTTTGCCGCGAAACCCTCGGCTGCCTTCGACAAATGGTGCTCCTTCTTTCAGACCGTGTCCCCTATTGTTGGATTCCACTGCCTCCTTTGTAAATTGTAATGCCTGGCTTGGTCCTGAGCAGCTTTCTCCATGTTTCGGCGCACAATTTCGAAGATCTCCTTCATCTTATTGGCCTTATATTCATGCGTTTCCGTCTGCTTTCCTGTGCCGATTGTTTCCCTGTCGTACAGGGCGTTGGGCAGCCGAAACTCTCGAGCCTGCGTGAGGAAACACGGGGAGCACCCTGTTGATCCCGACGTACTTGAGTACTAGCATAATCTCCGGCCACTTCTCGTCCCGATTCCTCTGGCTCTGTCCTGCAAACTGAGCTATCATGGTTTTAACGGTTCGGTTTGCTCTTTCTGTCGGATTTTCCTGATGTGTATATGGTGCTGTGAATTGTTGCTTAATGCCCATTTCGCTGAGGAATTTCTTGAATGCTTGGCTGGCAAACTGTACTCCATTGTCCGTTATAACCATCTTTGGGGCTCCGAACTTAGCGATGATTCTTTCTCGGAACGCCTTTTGAAGTATTTCTGCCGTTGCTGTTCGCAACGCTACCAATTCTGACCACTTTGAAAATCTATCTATCAACTCTAGCAGCATCTGGTTACCATGCTTTGATCTTGGCAATGCTCCGAAAAAGTCTGCGCAGACTGTTACCCATGGTTCTTCGGCTATCTGCGTCAGCATCTTCCAAGCTGCCTGCATCTGGTTAGGTTTGTATTTATTCCTGGCCAGTAATACCAGCCGCCAGCCTTGCAATCGTTTTCCGACTCGCCATGTATCCAGCTGCTGGTGAGTGGTGATTCTCCCTAGCCGAAAGGCTTCTGGCAGCGGCTGTCTCCACAGTGCCTTCAGCTGCCCCTTCCTGTACGATATTTCAAAATCATACTGCTGCAGCTCCAGGGCCCACCTCGATATCCTTTCTGAGGGACTTTCTATGCTGTTCAACCATTTAAGCGCCATATGGTCAGTTACCACTTTAAAGTGGTATCCTTCTAAATAAGGTTTGAGCTTCCGGATCGCCCACACGATTGCCAGGCATTCTTTTTCCCTGGTTGAATAGTTGTTTTCCGCGCCGTTCAGGGTCCGGCTTGAACACGAAATGACCTTCTCGCCGCTTTCTGTTTCCTGCGTCAGGACTGCCCCTGTACCATAATCGCTTGCGTCCGTCGGCAGCACGAATGGTTTATCGAAATCTGGGCATGCCAGCACAGGATCGGCAACTAGCCTTGCCTTCACCTCCTCGAATGCGTGCTGGTGATCTATAGTCCATGTCCAATTCGTGCCTTTCCGCAATAGATCATTTAATGGTTTCACAATTCGAGCAAAGTCGGGCACGAATCGACTGTACCAAGATGCTACGTCTAAGTATTGGCGCAGTTCCCGGATGGTTGTAGGTGGTTCCAACTCGGCTATGGCTGCTACCTTTTTGGGATCAGTGCCGATTCCTTGATTTGTCACGCGGTGTCCCAGGTAAAGCAATTCGCTTCTGAAGAATCGACATTTTTCGTGATTTTTCCTGAGGTTTGCCTGCTTTAGGCGTCGGAAAACTTCTCTCAGGTTCCTTCTGTGTTCCTCCAGTGTGCGTCCGATCACGACGATGTCGTCTTGGTACGCAAACGCGTGTGGTAACATCTCCGGTCCTATAACCTGATCCAGTGCTTTCCACTGGAAAAGTCCCTTTCCTGGCACTGTCAACGCCGTCAATAGCCTGCTATTTTCTTCTAGGGGAAATTGCCAGTATCTGCATGTATCTCGCCTCCCTCAACTGGTCCAATATGTAAATTATCCTTGGCATCGGAAAAGCATCTTTGATAGATTTGGCATTGTCGACACAAAGCCTCCACTGACCTGTCTTCTTCTTCACCATGACAATCGGGGAGCTGTAAGGACTTATCGAGTGTTCTATTCAGCAACTCGTCGACTTTCGCATTGATTTCCCCTTGAACCTTTGGATTTTTCGGGTAGTATCTCTGTTTGATTGGCTTGGTGACTCTGTGCTCGGCTATTATGGATGTTCCATTCATTGTTCGAAATTCTGCGAGCTCATGCCACGAAAAATTTTTCCTCTAACCACCCGTTGTGCCTTCTCCTTTCTGGGATCACCACTGTATGTCCAGCACAATTTATTTCGGTGCCGCCTCCTATGAGGAAATTCCATCCTAGCATCAGCGAGTCTACCACTCCTGGTAGGTTCAGCAGGCTCATGGGCAATCGCTTATTGCCGAATTCGATCTCTAACTCGAGCTGTGTGCTGCTATCGGCCACCCTAACTTGCCTTCTCGTCCTTGTAATCTTTCCATAAGCAGCTAGTGTATCCGCCAGCTCCTCGCTTATAAAGCTCGCTGTTGCTCCGGTGTCGATTGTGGCTTTGTGTGAGGTTCCGCCAATCTTTACCGCTGCGGATAACTGCTGCTCTTCTTCGATTAATTTGCCAGTTAGTTTGGAGAGACAACACATTGCGACCCCTGCTCGCCTCTCTGCGGCTGGGATCGCGGGCCATTTCCCGATCTCTGGCAGCACTCTACATCCTAACATCCACCTTGCCGCAAGTCCAGCAGAAAAGCAGCCGCTGGTTTGGGCACCCTCTTGCCCAATGTCCGTGACCGCCACACCGTCTACATGCTTCGTGTGGGTTCACGATGTGTGTCTGTGATCTGTGGGTTCTTGGTGCTGCGCTGGGTGGTCTCTGATTGGTATTGGGTGGCCTCCATAACGTGCTCTGGTGGTTGTAGGTGTTGGAGTCCATTTGCTTGGTCCGTCGATGTGTGCTTGGTGTCCGCCTTCTTCTTCGCACATTCTACACGTGACTTGTTGTGGTGCTGTTGCTTTGCTTCGCGAGAATTTATTTTCTTGAATAAATGCTTCCCGCTCTTTCTCGAGTTCTTCATACTCGTCAGCCAGGACCATTAGAGATTCTAGATCGTCTATCTTGTACGTTCTCAGGGAAATCCTCAGATCAGGCGTGAAAATTTCCTTTGTTTGGAGAATAGCCGAGTGGTCTCATCATGGTTTGCTTGTCGACTATATAATCCTTGAATGACTCTCTAAAACCCGCTTTCCTTTGCTTGACCTGATCTGCGAGCTTTGAGAAGTATCCCCTCGGCAGGAAATAAGTTTGGAAACATTCGTTGAACTCTCCCCATGTCATCCAGTGTTTGTTGTTTGAAATAAACCACTTTAGGTCCTCGCCTTGCAGCAATTCTGGCATGGCTCGGGGAATGAGGTTCCGGTTCAAATCGTATGTGTTTGCTGACCATTCTACTTGTTCCAGAAACTCCAGCGGTTTTTCCGTGCCGTCGCACCAGAACCTTGTACAATTCCTGCAGGACGATCAGGCATACGTCGGAGTTCGCCAATGCAGTCCTTGTAGGCAGCTAGTTCAAGACCACTTTCCTTCTGATCCCACGGTTCTTCGTCGAAGGACTCTATTTGTTCAACTCTGTCGGACACGCCGGGTGGGATGCCAAGCTCAAATCGCGACAGAAGTTGAGACAAGGGCCTGGACGTGATGTGATGTGATGCCGTAAGGACCTCAGCTATCTGTGTCTTAATTCGGAGACTTTAGCTCTAAGTCCCGAACGTCTCGACGTAGCAATCATGTTTCCTTGATGACTCCGCACGGCTCTACTTGGTTCACGTTGTTTCACTCGATGACTGTTACTTGATGACTTGCTAGAAAACGACTGATCTAGCTTCCCGCGCTCGGCCTGTTTATATAGGCCTCTGTTTACCGCTAGTTATCGACGTCTCCTTGCCTTCTGGTCCAAAGCCTACGGTTTTACCATTCAACCAATATCAGGGTCCGAAGTCCGGTGCCGTCCCGTTTCTTCCTTCTGCCCACGGCCCTTTGCTGGTCTCTTGTATTGCTGTCCCTCCCGGACTCTCCCTATCCTTTTCATGTGCTCACTCTCTCTCGCCGCACTACCGTTACTACGGGCGAATTCGCCGCGTAACTGGTAACTGGTAGGCCTCTGTTTGCATGCGTTTACTCTGCTTGCTTTCTAACTTGTGGAGATTTATTCAACTCCTCACAGAGCTTTCTTGGTTTGTCTTTTTTGTGTTTGGTAAGACTTTTAGTTGTGATTGATATTTTCTTCCAGCAAGCGACAGTCTAAAATAACGGTGGATAAGAAACATAAAAAGTATAAAAATGAAAAAACAGAAACAGCAAAACAATCACACGCGCCAGCCATAGCACAAAAAAAATAACCCTTGCTATGCTCTCATCTCGCTCTCATATTTTTGCTTTAATAATAGTAATAGTTTTTGTAGTAATATTTATATGCGACGGAACAGCGAACAGAAAAGAGCACTTACATTATCGTTGTGTTGCATGGCTCTGCTTTGGCTGTCGTCAAAGTTAGAGCGGTAGCACTAGCAAAACGTAATACTGCGGGAGAAGCGTAGCTTTTCAAACGCTGGTTCAAGCCACGTTGCTTTAGCTTTGGCTTTTCTTAAATTGTAAGTTACTGGGAATACCAAAAAGCAATGTGGTTGTTCTTGTTTTTTTTTTGGTTGTCAAGGATCATAAATTGTTATTCGCACGCACACACTTGACTATTTGTTTTTTTTTTGTAGCACACACTTCATCAAATATCCGAAGAACCTATTTCTCCCACCTAAAAGTTTAATTTGATTGAAAATCCGTCGAATTAATTGTCAGTTAGGAACTTAATTGTTTAGATTAATTGTGTTAGATATTATTTTTTATTTAGCATTGCTTCCAGCACTCCCAAAAACTATATTCTAGTCGGGCATTATTAATTGGCAGCGTTGTACCCATAATCTTAGTTCGTTGGTTATAAATTGGCAGCGTTATACCCATAATCTTAGTTCGTTGGTAAAAGCGGATTCATTAAACATGGCAGACAGAGAAACTGTACTGCGGGATCGAGACCATTGTCTGATAGGCACCGACTGAGCGTACGTTACCTGGACACGACCTCGACTCCTTTTGGGACATACTCAGGCATCCAGTTGGACTCTTTAGAAAAGCAATATAGTTTAGAAAATCCAGAATCTGCGAGGTCTGCCAATATAAAAGAAATGCATTCAATGATACAAGCTTCGCAGGAACAAATCCGATTTGATATGACACATCTGATGGACGTTCGGATCGACCAGTGTAGTAGGACAGGTTTCTCAGAGATGATGAGGAGAATGGACCTGAAGGATCCGGCATCATCAACAGCGACCTCCAGATCCAATAGTACGCAAAGGAATGTAGAAGATTTTGTTTTTTGGGTGGAACATTTACAGCGCCAACATGGGATGCCTTGGCCAGAACTGACAAGGACTGCTTCCGCCTGCTGGTAAAAAATGCATCGGAAAGGTACTGGCTTTTAATTCGCACAAAGCCACCAAGAGACTGGCAGAACTTAGGCAAGCCTTGTAGCATCGATTTTGTGACAAGCGAACCGACTACGACCGAATTTAGGATATTGCTGAGCGAAACCAGCGACCCGGAGAGTCCTTAGACGACTACTTTACAGCGATCAGGCGGTTGGTAGCCTCAGTCATTGGCAGGGTCGACCAAGTCTGGGTGGTAAAAACCACAAAGAGAAATTTGGCCGAGCCACTCAAACAATGGGTATATCCCGTTCGGGTCTTCACCTTGGAACACCTTCAGGAGGAGTGCAAAGAGGGGGAAAGGGCTTTTGAACCGAATTGTGGAAGACAACGCTCACGAGTCCCGTTGATTGACAGATCGAGACAGGAAGTACGACTGGGAGTGGTTGAGGAAATCCGAAATACGCCAGTAGAGGCAAGTGAACAGGATCCTTTGGGCAGCAACGTCTGTGCTTAAGAAGCCATATACAGTGGGACGACCCGGAAAGCAACCCTCTGTTGGCACTGCCAGCACCAGGGGCACAACTTTAAAGAGTGTGAGTCTGTGCAAAGAAGCCTGTTCTGCTATATTGTTACTCCTTGCGGAACGCAGGAATAGCGTGCAATCAGCGTTCCATAAGAGAGTCCGCCGAGGTGCAGAGGCAGCACACAAATTAATTATTGCCAAACGCAACTAGGGGTTGACAATTCGAGCCGGGAAAATAAAGATGAGAGGGTAAACATATCCCTTCAGGAAAGAGTACGTCGCTACAAAAAGGTTCGGGATCAGTTATTCGGGGATAATCAGTTGGCAGGGATGACAGACACTACAAAGAAGATTAAGAAAGCCAGAGAGCGATTTAAAAAACGGAAACAGGACCGGCAGAGGCTACAACAATCGGTTACGGCAATTGAGTCGCCCATCTTGAAGAACACTTAAAAGTCTTAAAAGTGATTAACTTAAAAAGAATTGTGATTAACCATAGGGCTCAAGAAATCACAGATCTGCTTTAAAGAACTGCGGTATCAGATCCACGTAAGGTAGAAGCGATAAAGAATATGCCGATACCTGGAATGGCGAAGGAGGTGAGAAGATTCTTAGGAACAGCCGGATTGTATCGAAGATTTGACCAGAACTTTGCAGAAATGGCAGCCAAAAGGAGTACAGTGTGACTGAAAAAGAGTGTCTGTCGGCGGTGCTAGCGGTGAATCGCTTCCGACCCTATATCCAGTTGATGCCATTCACTGTAATAACAGACCACTCAAGCTTAAAATGGTTGATGTCGACTACATAGACTACATAGAGCTGCGAAAGGACATAAAGGACAAAAAGGAACGGTTGCCGGACTTAAAGGTAGTGGATGGGTTTGTTTTTAAACGTAACCAGTTTAAAGACCACCCAGAACTCGCTGAGCATAGTTGGAAATTATGAGTTCCAGCATCTTTAGGTCCTACAATGATAAAGCAAGCACAGTCGCCACATACGAAAGCTCATAGAGGGTAGCAAAAACGTTACACATTTACACGTTACATTTTATTGGCCGGGAATGGTGACTCAAGTCAGGAATTTCATACGGGGCTGTTCAGTTTACGCAGAGACCAAACTCACTAACAAAGGACCTCAACCAGCAATTAGGGAGGAAACAGTGACGTATCGCCCGTTTCAGAAGCTATACATAGACTTTCTATTTGTTGTCGTGAATCACTTCACAAAATTTGTGTTCCTAAAAGCGATGAGGGAGTCGACGGCTGCGGTAGTGATTAAGTTCCTGACTAAGGAGGTAATTAACACGTTTGGGGTCCCGGAAATAATCCATTCGGACAACGGGAAGCAGTTCGTGGCTAAGAGTTTTTCAGAAATGATACAATACGGCCATCTATTCACCCCAATCTTATGCAGCTGAATGGATCAGTCAATCAGTGCTTAATGCGATCCGGGCATATTTGGAAGGAGATCACCGCAATTGGGATTTGTATTTGCCGGAAATAGAAGCAGCTCTGAGTAGCGCTTTCCACCAGTCTACAGGGGTGTCGCCATACTTTTCGTTGTTTCGGCAACATATGATTACTAGTGGAAGTGACTACCAACTAGCACGGAAGTTGCAAGCGATGGAGGACAGTGAGATCAGGAACTTGGGGCAAGGAGATAAAGTAGCATTTCTGAGGGAGACGATCCGGAAAAACCTACATAAAGTGCACGAATCAAGTGCAGGAGGATTAGTTGATGATGTACACTCTGGAAGAGAAAAGAAATATAACAATCTGGAACCTTTGTTTCAAAGCTTACGAAGAGTTCTCGAAAAAACTCGTAGTCTTCCATCAAACCCAGCGTCAGATGGAGATTCTGCCATTCAAAATGCAATGTGGGCGGTTTCCCTCGTTGGGCGCTTCGAAAGGACATCCTTCAGCATTCTCGTATGAAGGGTTTTATTTAGTTACTTAGGCCAGTGATTTTCACTGCCAATTCTTGTTTACGATTTTGATTGTCAATGTGGCTGTTATGGCCACTTTAGGGATGTCGATATCCATACAAGCAATCGGCTAGCCTTGCCAACTTATGCCAGCAGTCCAGCCAACCCATGTCGATGGCAATGCCAGCCCTGGTGGATGTGCAGACGACATGCGCTACCTCGCAAAAATGCCAGGCTACTCGAAATCCGAACAACGGAGTTTTGGCTCTTGGGATGGTAGAAGAAGTAGGGAATGGCAGACGAGATTAAGTCAAAGTCGAAGAAGGGCGTTTTAGCTGCTGCGCTCCGAGAGTTTTTTTTTTGAGTTAACCAAATATATGTGATTAGAAAAATCTACATTCACGTGAACAAGCTTTTTTTTAGAGCGCAGCAGCACGCTAGTGCATTTAAAGATTTATTTTTAAACGGAATATTCTTGTGCCAACCAAAAACAGGAGACACTGGAAAGCTAGGAGCGAGATACCCTTGAGGTGAGTGGTCAGAGACCAGGACTGAAGCCGTGCTTACTGGCTTTTCCTTCTTAGCTCGACCAGACCCAGTAATTTCTGGAAGAGATTAGCCAGGCCAGGAAATTAGGCCTAGCTCAGTTTTTTTTGAGCCATTTTTTTCAATTTTTTGTCTTTCATTTATTTATTAACTTATTCACATTATTATTTAAGTATACATTTTCTTATTTAAATATTTTTATTTACCCTACTGCAATAATTTACCCATTTCCCTATATCGGAACAAAACAAAAAAACTGAATTTTTATTGCGAGTCTGGTTAATATATATAGTGACATATCCACAGTCCCACAGACTAAGCACATAAGCACTTCTAATAACTACGCATACCCCATACTACCCTACAATTGTACAAACACATAACACATACACCCCATGCTACCCTACAACTATGAATCATTATCGAATGATAAGCATACAGTCATAGGACACCACAACTCCACATAAGTCCCCAGCAGTCGAGTTAACACAAGTCCCCCAGCAGTAGACTAAACAACTTTTATTGTCTAAACTTTCTCCCCCATTTTTCACACGCTCGAAGTTTGGACTCGATAGCTCGAAAACAAAATTATCAAATTATATGACTTCCAGTGAAATCAAAGCATCAATAAAACCCATCACGATCCATAATTAAGCTCTCTCTCAGAATCTTCGAGATTCACCCAAAAGCTCGAGACCCAGGCTTGAACTTCAACTCTTGCAGTTCAATTAGTTAAGTTCAGTTTGAGACCTACAACGAATTGGTCGGTGTTCTACATTATAAATAATCTTGTATTAATTCGGTTAAATAAAATATAATACATTTTTTTAAACTTACGAATTATTCCAGCATTAAATTGGCGCAGCCGGTAGGATCAAAATTTTAAAAGAGTCCTTTTAGTACGGTACTGGTCAAACCAGCGAATTAAAACAGTAAATCAAAGTTTTACCCGCAAAATAATATCCGTGCGTGTAGTATTCAAAACCGAAAAAATCCCGTGCGGTCGGAAACAAAATTCAAAGTCGAATTTTTAGCCCTTATCATTTATGGCGCTATCAAGCGAGTGATTGTCGACACTGCACTGGAAGCTGTTATTCAGGCAGGAGCGACGACCTGGTTGGAAATCTGAGATGGGATTGGAAGACACCCCATACTCCGGAAGCATCAGTAAGTTCATCCAGTCGCTGGAAGTTCAACATTGTAATATTTTTTAAAAGTAAGAGTTAGAAGGTGACCCTGTAAATAAAAGTAATTATTCTGAAATGTTGAAGAGGTCTACCAAAACCACCATTGACAGATAATTACCAGATAGAATGTACATGTCGTTGGCTCGCAAGGAAATTGATACTATCCCAAAATTAAAACAAGCCACCATGGAACTAGGAACTAGAATCCTGAAGACGTTTATTTAAAAAATCTCATTATCATAAACGCAAGAGCAAAGGAAACAAAAATTTAAGTAACAATCAAAGGTATTACAATGACAAACACTGCGTATTATTCATCAACTAATCAAAATAATTATCAAGCTAATCAAGCCAACAATTCGGATAGAAATACTCAGAATCGTAATTCAAGTAACCCTACCGTTACTGACCCACAAACATATAACAATTTTAGGAACAGTTTAAATACAGGTAGGCAGAATAACCCCATGAATTACCAACCTTCTACTTCGCATAACCCAACTAACAAAGGTCCTGTAAAGAGACAAAGGGAAAGCAATAGCGGACAGAGCAGAATGGATGTAGGCGTAAATTTTCATCAAATTGTTTCGGAAACCTCGGACACGGGAGAAGAGAAAGAGTCAGTCCATATGTGAATATTGCATATCAGAACAATCTTTACAAAGGTATGATCGACACAGGATCGTCCATCAATATCATTACGGAAAATTTTGCAAATTTAAAAGAAATAGAAGAAAATCTCACGGTTTACACAATAAAGGGCCCAATAAAATTAAACAAGATCATAATAATCAAGCCCACTGGTAAATTTCCGTCCGAACAAAAATTCTACATGCTTCAATTTTCTCACAATTATGATTTCCTGTTAGGTCGTCAATATTTAGAAGATACCACAGCAAATATTGATTATGAGAAGGAATATGTAACTTTAGGTTCAAAGACCTATACATTCAGGTACGGAACCGCATCAGCAAGATGCCTTGAAAAGGATGAGACCGCACCAGTAAAGTGCCTCAATCAAAAATCAAGGAAGGTTAATACCAAAACAAACCAAAAAACGGAGAAAGTGCTTTACTCCTAAAACCAGCAAAGATACAGAGGACGAAAATGCAATGCAATCCGGTCCTACATCTATTGCTGATGAAACAATTAACTTCGCGATCGATAACGAATTACGCGAATGTAACGAGTTCAGACTCGAACATCTCAGTGTTGGGAGGGTGGAATGTTTGAAGAAGGTCTTATACGAGTTGTAAGGATGCTCTCTGGCCGGGGTACAGATCTCAGTCAGATCCAGGAGTCCATTACAAGAAATTTGTAAATCACCGAAACAACGGACTAGAGAGTTTCATTCAACGAGTGAATGAGTCGTTTGTTGGGTCACGCCGAAGATTCTCATGGATGCCGGAAGAGAGAGTGATGTCGGAGTTGATCGCGTCGTATCTTGCTCCGGAGTTAAAAATCCAACGGGCTGGACCATGGGGCGAGGCCAAGCCAGGCGAACGATTTCACGAGGGTGGGAACGCCGAGTGATCTCACTGGTCACTTCCGCGATTGGGGCGCGTAAGTCGTTTTCCGCGTGTCGGAGGTCAAAAATCCACCGAGCTGGACCTTTGGGCGAGGCCAAGCCAGGACAATATTTCGCGAGAGTGGGACCGGTGGGTGACGTCACGCGCAAGTCGTTTTCCACGTATCGGAGGTCAAAAATCCACCGGGCTGAACCTTCGGGCGAGGCCAAGCCGGGTAGAATTTGTCGGACGTGGGGGGGATTGAAGGGAAAAGAATGGCGGTATGATTGACCAGTCGGGAATGATGTCCGCGCTCAGGTCACATGCACTACGAGGAGGAAAGCTAGGGTACTAGACCAGACGGGCCGGGTGTCCGCGTACCGGTCGCATGCGCTACGAGGAGGGAAGCTAAGATACTAGACCGGACGGGACGGGTGTCCACGTACAGGTCTCAAATACTACGATGAGGGAAGCTAGGATACTAGACCAGACGGGCCGGGTGTCCACGTACAGGTCACAAATACTACGGGGAGGAAAGCTAGGGTACTAGACCAGACGGGCCGGGAGTCCGCGTACCGGTCGCATGCGCTACGAGGAGGAAAGTTAAGATACTACACCAGACGGGACGGGTGTCCACGTACAGGTCACAAATACTACGATGAGGGAAGCTAGGATACTAGACCTGACGGGTCGGGTGTCCACGTACAGGTCACAAATATTACGGAGAGGGAAGCTAGGGTACTAGACCAGACGGGACGGGTGTCCGCGTACAGGTCGCATACACTACGAGGAGGGATGCTACTGATCGACTACCAATAAAAATCACAACCGAGGGATTTCACTTTCACTTCTTTTCTTTATTTTTTTTCTAGATTATTATATTTACCTAATACCCTCCTAAGAGTCCGCTACACCGTCTTAACTTAACGGAGAGGAATATTATGCAAATTAATTATAAGTCCTGTTTAAGGATTTATTTTAAGACGCACTGTACTGTACGAATGAGAAGACTTGGTAATTGCGAGGTTTGACCGTCACGGTTTATTTCCAAAATTCTACTAACTGCTTAGTACAAAAATTTTTATAACGAAAGCTAGGATTATGCCCTAGAAGTGCTGACCCGGCTGCCCATGCATGATCTGGGTAGCCGCCGTTGCATCAGAGTGCATTGCGCTGATTGCGCTGACCGAAGCTTGGGATTTTGGCGACGTCGTTGTGCAACATCCGTAGGTGTCGCTGGTATTGCATTCTTTTAGTCGGTTATGCATGATCAGCTTGGGAACTTCCGTGTTGCTGTGAAACCGTGTTAACTCCTCCCTTACTTAGATAAAGGACGTCCTCGGACTTCTTGAAGCTGTCAATGATAATTTGAAGGTCACTCTGACGTTGATCTCGCTGGCATCTTTGGTAGAGGCGATCGTGGCCACTCCAGATATTATAGGCCGTGTTTCCAGTCCCTTCTCTAGTTCGCCCATGTAACGTAGGTTTTTCATATTTAATTTTTGTAAGTATGGTAAGCTCAGTATTTCTTGATGGCCCGTAATGTTAAGGATTGTTGATGCAGCTGGGACTGGTGACTTCTTAACGTAGCTCTTCAAGTTTTGGTATACGGTGTTATTTATTTTTACCTCGTCTTCGAATGTAATGATGAACGTTCCGGTTACCAGTTGTCCATTGATCGTAGCTGCTCCGTCATTAAGAATGATGATGCCATCATCGATGATTGTTAGGTGTTCAAGGTGGCTGGTGCGAGTCGAGCAGTGTGCGTTGCCTCTTGAGTGAAGTTGCTGTGCGCAAGTTGTGTAGGGCATTTCTCTGCAAAATTGTTGTAAGGGCGATGCTGCAGTTTCCAATCGGCATGATTTTGTTACCGCAGTCAGCTATAGTATTGTCTTCAGCAAAATTAATAATAGTGCCGTTGTTTTCAACGGGGTGCAAGATTATCTTCTTACAAGCTACATACGGCTTATTATTTAATAAAACTTTAATTTGAGCAACTTCCATTAGATCAGTAACAGTAACATTTGTAGAATTTTCATTGATTAAAATTTGTAAATCATTTGAATCTAAAATTGCGGGGTTGATTATTCCAATTTTCGCAAGTGTAACTGACAAAATTAAGGCTTCGAGTTCGGAAATAATTTTTCTGTTTCTTGATAGCAATTTTTCATACAAATTTTCTATTTATCTGTTCTACTTTTGCGTTTTTTACTAAAATGTTTACTGTGTTTGTTAGGATATTTTTTTGTTCCTGGGTCTTTGTGTTAATATTTATTTGCCTATTTTCTGATTCTATGAGTTCTTTCTGCGTGAATTTAATTTTCTCGAAGTCATCGAAATCTGGAGTATTGGCTACGATTTTTAATGCTGTGCCTAATAAGTTGATGCTTCTAGCGTGTCTATGGTGAACATTAACTGTATCTATGAGAGTTTTAATGTGTCGTAAATCCGAGTCTAATATCTGCCTCATATGTGACCGAGGGAAATTTTCTTTCATTTCTTCCGTGTCCTTTACTTTCTCCGAATCCATTGTTAAATTGGTCGAATGTTTTAGGTACTGGAAGTCTTTCCAAATGGTCACGTCTCCGTCTATGATTGGTATGTAATTTGAGGCCGTGTAATCGGTGATTTTGGCTGTTATTGATACGGCGACAAAAAATAAAAGAATATAAAAAAAATAGACTTTATTTTTATTACCTCAAATTGTCCTTATGGACCACCCTCCCTTTATTAAGACTGTGGTCCCCAAGTCTGCTTCTATGGTTTCCTCGGTGTACGAATTGGAAAGTTTGTTTCTCAACCTCTTATTTGATTTTACGTGAACTTTGTCTCCTACTTGAAAATTTCTGTCTTGTCTAGTTTTTTTTAATCTTTGTAGTTGGATGTTCGGTGCATTTGAGACTTTATCTCTAATTTCTGCGTTAAGCTTTATGTAATTATGTAATAGTAATTCAACCGTTTCCTCAATACATCTTTCGATTTTTCAACACCGTGCTATTTCTGTTAGTTTACTGTGGAATCTCTCCACTTGTCCATTCGATGTACTGTGAAGCGGCGGTGCATTAACGATTTGCACGTTAAACCGATTGCTTAAAAGAGACCTAATTGTTTCAGATTTTATAGAGGGCTCATTATCGCAATATATTGTTTTCGGTCGCCGGTAGAAATTAATAAGTTGTAAAATCGCGGTTTGCACGTCTGCAATGGTTCTGATAGCGATTGGTTGGACAATTGAAAATTTTGAAAATTTGTCTACGCAAGTTAAAAAGTATTTTTTGTCTGTTGAAAATATGTCAGTGTGTAGGATTTCGCCTGCGTACGAGGGAATGGGTGTTTCTCCGAGAATCTGTTTCTGAGGGTGCCTATCGTATTTTACCTTCTGGCATATTTTACAATTTGCGACCACCTCATTAGCCATATGAGTCATTTTGGGAAAAAATAGTCTTGCAAAATCTGTTTCACGTTTTCTTGAGCGGCCCTATGAGCCTTGTTAAGTTCTGACACAGTAATTTATTTTTGCTCATTTTTGTCTAGGATGTCAGTCACCAAACGGTTCGTGTAACGGAATGTGGTTGTCGGGAAAGTTTCTATTAACTTATGTTAGATAAATGCCAGTACTGGTAGTTTGCATAAAATTGTATTGACTACGTCTTTTTTTGACCACATCGCATACTCTCTGTATAAGTGTTTCTCTATCCGAGAAATATAAGAGATGTCGAGTTTTTTCACCAAACATAATGACCGTTTTAACTGAAGCAGTTCTGCTTCCTTCTATGATTATCTGGTTCCGAAAGCAGTTGACCGGTTTGTCTGTTTTTTCAATAGTTTAGGTGAGTGCTAGCTCGCTATGTATTGTGACAATATCTGACTGGGCATCCTCCTCTAGCGCGTGGATGTGCTGTCGGGACAGTGCGTCAGCGACGTAGTTTTCCTTTCCTGGCTTATACAAAATTTGGGCGTTGTGCTTGTCAATGAAAGCTTTCCAGCGCTTAATTTTTGCGTTTGGATTGCGATCTGAGACGGCGAAAGTAAGTGGCTGATGGTCAGTAAAAATTTTTAAATTTTTCACGCCGTATAGATAATTCCTGAGACTTTTAAGGCCCATACTATTGCTAATAACTCCCTTTCGTTGGTTGCAAAATCCCTGTCCTTTAAAGTTCGTGATATCATGGTTATAGGTTTTCCGTCCTGTGACAAGACTGCACCCAAACCAAAAGACGAAGAATCTGTCGTCAAGTCGAACGCTTTTTTGTAATTTGGATATAATAGCATTACGTTTTCAGACGCGAGAACACTCTTAAGTTTTTCAAATGCCTGACGTTGATTTTCGTCGAAGCTAACAGGTATTTTCTTTGATTGTCCTCCACTAACCTTGTCATTTTCTCCTTTTAGGATGTCACTTATAGGTTTTGCAATAGATGCAAAGTCTTTAATAAAACACCAATAGTAACTAGCTAGTCCGAGAAATGACCTGACAATAAATAGTGTGGTCGGTTGTTCGTAGTTACGGATTGCGTCTACTTTTTTAGGGCATGTTCTTATGCTTCCCCGTGAAACCACGAAACCTAAATACTCTACATTTTCTTTAAAAAAATTAGATTTCTCTCGCGAAACTCTCATGTTGGCCTCATATAATTTGTCTAAGACCCATGCTATGTGTTTCACATGCTCGTGCATATTTTCTGAAAAAATAATACCGTCGTCGACGTAGACATAGCATGACTTCCCTATTTGTTCCCTGAGCACATCGTCAATGGCTCTCTGAAAAATTTTGGGTGCATTCTTCAATCCAAAGGGTACTCTACAGAACTCATATTTCCCATTTCCTACTGAAAAAACCAGACTTTAAATCTAATGTGGTAAAGTACTTTGCCTTTCCTAAATTTTCCAAGATAAAAACTACGTTCGGGATAGGGTATTTGTCATCTATTGTCTTCAAATTAAGCTTTCTGAAGTCTATTACTAGGCGTTTTTTTGTGTTTCCCTGTTTATCGGTCCCTTTTTTATCTACAACCCAAACAGGGTTGTTATATGGAGACCGAGATGGTCGGATTATTCCGTCTCGTAATAACGCTTGTGTTTCTGTCGGACACGCCCATTGGGTATGGGTACAATTTTGAATATATCGGATCTTCATTTTCTGTCCGGATAGTACCAATAATGTTCGTATTGTTTGGCTCTGCAAATACACCCGTACGGTTTCCTAACATTTCCTGCAATTTTTCCAATATTTCCTGTGGTACCACTATATCCTCAACTTTTGTAAAATTAACATCTGCACATTTCAAAAATTTAATTTCCTCCGAACTGCTATTAGTTATTAACTTTTTTTCTCTTAGATCAAGTACGACGTCAGTCTTTTTTAGTAGGTCCAGTCAAATTATTCCATCAAACTTTGTTAAGTTTGGTAGCAAGAAAAATGTTGTATTTATATAAAAAAGGTGCATTATATTTTTTTGTTTATTGTGTTGTGACCATGGATTGATTTTATAGAGAATGGTTTATTTACGAAAATAACGTTTTTTAATTCTTTCATAGGTTTGATGTAATTCTTTGAAGCCCCTGAGTCAATTAAAAGTTTTATTTTTCTCCCAGCGATATCCCTTTCTATGAATGGGAGCAGGGAGTTATGCCTAAAAAATTTATTTCATCGTATTCTACTAGGTCATCGTTGATGTTCTCACATTCCTCTTCGGCTACTGCTGGGTATTCATCATTTTGTGGGTCGTTTTCTACAGCCAGATGGTTTATGCTCTGGTGTTTTGGTCCTGTATATCTAGCGCTACTACTATTGGGCCTTTTAATCGTCTGCACCTGAATAGTGTTACCGTTGGGTTGAATATTTTGGTAAGTGTTTTGAAATTGCCTTGAAAACGGTCCACTTTGTTGGTTTTGGGTGGGTTGTCTAAAACGGGATAATGAGGGATCAACTTCCATTGGTTGTGTCGGATCCTGTCTGGGTGGTTGTTTTGCTGGTATTCTATTAATTCTATTTGGGTTAAACTTAGCGTCTGTCGTTGCACTTCTTTGTTCACCCCTTTGGTGTTTTTCCTCCGTGCTACGTGCAAAACTACTTGCGAAAATGTATCGCTCATGATTAGCGTCTACTTCTTGGGCTAATGCTAAAGCGGAAGGAAGATCGGTTGGTCTTGCCGAAAAAAGAACGTCGCTAAGCGATTTCCTTGTGCCCGAAATAAATACTCGTAGCGCATCCGTTCTGTATTTTTCGTTCAGTGAGGCAGCTACTGTGTTGTCGTAGGTCATAATTGTTTTGTTTATTATGAGAGTCAGTATTTTCTCTACTTCGTCATAGTACTGCAGAAGTGTCATGTTTCCTTGACGGAGTGTTGACATCTCCTGTTCTATTAAATATATCGGTCGTTTGTCCGCGTATGTAAAGTCAAGCCTGTTAATAATAGTTTTAAAATTTAAAGGCGTGTCGAACGACGAAAGAACCATATCGACTGAGCCTTTTATTTTGTTTCGGAGAATGCCTAAGGCTTGGTAGTGCTTGGAACTACCATCATATTTTTCAATTACTTTATAGGCGGTATGCGCCGCTTTCCTCCAAGAGACGTATGTCTCATTCTTTCCCTCAAAGTCCGGCAGGGATTTCATAATATCTAACGTTTCGCAGCATATATATATACGTTTCTACTTCTGGTGTGCCGATATTTACACCGCCTAATCGCTTCTGAACATCTTGTAATTTTTTCTCAAAGCTCTTTTCTTGCGCGGCAAGTGCGCTCGCAACTGCGCCTTCTATAATGGATTTTAATTATTCACTGGTCAGTGCCATGCTTGAACTATTTTGTTGTGAACTTTCCGCGGTATTTAGTTCTTGAAATCTGTCTAATAATTCCTCTATCTCTCTAACGCTCATATGATTTTAACACAAAGAACAAGGAATTTTGTTCCTTTCGTATTTAATTTTTTCTAAAAAAGGTTTCCGAACTTGTTTTACTTTTGACTGAGACTCTTAGAAAATCACTTTTTTTATATTTTTAAAATATTTTGCAATTTGAAAATATCAATGAACACTCTACTTACATGGTTGTTGTCGTTCCTGGTTGTTTTTATTTGGTTGATTTGTTTTTGTTTTTTCTCTTTTTTTTACGAATCGAACGCGTTTTTTAAATATTTGTTTTATGTTTTTATTTTAACGTTGAATCGAGGGTCTTACGATCGCGTTTTTATTATTTTACACGGGTCGAGGGTCATACGACGCGTTTTTTTATTTAACACGGGTCGAGGGTCTTACGACGCGTTGGGTGCCAATTAATTATAATTCCTGTTTAAGGATTTATTTTAAGACGCACTGTCCTGTACGAACGAGAAGACTTGGTAATTGGTAATTGCCCTAGAAGTGCTGACCCGGCTGCCCATGCATGATCTAGGTAGCCGCCGTTGCATCAGAGTGCATTGCGCTGATTGCGCTGACCGAAGCTTGGGATTTTGGCGACGTCGTTGTGCAACATCCGTAGGTATCGCTGGTCTTGCATTATTTTAGTCGGTTATGCATGATCAGCTTGGGAACTTCCGTGTTGCTATGAAACCGTGTTAACTTGTACACTAACCTCACTAGCCGTCGCGAGGTCGAGGCGTTACTTCGGATTACACGGAAACTTACTGCGGGAGACACGTCCGTCCCGTCTTACCATTACGACACAAGAGACCGCCAACTCGATCAGTGTATGACCACCATCCCCACGCTCCCTTTTTCTCGCGTTCGGGATTAAAAACCGAAAAAAAATCCCGTGCGGTCGGAAACAAAATTCAAAGTCGAATTTTTAGCCCATATCATTTATGGCGCTATCAAGCGAGTGATTGTCGACACTGCACTGGAAGCTGTTATTCAGGCAGGAGCGACGACCTGGTTGGAAATCTGAGATGGAATTCGAAGACACCCCATACTCCGGAAGCATCAGTAAGTTCATCCAGTCGCTGGAAGTTCAACATTGTAATATTTTTTAAAAGTAAGAGTTAGAAGGTGACCCTGTAAATAAAAGTAATTATTCTGAAATGTTGAAGAGGTCTACCAAAACCACCATTGACAGATAATTACCAGATAGAATGTACATGTCGTTGGCTCGCAAGGAAATTGATACTATCCCAAAATTAAAACAAGCCACCATGGAACTAGGAACTAGAATCCTGAAGACGTTTATTTAAAAAATCTCATTATCATAAACGCAAGAGCAAAGGAAACAAAAATTTAAGTAACAATCAAAGGTATTACAATGACAAACACTGCGTATTATTCATCAACTAATCAAAATAATTATCAAGCTAATCAAGCCAACAATTCGGATAGAAATACTCAGAATCGTAATTCAAGTAACCCTACCGTTACTGACCCACAAACATATAACAATTTTAGGAACAGTTTAAATACAGGTAGGCAGAATAACCCCATGAATTACCAACCTTCTACTTCGCATAACCCAACTAACAAAGGTCCTGTAAAGAGACAAAGGGAAAGCAATAGCGGACAGAGCAGAATGGATGTAGGCGTAAATTTTCATCAAATTGTTTCGGAAACCTCGGACACGGGAGAAGAGAAAGAGTCAGTCCATATGTGAATATTGCATATCAGAACAATCTTTACAAAGGTATGATCGACACAGGATCGTCCATCAATATCATTACGGAAAATTTTGCAAATTTAAAAGAAATAGAAGAAAATCTCACGGTTTACACAATAAAGGGCCCAATAAAATTAAACAAGATCATAATAATCAAGCCCACTGGTAAATTTCCGTCCGAACAAAAATTCTACATGCTTCAATTTTCTCACAATTATGATTTCCTGTTAGGTCGTCAATATTTAGAAGATACCACAGCAAATATTGATTATGAGAAGGAATATGTAACTTTAGGTTCAAAGACCTATACATTCAGGTACGGAACCGCATCAGCAAGATGCCTTGAAAAGGATGAGACCGCACAGCAAAGTGCCTCAATCAAAAATCAAGGAAGGTTAATACCAAAACAAACCAAAAACGGAGAAAGTGCTTTACTCCTAAAACCAGCAAAGATACAGAGGACGAAAATGCAATGCAATCCGGTCCTACATCTATTGATGATGAAACAATTAACTTCGCGATCGATAACGAATTACGCGAATGTAACGAGTTCAGACTCGAACATCTCAGGGTTGGGAGGGTGGAATGTTTGAAGAAGGTCTTATACGAGTTGTAAAGATGCTCTCTGGCCGGGGTACAGATCTCAGTCAGTCGTTTGGGGGGTCACTCCGAAGGTTCTCATGGATGCCGGGAGAGAGAGTGATGTAGGAGTTGATCGCGTCGTATCTTGCTCCGGAGTTAAAAATCCAACGGGCTGGACCTTGGGGCGAGGCCAAGCCAGGCGAACGCCGGGTGATCTCACTGGTCACCTCGGGACAATATTTCGCGAGAGTGGGACCGGTGGGTGACGTCAAAAATCCACCGGGCTGAACCTTCGAGCGAGGCCAAGCCGGGTAAAATTTTTCGGACGTGGGGGGGATTAAGGGAAAAGGATGGCGGTATGATTGACTAATCGGGAATGATGTCCGCGCTCAGGTCACATGCACTACGAGGAGGAAAGCTAGGGTACTAGACCAGACGGGACGGGTGTCCGCGTACAGGTCGCATGCGCTACGAGGAGGGAAGCTAAGATACTAGACCAGACGGGACGGGTGTCCACGTCACAAATACTACGATGAGGGAAGCTAGGATACTAGACCAGACGGGACGGGTGTCCACGTACAGGTCACAAATATTACGGAGAGGGAAGCTAGAGTACTAGACCAGACGGGACGGGTGTCCGCATACAGGTCGCATGCACTACGAGGAGGGAGGCTACTGATCGACTACGAATAAAAAATCACAACCGAAGGATTTCACTTTCAATTCTTTTCTTTATTTTTTTTCTAGATTTTTTTATTTACCTAATACCCTCCTACGAGTCCGCTACACCGTCTTCACTTGCCGCGTGCCGTCGCGCGGTCGAGGCGTTACTTCGGATTACACAGAAACTTACTGCGGGAGACACGTCCGTCCCGTCTTAACATTCCGACACTAGAGACCGCCAACTCGATCGGTGTATTATATTATATTATTATATTATATTATATTTTTATCCATTATACGTCGCTTACACCTATAACCTTACATACTACTAACTTAATATTTATTACTCATGATAAGTCGCTTACACCTATTACCTTACATACTACCAACTATTCTATCGTACACCGTACAGGTGTGTACGTTACAGAGTATAGACACATTCAGTACAAGGAAGGTGAGAATTTGACTTTTACTAGCATACTATCCAAACCCAGCATGAAGATCCGCTTTAACGTAAACCATACAAATACCCCCAGAGATGATCAGGAGGTAAACAAACAAATTAAGGAAATGATAAAGCAGGGCTTCATTCGAAAGTCTAAATCCCTCTATTGTTCACCTATTTGGGTGGTCCCCAAGAAGGCATACGCCTCAGGTAAACCAAAGTTTAGACTACTAGTCGACTACAGGAATCTTAATGAAATAACAGTCAATGACAAGTTTCCGATTCCTAGATTGGACGAAATACTTGATAAATTAGGGAAATGTCAGTATTTCACCACAATTGATCTAGCTAAGGGTTTCCACCAAATACAGATGGAGAAAAACTCTATTGCAAAAACAGCGTTTTCAACCAAACATGGGCACTACGAAGGCAGGCAGGCCTTTTGGCTTTTAAAATGCACCGGCAACTTTCCAGAGGTGCATTAACAATTTGTTGGAAGATTTAATCTACAAGGATTGTTTAGTATACTTGGATGATATCATAATTTACTCCACTGTAGTGTGTATGCATACAGAGTACACACTGTACCAAATCTGTAAGATCAGCACTTTTCAAGTGCAAACGTAATTTGACCACACACGCCATCAGCGAGTGATAAGTCGCGCCAGCTTATTCCCACAGTTGGCGACTGCAACAATTAAATCCACGTATTCAAATAACATTTCTTCTCTCTCTCTCTCTGTGAGCGCCGTTCTCGAAGATAAACATATGCTAAAACATAAAGCGGTTGCGGCGCTGCCGGCGTGACCGACAGCGCCGACTGCGCAGAAGACGGAACTAAGTTAAGCTAAGAACAGAGGCCGTGGCACTCGAAGAAAGACATCGAAACGATAAACAGAATACATAATTAATTTCAATAAAATATAAAAAAGTGCATTCTACAATATTTCTGGTGTGAACACCACTTCATTGGAGGAACATATTTTATCACTAAGGAAAGTCTTTTGAAAATTAAGGGACGCTAATCTAATATTGGAATTGTACAAATGTGAGTTCATAAAGAAAGAAACAGAATTCCTAGGACAGGTTGTCACTACTAGCGGAATTCGACCTAACCCATCACAAATTTTCCATTACCAAAAACTCCAAAACAAATAAAATCATTTTTGGGATTATGTGGGTTCTATCGCAAATTCATTCCTAACTTTGCTAAGGAAGTTAAGATTATGACCCTTAAGGAGCGGTAATCGATACCAAATGCAGAGATTACGTAGAATCATTTCAAAGGTTAAAGGTACTGATAACTTCAGATCCAATTTTAATCTATCCTGATTTTTCAAAACCCTTTTCCTTAACCGCTAGTAATAAAGCAATCGGTGCTGTTTTGTCACAAAATCACAAACCTGTGTGTTACGCCAGCAGAACGTTAAAGGAACACGAAATAAGTTATGCTACTATTGGAAAAGAATTGTTAGCTATAGTTTGGGCCACGAAATATTTCAGTTCATATTTATTTGGCAGGCCGTTTGAAATATTAAGCGATCATAAACCACTGGTGTAGCTTGACAATATAAAACAGCCCAACATGAAACTGCAAAGGTGGAAAATCAAATTTAATGAATTCGATTACCAAATTAAGTATTTTCCAGGCAAAGAAAATTAAGTAGCGGATGCTCTCTCCCGCACAGCAATAGAAGAAGCCATGGTTGGCGAAATTGCGGATAGAAGGGATGCAACAATGCATAGTGCTGCTGAAGATAACTTAAATTACATTTCCATTACTGAAAGACCCCTAAACTATTTCTCTAGGCAAATAGGGATAGAAAAGGGAGAAACAGACACAGTTAACACAAGTCATTATTTTCAGAAATTAAACATAAAAATCACATATGAAGAAATGACGATTGAGTTAGCTAAAACTATCATCAAGGAATATTTGTGCACAAAGAATAGCGCTCTTTATTTCCAAGATGATGACGACTTCCTGATATTCCAAAGAAACTAATTGATATGACTTATGACGAATTTAAAGATTTAATCTTCAAAAAGCATAAAGAACTTTTGCACCCAGGTATAGAAAAAAAGAAGAATATTACTGCCCTGATAGCCAAGAACTCATTCAGAACATAATCAATGAATGCGATGTCTGCGACGTAAAACTGAACACAGTTTTACACTCACTAAACTCACATTCGAAACAAAACCCGAAGTGCTAAACGCTAGAGAAAATATGTGATTGATTTTTATCTCACAGGGAATCAAATCTTCCTATCATGCATAGATATCTATTCGAAATTTGCAACATTATTTGAAGTTAAAAGTAGAGATTAGTTAGAAGCAAGGAGACCTATCATGAAGGTATTTAACGATATGGGAAAACCGGAAAGCATAAAAGCGGATAAAGATTTGACATTCAATAGCATTGCAAAATTGGTTAAGATTAGAAGGTGTAGATAAAACCGTCACTACAAGTAAAAATGGTGTATCTGATATAGAAAGGTTTCATAAAACGGTATACGAGAAACTGAGAGTTATTGGTAGCAAACAAAACATAGAAGATCGATGTACAAAATTTGAAACGATCCTATATGTTTACAGTCACAAAAGAAAGCATAATACCACTAAAAGAACCCCAGCAGATATTTTTCTATATGCAGTAAGGCCCGACTTTTACATATAACAAAACAAAATTAACAAAATTGACAGCTTAAACAAAAACAGACACAGTTATGAAGTTGATACGAAATACAGGCAATCCCCACTAGTTAAATGTAAGGTGACCAACCCATTTAAGAAAACAGGTCAGATTAAACAAGTGGACGAAAAACACTTCGAAGAAACCAACAGAAGCAGACAAATTTTACACTACAAGTCTAAATTCATAAACAAAAGAAGACTAACAAAAGTAAATACGACAATTCCAGACCCATCGAAGAAGAGTAAGAGATGCCCCGTATTCCCCATAATAACGACCTCTCTGGCAGTCATCACCCTCATCACTACGGTTCATAGGAATACTATAGAAGTAAACCCAATTACGGAAATTCCCACAAGTTACGAATACCACTACTTAAGTATAAACATAACTAAGACCATGCAAATTTCGAGAACTTATTGGAAGAGGCCAAATAGAGTACCTAGTCGAAAAACTGAAAAGGGAAATAAACGGTTTGGGGATAATTAACAGAAACAAACGAGGTCTGGTTAATATGGTAGGAAAGGTGTATAAATACTTATTCGGCAAGCTAGACCAAAATGACAAGGATGAGTTAGAGGAAAATATCAACAATTTGTCAGAAAATTCTGTTCAGAATAATGATTTGAATACGACCATAGACAGGATTTACAGTGGAGTAGATATTATCAACAAATTCAAAGAAGAGTAGGAGAAAGATCAGCAAGTAGCTGTTCTAATCTTCAATATGCAACAATTCACCGAAAAATCGAGGATATAGAAATGGGTATGCAACTCACAAGACTGGGAATTTTTAATCCGAAATTACTTAAACACGATTATCTGAAACAAGTATATTCTGAAAAATTACTAAAAATTAAACCATCCCCTTGGCTTAAAACAGACACAAACGAAATTTGAATTATTTCCCATGTTCCTAGCGAAATTACAGAAGATCCAATTCTTGAAATAGTCCCATAACCGGATGATTCCAACTACATCCTTACCGAACCTATATCCAAAAGGTTTTATATTTACGAGGATGAGGTATATAACACACATACAGATAAACAGGAACCTACTAAATGGAAATACTCTAAAGCACATCAAAATTTGCAAATCAATTATGTAGAACCAAACATATTAATCACATGAAATTTTCCAGAACCAACTATTAATCAAAACTGCATAAAAAATAGAGTCCATATACAAGGAGACAACATAAAATATCCACAGTCCCACAGACTTAGCACATGACTACTTATAATTACACAGTACATGTATAATCATCATACCCTATACTACCCTACAATTGTACAACCACATAACACATACACCCCATGCTACCCTACAACTATGAATCATTATCGAATGATTAGCATACAGTCATAGGACACCACAACTCCACATAGGTCCCCAGCAGTCGAGTAAACACAAGTCCCCGGCAGTATACTAAACCACTTTTATTGTATTAACATCCTTGCCGATTTTTCACACGCTCGAAGTTCAGACTCGATAGCTCGAAAACAAAATTATCAAATTTCAAAAGAGCATTTGACTTCAAGAGAAATCAAAGCATCAATAAAAGCCATCACTATCCACAATTAAGCTCTCTCTCAGAATCTTTGAGATTCACCCCAAAGCTCGAGACCGAGGCTTGACCGTCAACCCTTGCAGTTCAATTAGTTAAATTCATTTTGAGACCTACAACGAATTGGTCGGTGTTCCTCATTAGAAATAATCTTGTTTAATTCATATATTATACATATAAATACATATTTTTAAACTTACGAATTATTCGAACATTTAAATATATATATTTCTTTATTTTTGAATTAAATTAAATTATTAGTCGTGTCCCCAAGTCCCCCTTTAAAAGCTCTAGCAGGTAGAATTGAAATTAAAATTAATAATAACGTAAATTGAAAAAAAATTTTAAGGGGACGGACTATTCGTAAAACAAACTTAGATCAAGTAATATACCAAAAAAATAATAAACAGCATAAGGGTTAATATTCACAAAGTTAATTACATAAAAATAATTAATAATTAACTAGAGAAAATATAATGGCGTAAATAATTTAATAAGGGAGGAAGAGGGTTAACCGGGTAATGGGTAAGTGAAGTGCGTGGGAAATAGAATAGGGCTCTCTGAAGTATTCGTGCAAGCAGATGGCAAGGACGGGAGGGACTAGCACAACACCTCCAGTCGACCAGGAGTGTCAACCAAGATGACAAGTGTATGTGTGTGAAGTCAATAACGATCTGCAGATTATGGTTTTGGGCAACGTCGTTTGTCGTTGTATATTGTTATGTGTGTGAGGGCAGGGTTCGGGGATTCACTTCCTGAAAAGAGAGCTAGCATGCGATATTTTATGTTTATCTCCAGTTTTGCTTAATTACTAGAAGCAGATAATTTTTCAACCTCCCATACATATTATTAGGATAGGTTTCCTAATACAAAGTTTAAACAAATTTGAAAAACTGAAGTTCCGACAATATAAATTTATTCTTAAAAATAGACGCCTGAAAATAGAAAATAGTTTGATTACTTTATCTTGAAGATGGAACATTCAGGAGATGCATTTTGGACCTATTCAGCAGTTTTAAATGCATATTATTGTTATTACATGCACCAACAATGATTATATGAAAGAATAGGGAGGTATTGACATATATATTTGGAGCGCGCACATATAGTTATGTGGATGTCCCACAGGAATCATTAAATTTTTGTGTTCTCATATTCATCTTTTTAACTTTGTTTACTTCTTGTAGGCCGATCAGATGTTTTTGCATCAGCTGGTAATATGTGAGTCGCTTCAACTTTTCCGATACAAATTTTTTAAGCGGTATTACAACGAAAAATTTCCGCTTCAGCGGTTTTTTTTTAGAAGGAGACGGAAAATTGTCTTTTCAACTAATTGTTGCAAGTTGTAGGCTAAAAATTCAGTAGTGATTCAATATTTTTTTGTATTTAGATTATTTTTACTTAGCTGTTTTGTGAATTTTTTTTGAAATGGATATGCATTTATTCGATAATATGAAAGAATAGGAAGGTTGAAAAATTTAATACTATTTTGTATTAACAACGCGAAAACTTTGTGAACGCAGTAGTTCGAGACGATTTTAATTTGCGAAAAATTGTGAAACTATGTCGAAAGCGCGACGAAAAGGAGTGGCTACGATGATGTTCGATGGATCACTAACAATTATATTTCAATAATTTCTCTTAGAACCTAACTTATGCTACGGTGGCGAGAGACGGGGCGAATTCGCAAGAGCGAACAGACGAAAGCTTTATTGGCTCCCGCTCTCGCCCTACAACTAGTGATTTAAATACAAGCGCTGAGTGCGCAAACACCGCCCCCTCTGAAGGGACGACGTCCTTCAGCCCAGAACGGGCAACAGGGCCAGTCGGTGGACAGCTCGCCGATATTCGCCGTCCTGCGTCCTGACGTCCGCCACGCGAACCTTGCTATCGGCGCCGGCGTGCACCGCTACCACTCGTCCGATCCTCCACTGCTGGGGCGGAAGATTGTCTTCTGCGACGACGACGAGCGCTCCCACGACGAGGTTGGGCTCCCCCTGGTGCCACTTGGACCGCTGCTGGAGGCTGGAGATGTACTCCCGGGACCATCGCTGCCAGAACCTGTGCCTGAGAGACGAGACACCTCGCCATCGTCGCAAGCAGGTCAGGCTGATCTGGTCCGGGAGCGCCGCTGATGGTGGGGCCAGAAGAGGGCCGCCGATGAGCAGATGCCCGGGGGTCAGGGCCTCGCCGTCGTTCGGGTCGCTGCTTAGAGCGCCGAGGAGCCTGGAGTTGAGCACGGCCTCCACGCTGGTGAGCAGAGTTCCGAGCTCCTCCGCGGTCAAGAGGTCTTGGCCTACCGTCCGAAGGAACAGGTGCTTTGCAGACTTCACACCTGCCTCCCATAGTCCGCCGAAGTGCGGTGCTCTGGGCGGTATGAACGCAAACTCGCATCCTTTTTTTGATGCGAATGTTTCGATACCGCCCCCCTGCTCCTCCAGACGGGCTGGGAACTCTCTCATGTGGCGATCTGCGCCGACGAAATTGGTGGCGTTGTCGCACCACACCTTCTCCGGAATCCCGCGACGACTCACGAACCTTTGAAATGCCAACAAGAACGCATCAGTGGTTAGGTCAGACACTAATTCTAAGTGGACCGCTTTGGACGCAAAACAGACGAACAAGGCCACGTACGACTTGTACGGTGGCTTACCACGGATACGATACGTTGTGCTGAAGGGACCACAAAAATCAACGCCACAAATATTGAACGGGCGGAGAGCTCGAAGTCTATCTGCTGGCAAGTTTCCCATAATTTGCGTCAAAAGTTGCGGCTTACAGCGAAAGCAGCGCATGCACGACCGAACTGTTCGTCGGCAGACTTCTTGAGCATTAACTAGCCAGATTTTCTCGCGCAGACGACTTACGAGAGCTAGTGGGCCAGCGTGACAGTTCGTAACGTGCAGGTATGACACATAGGATCTGACGAACTGTGAGCTTTTAGACAGCAACAACGGGAATTTGGCTTCGTACGGGATAGGAGCATTCAATAACCGACCCCCAACTCGTAGCAATGTCGAGAAGCACCAATCCGATTTATTTTCCTGAAGAAAAGGGTTTAACTTTTGAATATTCGTTGCTACCGGTTTATTCTTCCGAATTTTACTTATGTCGTCCCTGAACTCGTGAAATTGGACAACTTCGACAATTTTATCAAATCGAAATCCAGTTCTCTTGGCGAAATACTTTTTTCAAAGGGCTTCGACACCTTTCTGCACCTTTGAATAAAACGAAAAACCCACACGAAAACTCTCAGAAGCTTCAGGTGCGACGAAAAAGACTCTATTTTCTGAAGCACATAATTTGGCTCTGGGCTGACTACGAGAGCTATTGCCGATTTGCGTAGCTCCATCGACATTACATCAGCCGGCAGTTCGAAATGTTTATTTACAGGCCAATTATTTTCTGAGTCTAGCAAGAACGAAGGCCCACCGAACCAAATGGACGTTGTAAGCTCCTCTACGTCACATCCTCGGGACACTATATCTGCTGGGTTGACTTTCGTGGGAACGTGTCTCCAAATTGCTTTCTCCGACCACTCCTGAATTTCTGCAACCCGGTTCGAAACAAAAACCGACAACGACGAGGGATGGGTTCTAATCCAGTGTAAAGTGATCTCGGAGTCTGTCCACAGGAAAACATTCTCAATGGGAGAATTTAGCAATGGCCTGACACGATTATAGAGATCTGCTAAAAGGTGAGCTGCACACAGCTCAAGGCGAGGCAAAGTTTTCGTCTTGAGGGGAGCTACTTTCGATTTGGCGGTCAATAAAGACACTTTCAAACCTTCAGCAGTTTGAGTCCGAATGTAGATGCACGCTCCATACGCTCGCATGGAAGCGTCAGCGAAACCATGTATTTGAATCGGGACTTGTGGATCTGTGTTGACGAATCGCGATACCTTAATTTTAGGCAGCTGCAGAAGCGTCGCTTTAAACGTCTCCCACGACGTGAGCAACTGCATCGGTAGCGACTCGTCCCAATCTAATTTTCGAAGCCACAGTTCCTGCAACAACATCTTTGCCTTTGTGACCAAAGGACACAAGAGGCCAAGTGGGTCGAAGAGTCGAGCAGTCACCGACAAAATATTTCGTTTTGTCGCGCGAAGATCCAGGAAAGAGTCATCCAACCGAAATTGAAAGTAATCTTTAACCGGTAACCAAACCACGCCAAGGGTCTTGGTTACGTCTGAGTCTGCCATAAGTGGCATTACAGCGCTATCAGATGCGGATAACTCTGGGCAGTTTGAAAACCACTTTGCCAATTCAAAGCCTGCCTCTTGCAAGACCTGAGAAACTTCGTCTCGAAGGCTTTGCAGGTCCTCAACGCATCCGGTGCCAGTCAACAAATCGTCAACATAAAAATCATTCTGAATAACCTTTGCGGCTTTTGGATGAGTTGCTTGCGCCATCTCTCCTAGCCGCATTAAACACCGAATCGCCAAAAAGGGTGCTGGCGAAGTTCCATATGTAACGGTGTTCAACTTAAAGATTTTCAGGGACTCAGAAGGATCTCGTCTCCATACTATGAGCTGGAAGTTACGATCAGCTTCGTCCACCATCACTTGGCGATACATCTTTTTGACGTCGGCCGCAAGGGCAAACTTATGCAATCTAAACCGAAGCAGAGTCGAGTACAGCTCCTCTTGAATAGTTGGGCCTACCATCAAGATGTCATTCAACGCTACCTGCGTATAAGTACGGCTCGATGCATCGAAAACTACTCTCAACTTAGTTGAAGTACTTTGTGGCCGTAAAACGCATTGGTGCGGAATGAAATAGTGCGGAGTATTCGGAATTTTGTCATTGGTGGAAGACATGTGGCCCAGTGAAACATATTCCTCCATGAATTCAATATACATCTTCTTCAGCGAAGGGTCCTTTGACAATTTCCTTTCTAGCGACAAAAATCTACGTTTCGCAACTTCGTATGACGAACCAAGAGTATTTGGGTCAGATTTAAACGGCAAACGAACCGAAAATCTACCGGACGACAATCTTTGAGTATTTTTCTCAAAGTGTTGTTGACAGAGTTGTTGCTCAGGAGTATGGACTTTAGCCTTGGGCGGCAAGTCCTCCACAGACCAAAATTTCTGCAGGGTTGTGTCAATTGACTCCAACGCTTCCTCCTGGCAGCTGAGATGTACCATTTTTTCAGCGTTTTTATTATTTTTAGAGGCACATCTGCCTGACACTATCCAGCCGAGAACTGTCTTTTGTAGGATGGGGAATTCAGGCCCCTGCTTTGAAGAAAAGGGTTTAACTTTTGAATATTCGTTGCTACCGGTTTATTCTTCCGAATTTTACTTATGTCGTCCCTGAACTCGTGAAATTGGACAACTTCGACAATTTTATCAAATCGAAATCCAGTTCTCTTGGCGAAATACTTTTTTCAAAGGGCTTCGACACCTTTCTGCACCTTTGAATAAAACGAAAAACCCACACGAAAACTCTCAGAAGCATCAGGTGCGACGAAAAAGACTCTATTTTCTGAAGCACATAATTTGGCTCTGGGCTGACTACGAGAGCTATTGCCGATTTGCGTAGCTCCATCGACATTACATCAGACGGCAGTTCGAAATGTTTATTTACAGGCCAATTATTTTCTGAGTCTAGCAAGAACGAAGGCCCACCGAACCAAATGGACGTTGTAAGCTCCTCTACGTCACATCCTCGGGACACTATATCTGCTGGGTTGACTTTCGTGGGAACGTGTCTCCAAATTGCTTTCTCCGACCACTCCTGAATTTCTGCAACCCGGTTCGAAACAAAAACCGACAACGACGAGGGATGGGTTCTAATCCAGTGTAAAGTGATCTCGGAGTCTGTCCACAGGAAAACATTCTCAATGGGAGAATTTAGCAATGGCCTGACACGATTATAGAGATCTGCTAAAAGGTGAGCTGCACACAGCTCAAGGCGAGGCAAAGTTTTCGTCTTGAGGGGAGCTACTTTCGATTTGGCGGTCAATAAAGACACTTTCAACCCTTCAGCAGTTTGAGTCCGAATGTAGATGCACGCTCCATACGCTCGCATGGAAGCGTCAGCGAAACCATGTATTTGAATCGGGACTTGTGGATCTGTGTTGACGAATCGCGATACCTTAATTTTAGGCAGCTGCAGAAGCGTCGCTTTAAACGTCTCCCACGACGTGAGCAACTGCATCGGTAGCGACTCGTCCCAATCTAATTTTCGAAGCAACAGTTCCTGCAACAACATCTTTGCCTTTGTGACCAAAGGACACAAGAGGCCAAGTGGGTCGAAGAGTCGAGCAGTCACCGACAAAATATTTCGTTTTGTCGCGCGAAGATCCAGGAAAGAGTCATCCAACCGAAATTGAAAGTAATCTTTAACCGGTAACCAAACCACGCCAAGGGTCTTGGTTACGTCTGAGTCTGCCATAAGTGGCATTACAGCGCTATCAGATGCGGATTACTCTGGGCAGTTTGAAAACCACTTTGCCAATTCAAAGCCTGCCTCTTGCAAGACCTGAGAAACTTCGTCTCGAAGGCTTTGCAGGTCCTCAACGCATCCGGTGCCAGTCAACAAATCGTCAACATAAAAATCATTCTGAATAACCTTTGCGGCTTTTGGATGAGTTGCTTGCGCCATCTCTCCTAGCCGCATTAAACACCGAATCGCCAAAAAGGGTGCTGGCGAAGTTCCATATGTAACGGTGTTCAACTTAAAGATTTTCAGGGACTCAGAAGGATCTCGTCTCCATACTATGAGCTGGAAGTTACGATCAGCTTCGTCCACCATCACTTGGCGATACATCTTTTTGACGTCGGCCGCAAGGGCAAACTTATGCAATCTAAACCGAAGCAGAGTCGAGTACAGCTCCTCTTGAATAGTTGGGCCTACCATCAAGATGTCATTCAACGCTACCTGCGTATAAGTACGGCTCGATGCATCGAAAACTACTCTCAACTTAGTTGAAGTACTTTGTGGCCGTAAAACGCATTGGTGCGGAATGAAATAGTGCGGAGTATTCGGAATTTTGTCATTGGTGGAAGACATGTGGCCCAGTGAAACATATTCCTCCATGAATTCAATATACATCTTCTTCAGCGAAGGGTCCTTTGACAATTTCCTTTCTAGCGACAAAAATCTACGTTTCGCAACTTCGTATGACGAACCAAGAGTATTTGGGTCAGATTTAAACGGCAAACGAACCGAAAATCTACCGGACGACAATCTTTGAGTATTTTTCTCAAAGTGTTGTTGACAGAGTTGTTGCTCAGGAGTATGGACTTTAGCCTTGGGCGGCAAGTCCTCCACAGACCAAAATTTCTGCAGGGTTGTGTCAATTGACTCCAACGCTTCCTCCTGGCAGCTGAGATGTACCATTTTTTCAGCGTTTTTATTATTTTTAGAGGCACATCTGCCTGACACTATCCAGCCGAGAACTGTCTTTTGTAGGATGGGGAATTCAGGCCCCTGCTTTATCTGGCCAATAGATAAAAGTTCAACAAATGTTTCAGCGCCGATAAGCATATCTATTTTTTGGGGCTTGAAGAAGAATGGATCTGCCAACTGAATATTTTCAGGCACCCTCCACCCGCTGGTGTTCACCGCTTGATCCGGATGATAACCAGAAATATTTTTCATAATCCAAAAATCGGACGACAATTGGCTGTTCCCTACTCGCGACTTCACAATCGTGTGTATTTTTTTGTGGCTTGGGCATTAGTTCCACCAATGCCTCGCAAGCTCATGCACACGTCCTCTCTTGTAATTTTGAGCCTCTGAGCGAGCTCGTCGGTTACAAAGTTTAATTGTGAACCAGAGTCGAGCAACGCTCGAGCTAATACAAACTCGCCGCTTTTTGTTTGGACGCTCACAACAGCAGTTGCAAGAATGACTCGATCCGATGCATTCGCATGCAAAACATGCGAAGTGGATGGAGACTCCTGCATGAGCGTGGGCTGAGAAGGAGGTGGCAACGCGAGATTTGTGTTTGGGGCATATATATGTAGCAAAGTGTGATGTGAGGAATTGCACACTCTACATCTGTTCGATTTGCATTTTTTGACAGTGTGACCCTTTCTTAAACAGTTAATGCATAAGGGTGCTCTTTTAGCGAAATCGAATCTTTGCTGAACTGTCAGGGCTGCGAAGGAAGCGCAGTTTCCAATCTGATGTTCAGCTGAATTGCAATACATGCATTGAACAGAGTCGTTCCTGGCAGCGACAAACGAAAAACTCCTATTTCCATTCTTCTTAGGGTTAGATTGGGCCTGCTGAACAGTTTTGGGCTTGGAAGCCTCTTCTGCTACCATGTGTTGGTATCGCCTGTTGAGGGCCGCCTCACATTCGCTCCAAAGTGGAAGCGAAGTGTAATCTAACTGTTCTTCCCATTTTCTTTTAGTTCCTGCATCGACCTTGCTCATTACCAGATGTATTAAAATGGCATTAGTAATGCGTCTATCATCCCCAATAGACAGCAAGGAGTCATACAAGGCTGTGACCGTGTCGATGAGGGTTCTCAAGGCTGTAGCTGAAGGCTGGGAAATTTTTTGCACATTAAAAAGTGTCGATATGTTGTCAAAAAAAATAAGACAATCATTATCGTACACCCGCTTCAGGCTAGCAAGGGCTTTGGGATAATTTTCCGCAGTGACTTGGAAGGCCCTAACTGTTCCTAAAGCGTCTCCAGCTAAACACGAAATTAAATGATTGAATTTTTCAATATCGTGTAAAGATTCATCTTTGTCAACGAAAGTTTCGAAAAGGCTTATAAAATTTTTAAATTCGGAGTGTTTTCCGCTAAAAGTTGGGAGTGCAACGCTCGGCAGACGGCATTGAGGCGGGCGATTTGCTGGCGGAGCGGATTTCTCGATATTATTTTGTTTGGACTTATTTAAAATTGAAATCAGCAATGACTTTGTCATTACGGCCCTCTCTTCCAACTCTTCGCGGTATACATCTTTTGTATCTTTCACTTCTATTTGGTTTTGCAAAAGTGAAGCATTTTCAATGTGCGTATTTAGAATCTCTAATCGACACTCAAGCTCGACCGGATTTATAGATAATTTAGCTTCTTTTAAGTGGCGATAAGTTCGGTTAATAATTTTCATGCAAACATCTCGTTGATGCTTAAGCTCTTTGATATCCTTAGTTGCCATTGCGTTTATTTGTATTTATTTGGTTGGTATCGAAGAGGTGTTAAATATTTATTTTTATTAAATTATTTTTTTTTTTGTTAAATAATAAAATAAAAAATCAACGAGTACTATACCGATCGCACACGGTGTAAGGGAGCTAAGTGCCGAGAGAATTACAGCGAAAAATCTAATTAGGGTTTTTATATTTTTTATATAAACCCTGCGACAGTATATGCCGCACGCACGCACTGTAGGGGAGTTACCGCTCAAGCTCAAGCGTACCGAAAAAACGAACAAACGTTTAGGCAGACCGAAAATTGCACTGCTGCAGCGATCGAGAACGAAAACGACAAAAGATAACTCGAAATAGCGGCAGCGGTGTCGGTGTGCGTGTGTATGTGTACGCGGCTAGCGGCTCTTCCTATGCAGATGCTAACGGAGAATGATACACTGACCGATAACTAAGGGCAACGAATATATAAGCCTGATGCCAAAATGCGCGCAAAATTATGAAAAGCGCGGAAAATTGGAAAAGCGCGGGAAAATTCTGAAAAGCGCGGGAAATGTTCGGACAAACTGCAGCGAAAGTTATTGCCGCTAATTTTCTGAAAGCTTCAATTTTCACAATTTGCACTTTTTTTCCAGCTATTTTTATTTATACCCTAAATTGGTGCTCACTACGACGAAAGTTGGGGGAATTAAGTTCGCACTAATTGGGTCGACGACGAGTATTTTATTGCTTGTTCTTTGGCCAAAGCGATTCACATATAATTCGAAATAGATTATGTTTATTGTAGAATTTTGGTTGTTAGTACATGCAAATTTTTATTTCTTGGTTAGAATGCTCACTATCTACCGATTTTTACACGAATGCAAAAAGTTGAAAGATGGGCCAAAACACAATTGACAAAACGCCACAGATTAACTTTCAACTTTTGGCACTCTATACCTGGATGGCCGACTTGATAATTGCAACTTCCTTTTTGACTTCCATTTGGCGGCAGCAGCAAATTGAGCAATTAAAATTGCCGAAACGTCAGGCGCAACTTCAAGAACGGCAGAAAATTTCCAGCGACGAAATTATTGAATTTAATTTATTGGCCGAACCGACACGAATAAATTGGTTGTTGTTGGTATTGTTTATAGTTTTCACCGACAAAAAAAATTAAAACTCGCGAACTCTACTGCTGATCACGTCGGGGTCACCATGAAAAATTTAATACTATTTTGTATTAACAACGCGAAAACTTTGTGAACGCAGTAGTTCGAGACGATTTTAATTTGCGAAAAATTGTGAAACTATGTCGAAAGCGCGACGAAAAGGAGTGGCTACGATGATGTTCGATGGATCACTAACAATTATATTTCAATAATTTCTCTTAGAACCTAACTTATGCTACGGTGGCGAGAGACGGGGCGAATTCGCAAGAGCGAACAGACGAAAGCTTTATTGGCTCCCGCTCTCGCCCTACAACTAGTGATTTAAATACAAGCGCTGAGTGCGCAAACATTTGACCTGCGAAGAAAAAAGTTGGCCGACCCCATGTTTATGGGAAATCAAGGGTAATAACCATTTCATTGATCAAAGCCCAACATCAGTGGATAAATCATTAGCAGAGGAAAAACTTTCCCCTTGTAAATGCCAAAATTGTATTCAGTTTTTCCCGCTCTGGAGTGCTCTCTAAGTTAGGCTTATGTTAGTTCCTATTTACATGTTCTAATAAGAACCACGTCCTACGTGGGAATCGGGTTTATCATTCTATTCTAACCTAAAAAAGCCAGCAACCTCACCCCGACAATATGAATTAGATGGGCGGGTAAATTTAATTTTGCGTTATTTCTTCTTCTTTAAAAGTTTGTTTACTTCTAGTAGGCCGATTAGCTGTTTTGCATCAGTGGGTGCCTATGTGAATATGTCGCTTCAACTTTTCTCAACAACTCTTTTAAGCGGCTGTGTGCAGACGCTATGACCTGCACGAAGTTAATTTTAAATTTATTCTTTTGAGAGAAGTCTTTTGGTTTGATTGACTTGTAATGAATGTATAAATAGAACAAAATTTTGTCATTTCTAATGAGACATCAGACAAGTTGGCACATCGTCTGTGAAACCCGTAGTTATTAAATAAAGTTAGTGTTAAAAACGGTGACGCTTCATTCATGTAAATATTTTATTCTGGCTTAGCCAATATGAACACTTGAAAGAACGACTATTTATAAACAAGTAATTTGCGAGATATCTATTGGTTAGATTCACTTGTAGTAAATGTATAAAAAGGTTAAAATTCTTTCGAATTTTATATACCTTTGCAGCTATTGCAAAAGTTAAATATTCTTGATAACATTTAAATTTCGATTTATAATACATACGATTACGATTGAAAACATTGAAGCTATGATAATTTTCAGCTCAATTATTCGATTGTTCCTATGGCACCTATATGATATCGTTTTCCGATTTGAATAAAATTAAATGCGTAAATCTGAACCATTCAAAGATTAATATTTTTAAAATTATTTTTAAAAACATTCAAAAATAGAGAAGTTGACTTTTTATTTAATATGGTTGTTGTTCCTATGGGAGCTATATGATATAGACGTCTGGTTTTAAAGAAATTTAAACCGTAATTCTGAAATATTTAATCATTATTACATCTTAAAGAACTAAAAAAAATTTAAAAAAACTGCAAGGTTAGGTTACGAAACCGTAATTTGAAATATTTAACCATTATTACATCTTACACCGCAGCGTCCACAAAGTAAGGCAGAATTAGAAGGGAGACCCCTGATACACAGCCCAAGTCCTCGAGCGAGTAGGATCCGAGAACAGAAAACGGGGTCTGTTCCTTTAAAGTGCCGGGCATGTGCACAGGAGGTGCTCCACAATTTCTGGTTTCTCCTCATCTCCGCAGCTTCTGCAGTAGTCCAGCCTTGGGGATAAAGAACACCCTCACCCCTCTGCACCATTTGGGAATGTATCCCAGGAGAAGGCACTACCTGAAAATCATGGACAGCCAGGGAACAAGTTCCTTGGTAGCCGCTTGGAGCATTGCATTAATATTGCCAACCCGGTCCCTTTGATTTGTAGTGTTTAAACGACTTTATTGCCCACACAATCTTTACCTATTTGATAATCTCGCCCTTATCCCTCGTGTGAAGTGGCCAGTGATCTCAACGGGCGAGCCGACTCGATCGTCGTCGACATGTGTACATCCGGGAAAGTGAGTACTTATGAGAATATTCAGGTTTTCGTGACTGGATTCTGTGTAATTGCCGCCCAGGTTACGGAGAAGGCCCAGTGTGGCTGGACCCTTTAACAGAAACCGTCGAATTCTTGCGGCTACTGTGGTGCCTGCCAGATCCTCAGAGAATCTTTATAGAACAGCAAAGTTATCATTTCTTCAATGTATTCTTCCGATTGCTCTAATGGGATATATATATATATTTATATATGATATAGTCGTCCATGCCGGCTTATCTACTACCTGCAATATAAAGACAACTTTTGGGAAAGTTTTATGCAAATAGCTTTAAAAATTAGAGACTAGTTTGCTTAGAAACGGAGGGACAGACGGATGGACAGACGGACTTGGCTAGATCGACTCTCCTAGTGATGCTGATGAAGAATATATATATGTCTCCTTCACTGCGTTGCAAACTTCTGACTGAAATTTTAATACCCTCTGCACTGGTATAAAAAGTTACCGTCAAATTTTTTTTTTTTTTTTTTTACATATGCATTTTACTTATTGAATCTTCTCTGAATTGAGACTAACAATAAGTATATAAAATCTTAAATTAAAAAGCTATATCTGACAGTCAAGTTGACTGACGCGGGATGTAAGGGCTCTAATTACTATTGCTGAGCTGGAAGGTCATTTCGTTGCAATCCGGTCTGGTTGGAAACCCTGGCTAGGCCCCTGGCGAGCTGGTTTGGATGAGAAGTAAGCTTGGTGTGGTAGGACGCCTTTTGTTTTGAAATTTCATCTTTTACGGGTTGAATGCCAAGATCTCTGTGGATGTTGTCGTTCCGAACATACCAAGGTGCCCCAGTGATAGTTCTCAGGATTTTTGATTGTGCTCGCTGGATAATGTCGATGTTACTGCTGCTCGCGTTTCCCCACAATTGGGAGCCGTAAGTCCAGACTGGCTTAAGCGTTGAATTGTAGAGCAGAACCTTGAAGTCCAGGCAGAGTGGGGAGCGAGCGTTTATGAGGCAATGGAGGTCATTGGATTTTAGTTTTAGATGAATTTTTTTAGCTTCGATATGTCTCCGCCATGTAAGTCTTCTGTCAAGGTGGAGGCCAAGGTACGTTACATCGTCGGCTTGTGGAAGTGGCGTGTTATTCAGAGTTAGCGGGGGACACGTTTGTCTGTTAAGAGTAAACGTTATGTGTTTACACTTTTGCGCATTTATTTTTATACGCCAGTCTGATAACCACCTCTCCACTACCACGAGATGATCAGCTAGTTGTGCTGTTGCCTGAATTGGGCATTTGGACCGACTTAGGATCGCGGTATCGTCTGCGAATGTAGAAGTAGTTAGCCGCTCGTTCGTGGGAATATCTGCGGTGTAAAGGAGAAATAAAGTTGGACCAAGGGCGCTACCTTGAGGAACTCCAGCCTCTATCGTGTAATCGTCGGATATTGTAGTGTTGCATCTCACGGCGAAGGCTCAGTTGTAAAGGTACGATTCAAGTATCCTGTGAGTGTTTTCCGGTAGTAACGTTCTGATTTTATGCATAAGTCCATCGAGCCAGACTCGGTCGAAAGCCTGCGCAACGTCAAGGAATACCGCACTGCAGTATTCCCGAGACTCGAATGCAGTTCGTATTTCTGTTGTTAATCTGTTAACTTGCTCTAATGTTACATGGCTTTCTCGAAAGCCAAATTGATGCGCCGGAATAATGTTGTGCTCTTTCAGATATGGGCTTATGCGTGTCAAAAGGCATTTTTTGAGCAGTTTTGACAGACACGAGAGTAAACTTATCGGTCTATATGAGGCTGGTATTGTGTGATCTTTTCCTGGCTTTGGGATCATTATGATTACCGACTTTTTCCATTTTTTTGGGAAGTAGCCAAGTCGTGTAATCCCGTTAAATAGTTTACAAATTACCTCAACTGCACAGTTTGGAAGTTCAACTAGCATCTTAGGAGTTTTTAGATCACCGCCTGGGGCCTTTTTTGTTTTTAATTGCTCGCTGATGACTTTTGCAACTTCGTTTGTTTGGAACAGAATTGGCGCCGTATCAGTTCCACCTCGAATTGAAGGCGACGGTAGTGTGAATGAATTATTTGCAGGGTTTGGCTGAAAAACATTTCGAAGGTGTAAAGCAAATGTACAGGCTCTGTCTTTGTCGCTTCTGGCCCAGCTGCCTGAAGAGTCTCTTACGGGAATTACTGTTTCGGCCGGCGCACTTAGATTTGGGTGGGCCCTCCACAGGGGATGCTTGGTGCTGGTGGGTGAAAGTTTCCCAATGTACTGGCGTTGTGTTTTTTCTTCTTCGTGCCTTAGAGCCCTGGTAAGTCTGCGACCAGCTTCCTTAAGTCTATGTTTTGAGGATGGCGATCTGCTGGTTTGCCAAGCACGCCTCAAACGTCTTTTCTCCAAAACAAGCTGTTCGATTTCAAGGTTAGTTTTGTGTTGGTGTGTGTGCCCATCCCTCCCTTGCGGTGTAGAGACTTTGGCTGCTGCGACGAGTACCGACTCTAGTGCATTGGCATAGCAGTCGATGTCCTCCTTGAAGTTGAGCTGTGGAGTTAGTTCGATGTGGGAACTTACGTACTTTTTGAACTTCAGCCAGCTGGTTCGATGCGACGTCAGCCTGCAAGGGTGCTCGATTAATTCCGGGCTTTGAAGAAAAGTTATTAGCACTGGTGAGTGGTCCGATGATAGATCCAGAAGCGATTTTGCAGATATTAGATTGCGAGAAATATTTTTTGTCACAGCAAAATCAATTAAATCAGGTAGTTTTCTAGGATCTGTTGGCCAGTATGTAGGACTGCCTGGTGAAACGTAGTCCAGTTTGTTGCATGTTTTGCATGTTGCCTTCCTTTAGGGGTAACAAGGCGGCATCCCCAGTGTGTGTGATTGGCGTTGTAATCACCTGCTGCTATGAATCGCTCTCCAAGTGAATTGTAGAAGTCCATGAATTGGTCTTCGGAGACTGTAAAGCGGGGGGCAGTAGACAGCGGCAATGGAAAGGTTGCTGGTGCCCAACTGTAATTTTATCGATGTAGCTTGCAGATAATTTTTTGCAAACCGTTGGTGGAAGTGGTGTTTGATACGGTCTCTTATTAAGATGCCGGCTCCGCCATGTGCTTTACCATCTGGATGATCGGTGCCGTAGAACGTGTATCCTCGTATTTGAAAGTTATATTTGCTGGTGAGCTGCGTTTCTGCCAGCAACATAACGTCGATGTGATTTTCGTTCAGAAATTGAGTAATTTCAGGTATATGCCGTGTAACACCGTTGGCGATCCATAGAGTTATTCGAAGGCTAGGCATAATTTATTTGGACTGCTGAGCTGCAAGCATTTGTAACAAGATATTTTGGTTTTGCATTAGAGTTTGCATGGTGGTTTTCATGAAGGACATAAATTCCATCATATTTTGTTGCAAAGTTATCATCATAGTTTCCATGTTACTTTGTGGCTGTCCCATGGCCTGCTGTATGTTATCAGTTTTCGGCTCTATGTGAGCTGTGCCTGATCTTAGAGCACTGGCGTAGGAAATGCTGTTGGTGGTAATTGAAGGGCCAAATGATGACCTGGCTGCTTTTGCGAAGAAAACTTCGGGTGTTGTTTGTGATTTCATGTAAATGTTCTGGCGTGCCGTTGTCGCTCTTTGCATCCGACTTTTTATCTCCTTGTAGTCTGGACAGCCTCTGTAGTTTGCTGTGTGGTTTCCTTGGCAGTTTACACACTTTTTAGTGAGAGAGTCTCCCTTGTTGGCAGGGCAGGGTTCGGAGCCGTGGCAGTTTCCACAAGCTACACAAACTGACCTGATGGTGCAGTAAGCCCTGGTGTGTCTGTATTCATTTGTGCATTGCACTGGCCCGTTCCGTTTGTGCGGCCCTTCTACTGTGATCCTACGGTGCAGAAGGTACTGCAACTTGTAGATCGGGTGCACTGCGTTTTTTTTCAAAGTTCTGCTGTCTGGCTCCAGCTCGACCTTGAAAAGTGGTTGCGGCTTCTTGTTTTTGTTCATAATGTTTATAACATTGTTGGCGCAAAAACCGTTTTCTTTTAAAGCCTCTATAATTTCAGAGGGGGTCACATCGGGTTCTATTCCCTTGAGGACAACTTGTAAGCCCTTGCAACTTTTCAGCTGGTACGTGTAGTAATTCTTTTTGGCATTGTTTAGGTACTTCGACACTGCTCGGTGTTTGGTGTCGCTTATATTCCCTTTCATAAGCGGAATAACATGACAGTTATCCTTCCCGACAAGCTGAACTATTTTATTGACTAGGACGTTGGAGATCTTCTCCCGAATAAAGATAGGTGGGGGCTTTAGTTTTTTTGGGGCTAATTCTTCGTACTCTTTTTCAGGCTCCGCCAGAATGGAAAATCTATTTTCATTTAATGGCCCGAGATTTTCAGGGCCTTTGTTGGTACGGTTTATTTTGGGCAAATTGCCGTCTGATTTTTTTGGGGGGGTTAGCTTGCGCTTGGAAATATTAATATAGCGATCTATGCCTGTCTGCATGGCCGAACCCGCTTGCGGAATTGTAATTTTTTCTACCGTAGCTTTGTTTTTGCCGTTTGACCCGATTTTTGCACTTGGTTGTGTTGTTGCTTTACCCGCTGCAGAAGAAGAGAGTGGAGTCGTTATTGCATTGCTGGCGACAGAGACCGTTGTAGTTGACGTAGTAGTTCCTATTTTTGTTGCACTAGGTGGCAGAAGCTCGTTTGGAGTATTGCATTGCTCACTCCATGGTGTTTGTGCGGTGAAAAGCAGGGCGGGAGAGCAAGAACTAGCTCTCTGGTTTTCGGCGGTCAGTAAACTTGCACTTTCTTGCACTTTCGGTTCTAGAGTATTACTCGTGAACGAGAAATAAGCATTGTTTCGGGCCAAAGAGAGACGACGTTTGTCTTGCTCTCTCTGAATTTTTTCACGGACTTCGTCTTGTTGTTTTTGGCGTTGAGTGCGCTGATCCACGTTCTTACTCATTTATTGATAGAGCGTAATATTAATTAATTAATTAACTAAAACTTTAGTTTACGATATGCGAATTAGCATCGCGAATCGCAAAACCTCGCGTTTATAAATTTTTTCGAACGTTTTCGACTTAGTGGCTTATTGTTTTTCCGGAGCGTTAAGAAATCACGTCTACACGCGACCGAAGTTGACTTTAATTTGTTTTGATCAAAAATGGCACTTTTTTCATTGGGTTAATGGCATGGATGGGCTTTTCACATTGTGGTTCGTGTCCTGGTGCACAATTGTTCTGATTCTGGTGTGAGCTTTTTACCACCACCTTAAGTTAAGCCATTTCCTCAAAAGCTTTCGGTTTCGTTCTTTAGACGATCCCCAATCTTTTGGCACAACCTCTACAAGTGCCTTTGTAATTTAATGTTGGTCCTGTTATTTGTATGAAAAAATCTGCGGTTAATTCACTGTTAGGCGATTTTCTCAAAAACTGTTGGTTTCATTTTAATGAAACTTTCTGACAAGAAGATAGAATTATCGCCTGGCCTAGCGTGCATATAAGCACAAGTAATTAATTCTTACAAATTATACAAATTATTTATAAATGGAGTACAGAATAAAACTTATAATTGGTTGCGGTGTACGCTCAAAAGTACAGTCTACATATTATATAAGAAAGTGTTTATAAAATACTTTTTATTCGTGTTATTTTTCGTATTAACCTACTTGAATTTCAACAGCAACGAATTAACAAATTTGTTTGTTCCTTTTACTAAACATAGTCAGCAGCACGAGTTTGAATTGCTGAAAATAAAATGTAAGTGGAGAGCAATGCAAATCAAACATTAAAAGAAGAAATTATTTATTTATTTTAAATTAAACATGCGATAAATTAAGGGGGAAAACTGGATTGTTTAAAAGAAATCTGTGTTCTGCGGGATTATTTAGGGGGAAAGATGGTTTTTCATCTAACATGGTTTTTCATTATAGGGACGGCTGTACATGTGTTGACGATGCGCACCAGGAGCGTGTGCATAGGAAACTACAATATATAGCCGCGGAATTAAAAATCTGCTGTGATGGTCCGATCGTAAGAAGTAATACACCAATCGAAACTGTAATTTTATCGATGTAGCTTGCAGATAATTTTTTGCAAACCGTTGGTGGAAGTGGTGTTTGATACGGTCTCTTATTAAGATGCCGGCTCCGCCATGTGCTTTACCATCTGGATGATCGGTGCCGTAGAACGTGTATCCTCGTATTTGAAAGTTATATTTGCTGGTGAGCTGCGTTTCTGCCAGCAACATAACGTCGATGTGATTTTCGTTCAGAAATTGAGTAATTTCAGGTATATGCCGTGAAACACCGTTGGCGTTCCACAGAGTTATTCGAAGGCTAGGCATAATTTATTTGGACTGCTGAGCTGCAAGCATTTGTAACAAGATATTTTGGTTTTGCATTAGAGTTTGCATGGTGGTTTTCATGAAGGACATAAATTCCATCATATTTTGTTGCAAAGTTATCATCATAGTTTCCATGTTACTTTGTGGCTGTCCCATGGCCTGCTGTATGTTATCAGTTTTCGGCTCTATGTGAGCTGTGCCTGATCTTAGAGCACTGGCGTAGGAAATGCTGTTGGTGGTAATTGAAGGGCCAAATGATGACCTGGCTGCTTTTGCGAAGAAAACTTCGGGTGTTGTTTGTGATTTCATGTAAATGTTCTGGCGTGCCGTTGTCGCTCTTTGCATCCGACTTTTTATCTCCTTGTAGACTGGACAGCCTCTGTAGTTTGCTGTGTGGTTTCCTTGGCAGTTTACACACTTTTTAGTGAGAGAGTCTCCCTTGTTGGCAGGGCAGGGTTCGGAGCCGTGGCAGTTTCCACAAGCTACACAAACTGACCTGATGGTGCAGTAAGCCCTGGTGTGTCTGTATTCATTTGTGCATTGCACTGGCCCGTTCCGTTTGTGCGGCCCTTCTACTGTGATCCTACGGTGCAGAAGGTACTGCAACTTGTAGATCGGGTGCACTGCGTTTTTTTTTCAAAGTTCTGCTGTCTGGCTCCAGCTCGACCTTGAAAAGTGGTTGCGGCTTCTTGTTTTTGTTCATAATGTTTATAACATTGTTGGCGCAAAAACCGTTTTCTTTTAAAGCCTCTATAATTTCAGAGGGGGTCACATCGGGTTCTATTCCCTTGAGGACAACTTGTAAGCCCTTGCAACTTTTCAGCTGGTACGTGTAGTAATTCTTTTTGGCATTGTTTAGGTACTTCGACACTGCTCGGTGTTTGGTGTCGCTTATATTCCCTTTCATAAGCGGAATAACATGACAGTTATCCTTCCCGACAAGCTGAACTATTTTATTGACTAGGACGTTGGAGATCTTCTCCCGAATAAAGATAGGTGGGGGCTTTAGTTTTTTTGGGGCTAATTCTTCGTACTCTTTTTCAGGCTCCGCCAGAATGGAAAATCTATTTTCATTTAATGGCCCGAGATTTTCAGGGCCTTTGTTGGTACGGTTTATTTTGGGCAAATTGCCGTCTGATTTTTTTGGGGGGGTTAGCTTGCGCTTGGAAATATTAATATAGCGATCTATGCCTGTCTGCATGGCCGAACCCGCTTGCGGAATTGTAATTTTTTCTACCGTAGCTTTGTTTTTGCCGTTTGACCCGATTTTTGCACTTGGTTGTGTTGTTGCTTTACCCGCTGCAGAAGAAGAGAGTGGAGTCGTTATTGCATTGCTGGCGACAGAGACCGTTGTAGTTGACGTAGTAGTTCCTATTTTTGTTGCACTAGGTGGCAGAAGCTCGTTTGGAGTATTGCATTGCTCACTCCATGGTGTTTGTGCGGTGAAAAGCAGGGCGGGAGAGCAAGAACTAGCTCTCTGGTTTTCGGCGGTCAGTAAACTTGCACTTTCTTGCACTTTCGGTTCTAGAGTATTACTCGTGAACGAGAAATAAGCATTGTTTCGGGCCAAAGAGAGACGACGTTTGTCTTGCTCTCTCTGAATTTTTTCACGGACTTCGTCTTGTTGTTTTTGGCGTTGAGTGCGCTGATCCACGTTCTTACTCATTTATTGATAGAGCGTAATATTAATTAATTAATTAACTAAAACTTTAGTTTACGATATGCGAATTAGCATCGCGAATCGCAAAACCTCGCGTTTATAAATTTTTTCGAACGTTTTCGACTTAGTGGCTTATTGTTTTTCCGGAGCGTTAAGAAATCACGTCTACACGCGACCGAAGTTGACTTTAATTTGTTTTGATCAAAAATGGCACTTTTTTCATTGGGTTAATGGCATGGATGGGCTTTTCACATTGTGGTTCGTGTCCTGGTGCACAATTGTTCTGATTCTGGTGTGAGCTTTTTACCACCACCTTAAGTTAAGCCATTTCCTCAAAAGCTTTCGGTTTCGTTCTTTAGACGATCCCCAATCTATTGGCACAACCTCTACAAGTGCCTTTGTAATTTAATGTTGGTCCTGTTATTTGTATGAAAAAATCTGCGGTTAATTCACTGTTAGGCGATTTTCTCAAAAACTGTTGGTTTCATTTTAATGAAACTTTCTGACAAGAAGATAGAATTATCGCCTGGCCTAGCGTGCATATAAGCACAAGTAATTAATTCTTACAAATTATACAAATTATTTATAATTGGAGTACAGAATAAAACCTATAATTGGTTGCGGTGTACGCTCAAAAGTACAGTCTACATATTATATAAGAAAGTGTTTATAAAATACTTTTTATTCGTGTTATTTTTCGTATTAACCTACTTGAATTTCAACAGCAACGAATTAACAAATTTGTTTGTTCCTTTTACTAAACATAGTCAGCAGCACGAGTTTGAATTGCTGAAAATAAAATGTAAGTGGAGAGCAATGCAAATCAAACATTAAAAGAAGAAATTATTTATTTATTTTAAATTAAACATGCGATAAATTAAGGGGGAAAACTGGATTGTTTAAAAGAAATCTGTGTTCTGCGGGATTATTTAGGGGGAAAGATGGTTTTTCATCTAACATGGTTTTTCATTATAGGGACGGCTGTACATGTGTTGACGATGCGCACCAGGAGCGTGTGCATAGGAAACTACAATATATAGCCGCGGAATTAAAAATCTGCTGTGATGGTCTGATCGTAAGAAGTAATACACCAATCGAAACGTATTGCTAAAAGATAAAAGAAATTTTTTTAGTTCTGGAAAAAGGGTGGTGAAAGTGGCATTCTAAAATTTTTTTTATGTAGAGTTCTTGAGCCCGGGTTGATTAAATATTTCACTTTTTTAGAACAGTACAAATGTTGTTGAAAACACTCTTCGAAGGACACCCAATTTGATTGGATCCGATCCTCCGTTCAAAAGTTATTAAAAAAATAGATTTTTTTTGGTATCTCTCCAAATTAAATTTTTCCGGTGTCTGTTAACAAATTCTGGGACAATTTTGTATGTGTTGGGCAGGGCGTTACAAAAAATGTTTGTCCTACGGCTTTTTGAAAAAGTAGCTTATTTAGCGGGACATCGCTAAAAATAAAGATAAACTTTTCACGGTTATAATAATTGTTTTGCACGGCTAATATATACAAAAAATAATTTTATTTAATTTTTTTTATTTTCCTTTTTTGCAAATTATTATTATTTGTTAGAACCGATTTTACGTATATAGCCCTAGTTATTAGGCAAAAAAAAAACAATTTAAATAAAGTATATATTCTGTTTTCATTTTAAAGCAGTTAACGCTGCCCTGGGAAGAATTTCCTCCTAAAAGTTTGCACCATCAATTTGGTAAAGATAATGTTATAAAATATTGAGTCAGGTTAAATGAAGAAACATTTTCACTTAATATTTGTAAAATTATAGTTATTTTGGAAAAATTAATTTTAAAATTATTCCCAAACTTAGCAATGTAATATAAAAAAAAGTGAATCTTGCTCAAGCTTGTATGCAAATATCTTAAAAGCAACGAAGAATTGAATGTTCTATTGGCAGCCAGACAACTTTCTCGTTAATTTTTATATCCTTACAAATGGTTTTATAATTTTAGTCAGAAGGACACATATTCAACCCTTTCAGCATCATTAGAAAAATCGATTAACCATATCCGTCTGTTTGTTCACTCGTTCCTTCGCAAACTAGCCTAACAGTTTTAAAGTTATTAGTAGTAGTTAAAACGGTCCGGATCGGACGACTATATCATACAGCTCCTCGGGGTCCATAGACCAGTCCCACAGAGCCAATCCAAGCGAAAAGGCTGGGATTTTTGATGGATGGTGTACTGGTGTTCCCACAGAGCCGCCATCCACCGTCCATTACAAGTCACAGTGGCGTAAGCTGAATTTTTTGAGGGAGTCTTTTACTCTATCAAAGTCGTTAAGAAGTACTTTTTTCGGGTCTTATTTTACTTTAATACTAAGGGTTAGTTGTTAAATGAACTTTTAAATAATGGCTTACATCATGGGTGAGCGTTAACTTTCCAAGCCCCCCTTCAATTTCGACTACGCCTCTGGTTCAAAGAAACAAGATGGCCGCCATGTCAATTCAAATTCTTACTCGCCAAGTCTTAAGAGCTGCGCTAAAAAACATCTGCCAAATATCGACATGAAACGGGCGGTTAGGAACGTAATTTCCGCAGTCAAGGAATAACCGTGTGCAAACACCTGGATGGTGCTTTTTGGGCCAAGGCCATTAGAGTCTCTTTCTCGTAGTAAAAACATCGATGTTGGAAGAAAAAACCTCGATGTATCGAAAATTTTAAAAACATCAATTCTATCGATAGAGACATCGATGATTTTGCCTTCCTAGAAACAAGGCAAGAGCCGTGTGAAATATACGGAGCTCAAGAACTTGAAGAAAATGTTGTATTTTCAACAACCCAACAGTTGACCACATATTCGCAACCATAGAGTCAGAACTATATAGTGACACCATTTGCTCCGCCCGAACCTCTTCCCAAGCTCTGCTGCTGCGAAGTGAAATTTGATTTCCCACCCCTTTTTTCAGTTTTTGGTTTTAACTTGCAATTCGGTCCCCCGGTGAATGTGGACTTAAGAATGAGAGCGAGCAGTTCAACTGCAGAAACTCACCGCGATGCCAAATAAGATGTTCGAATCGAACCGAACTTTTTCATCTTTTTTTATCCATGGTGCAGAGCAAATGGTGTCTCTGTAAAGTTCCTACTCCATGCCGAAACTAACCCCGTTCCCGAACATTGATTCGACTGATTGTTCAGAGAAAGGTTTGAACAATTTTCGTGATTGTCCATTAAGGTGATTGTCTGGTAGAAGCTAAAGGCCAAAATGCAATCCCAGTATCCTTTCTTATGTTTCAGCTTAGTTTGATACAAAGATTAATTTAAGCTTTTATTGTTTCAAGGTGTACCAAAGTAGAATTATAGTTAATTATTAGTTGGGTTTTAACGTTTAAACCTTGAGTTCTTGATGATCAATCATACTTGTTCCTAGCTACGTACCTAAGAACAAGTTTTGATATTTTATACCTTACCTAGGCAAAAAAATGTGAGGGCCTAATTACACTTGGGTTGCTTCATTGCGTCATTGCGTCTACGGCTAGACGCAGTTTTTTTTATATAGGTTTTGTATAGGCAGATGGAGATGGGGAAAAAGTGCGTCAATTTGCATCAATCTACAAAATATATATTTTTGTTGATGTTTACTAGATATTTACTTGATAAGCCGTATATCGATATACTATCGTGGGGAACTATCACCACTAACGACCGAAAACAACAACAAAACTAGCCGGTAAACAAAGGCGGAAGATAAGAGTTTTCATTAAAATTGCCATTTTATTTACTGGGTACTTGCTGCACTACAGAAATTAGCTACATATCGACTTGTCGCTAATTTCTGCCAAATTCCTTACCAAGTTTTTGTTGTTCATGTTTCAACAAACAACTTAAGCTTTTCCTTGACAAATCAAAACAATGAACAGCTGTTCAAACGCAATGAAGCACATCCTTTAAGTGTAACAGGCTTTTCTGCTTCATTGCGACTATTCCGATATCGATAGGAGACTTGCGTTAGTGTTACTGCGCTACAAGAGTTCCTTTCACCATACCTAGGTAAAGATCTGTATTATCTTTAGAATTTTCTATGATACGTATTTAGGTACTGAAATCAATTTATTTATTTTTAATTTAGTGGATTGATGGACCAGAAGCGTTTTCCTAACCCATATGAGACTCGAGGAAGTCGGGGGGATAGTTAAGTTTATAAAGCGAATAACAACCGTCTTCTTGCGTTACCAAAAGTAAAGTTCTTTATTCTTACGTGTTCAACAGCCTGTGTGGCCAGAGTGGTGTAAATAATTGTGTAACGGGTGGTATAAATTAACAGAAATGATATTCAAGTTCAAGTATTATAAGTGGTTTCTAAGTCTATACTAATTGGCTCAACATTCCGGCCCCATCGAAACTACCCAGTTTCCTTAAATTTATTGGTAAACGGGCCGATTTATGAATGGGGCGCCATTTAATTCCTTTTGCAGTCCGAATGTCGGAGACTCAAACGTGGTTATCCTTGGCTGGTTTTGTCGCATCGATACAACCAAATAGCGTAGCAATGCGTAGGGACGTGATCCTCGTGGATTATGACCGTGTCGTTGGTGGCGATGTTTGGGGAGCGTGCAGTCCAATTCGTTCGGGCCAGTAGTCCGTGATGATACTCTGTTGACCATCGCCTCCAAAGGTGTTGCTTGAAAGCGCTGATACGGCTCCATCGTTGTGAGCAGTTCAGCTGATCATCTCTAGCCGGCCAGTCTGGCAGTGCTCGCAGGGAGTCGCCAATGAGGAAATGACCAGACCAGGTCAGCCGGGCATCCTTCAGCGTGCGAAAGAGAAGATACTTTGCGCTTTTAACAGCAGCCTCTTTGAGACCGCTAAGGTTACGAATTCATTTGTACAATAAGATGTAATATTTGTATGGTTCTTTTGGGTAAAGAGAAAGTCCTTTAAGTCTTCCATCTTATTGCTTGCACCCTCGAAATTTGTTGCGTTGTCGCAAAAGATGTCGGTGGGCAGTCCGCGCCTCGCTATCATTCGCTTTAGAGCACCCAAGAACGAGTCGGTCGATAGTTCGCCGACTATCTCGATATCTGCTGCCTTCGTGGCGAAGCACACACAAATTGCGATGTAGCTTTTTACTGGCACCTTACCTCGATCTCGTAGATGTCTACATACGGATCCGTAGAAGTTTATACCGCAACGAGCGACCCGTAACCTGCTGCATTAACTTGGGTCTGTAACGTACACAGTGTACTCAGTTGCGAATAATACGGCGAGCGACTTCTCGAGCGTTCACGACCCAGTATTGCAAGCGCAAGTACCTTCGCACCGCCGAGATAGTGACGAAGGTGTAGATGTCTGACATAGTTGACGACGGTAATATCCTTTGCGGGCAGCAAGAAAGGGTGCTTCTGGGAGCTGGTTGTATCCATCTATGACCTGTAGGAAGGAAGATAAAAACTTTAAATGGCTACGAACCGGTGCGCACTTTTGCAGAAGATTTATTTCCCCTAAAAAGTAATGCTGCTGTAGGTTTCATGCGATGCAAAGGCGGGGAAGGCGAAGTCGCGGTAAATGCTATTACCTTTCGAGAGGCGTCGCGAAATCGACCCGACTGGTGTGATTCCTTTTTGTAAAGGGCTTTCAAAACAAGATTCTTTGACGCCAATGTTGATTCAAGGAATGCTGATCTCCGCTTTTCCGTATTTACAGTCTCCATGTCCAATTTGCACGGTCCATAATTGTGGCGGTGTAGCCAAAAATGTTCGACCGTGGAACCACGCTAAATTGCTGAGTTCCGACAATTTGTAACCTCGTGATATTAAGTCCGCTGGGTTGTGACGTGTCAGGACGAAGTTGCAGTGGCAGTCTGATGAATATTCTTGGATATCAGAAATACGGTTGACGATGAACGTGGAGAGCGTCGCTGAATGTTGTTAAATCCAATGCAGTCAGTCCATAGAAACGTGTTAGGCGTGTGCTGTGCGAACGCTGACCGGATCAGCATCCTGAGTCCAGCCAAGAGATGAGATCCGCAAAGTCCACGTCAGTGCAAGTCGTTCGTGCGTAGATGCAGCATCCATATCCTGTAAGCAAAATCGTGGGGTGGTCAGGAAGTCCAAATGTTGTAATGAGTGAACAAATGTTTACCACGCTTGTCCCAGTGCAATTTCATTAGGCAAATTTCTTGTAGAAGGATTTTCGCTACCATGATGATTAATGAGAGAAGTCCCAGCGAATCAAGTAAAGATGAGGCCACTGAAAGAACAGCCCGCTTTGTGATTCTTTCCGGGGTGATCTTTGGATTGAAAGAGAATTTAAAGGTGTCCTCTCGTTGATCTCGTTTCAGGCCTAGTGTGCTAGTGAGGTGCAGTCGTCGAGTTTCAGATCCTTGACAGTCACGTCGTTGACGAATTTGGAGATGGAGATGACATCAGTCTGAATTTTGCCTAAGAGATCCACCATCCACGTATAAATACGATTTAAAAGCCTCTGCACCGATTTAATATGTCTCTGCGTGTTGGTCAGCGAGGTACGACACGCTGCGAATTGCGAGATGCGGCGCTGAAGCAGTGCCGTAAGTGACGGTGTTAAGCTGGTAGGTGTGCAGCTCCTTGTTGGCGGTGTCTCTCCTCAAAATGTACTGAAACTTGCGATCCGCGGGATCGATCATCGGTGAAGACGTAGCGATAAGTTCTGAACCTTATTAGAAGCGTATATAAGACAGGTTGAATTATCCCTTGTGCGAGGGACTTGTTGTTGTCGCACCCTTCCAGAATTATTGTGTCCGCTATAATGCGCAAGCATTCACGCTGGCAGCAATGGCAAACAACAAGGGCTCTCTTCCCTAAAAAATCTAATAACATATACAAATATTTAAATAAATTAAACTAAATAACAATGCCTGCGGGTACGTTATTGAAAAGTGCCATTAGCAAGTCAAAGTCTTGTCCAACAACAACAACAGCAGGACGCGCGTCGACTCTATTCGCTTCAACTGTCTACGTCTTCGAAAAATAATGCATACTTAGCAATTGTCTGATCGAAGACAGTAAATAAAACAACAACAAGTGCAATGTCGCCGCCCGCTACTGAGAGCTCGGACTCTTTCGCCAGCACTATTTACCAACTTAAGCTGCGCTGCTCTAACGCAGTCATGGAGTTCGCAATGCCCTTCCCCCTTCCACCACATCAGCTTGTGCGCTCACTAATACGGTGCCCTCAATAACAACTGTCGTATCAACAACTTCAACATCGACCAACGTGTGGCCGATTTTGGCATCGCGAGCAATACTAGCTTCTGCTGCAGAGCTCTCACAATCTACGCTTGTACAGACTGGGATCGATCGGTACATTATGTACAAATAAGAAGAAAACTTAGTCCGCAAAAAGCTAATGGAGCAAATTTGCCTAAACTTACTAAAACTTCAAACAACACCACTAAGGCAACTTCTGGAAACAAATTTGCCATACTTAGCGAGCTCGAAAAAGATGAGGGTCAACCACCCCAAGCCAATAAAGTTGTAAAGCCACCACCTATGTACATTAGAGATCAAAATTGTTCAGATCTAATTAATAAACTCAAGCAAAAAATTGGGCAAAATAACTTTTATATTACTATTTTAAAAAGAGGTAATATATCTTAAACCAAGCTCCAAATCACCAATGAAGCCAATTACTGCTCAAACTTCCTGGACAGTGAGTGTGTTAATTATTACACCTACCAACTCAAAAGTAGCAAAGGACTTCAAGTTGTAGTAAAAGGTATCGAGTCAACAAAAACATAACCAACAGGGCAAAAATTCCTCATCCACTTTTAAAGATTGACCTCAAACCAGACGCGACTACTCTGAAGAAAAACGTAGTGTACCCCATATAAAAACTGCAATACCTTCTCCATCCAAGAATAACCGTAGAGGAGCCGCATACACGAAACGTCCCGGTACAGTGTACAAACTGTCAGTAGTTTGGGCACACAAAAAGTTATTGCACTTTGCGACCAGTCTGTGTTGCCTGAGGCGACCTGTACTGTATAGAAGCTTGCACGGGTAACAAAGAAGACCCAGTACTGAGAAAATGTAGAAACTGTGGTGGAAACCACACTGCTACTTACAAAGGATGCCCCGTCTATAAAGAAATCAAGAGTCGGCTCAACCAGAAGCGCCAACAACCAACCTCCGCCCAACAGGTTGCTCAGCCAAATTTTTACATTCCTTCGCAAACCACTCCTGTAGTTACTTTTGCGGCTGCACTTCGATACCCTGGATTGTCGCCTACAAGAACCGCTCAGCCCGAAGCATTACAGCCCCACCCCCCTATACCAAAACCAAAATATACTCCGCTTCCAAGTCAAAACGCTCAAAGACCAACTCA